>NC_139238.1:68650224-69234224 GCF_977018435.1 Lepisma saccharinum | reverse complement strand
CACTACTAACTCTCTTTCCGACACGACCGGTTACGCTCCCTCCGAGTTATTCTTTAACAGGCCTGTGCCTAATGAAGTTTTGGACCACTTCAATTGGCCCATCAATGAAGCAGATTCCCAAATATCTAATTGGAATCAGAAACTATTTATGGCAAGGACTAGGGAAAGCACCAAAAGCAAGAAAAGAAGAATTAGGGTAAAAAGAAACGCTCTTCAATTAGAATAAGGTGACTTGGTTCTTGTCAGGAATCACAAGTTAAGTTCCCGAAAGAATAGGACTATCGCCAAATTGTTTGAGGTATACATTGGCCCCTATGTCGCCTCGGATGTTCGAAGCAACACTGCCCTGCTGTTGAACCCGACGACCAAGAACCCAGTCGACCGAGTGAATTTTGACAACCTTCGTCTCTTCAGGTGTTCCCCCGAACGGAGAAGACAAATAGTAAATGAAGAAAAGACTTAGTGATTGAAGAGTAAAAGAGATATAGACTCTGGTTTACCAAAAAATTTTCTGAAAATTTAAACTTTTTAATTTTCCTCAAAATTTTTGCCCGAGAGAGGGGCATATGTAACGACCCTGCGTGGTCATCACATGTAGCTATCCTGCGTGATAGCCATATTCTTAAATATATAATTATTAATGCTTGCGAAATGCCCTGCGAGGCTTACGCTTTTGATTTATCTAATTTTGAGTGCATTGTTGTTAAGCATATATTGTTATGGCACACACGTTTTGGTTAAAGAAAGCATGCTAAATACCCTGCGTGGTTTACTCATTCAGTTATCTTTTGTGCAGTAATTGTTGTTTAATTTGTAACTTGCATTGTCGAATCTCTTTATCTTGTAATTTCTTTAATGTAACATGTTCAGTTTAGCACACAAGTGTTAAGTTTATATCGCCACATGCTAGTGGTTTTTACAATGCTAAACTTGATATTTTATAACGCACGAGTTGCATCTCGTGATTTGAAGGGAGTTTGCAACGCTGCAGCCGGCTTAGTTCCGATCTTCTCCACCCGCCTCAGTGCTGCCACCAAACAGTATATAAACAAAGCAGCGAGGCCCGGAGCTCAGTCGACTGCCAGATGCCGACTGCGAAAGACCTGGTTCCCAGATCTAGTCTGGATGCTCCCCCTACCGGGATCCAATAGCTTCCTTGAGAAGGAAGGAGGAGGATAAGAAAAGCAGATTACCTACCTACCTGGTCTGCTCCATAAGAGCTTGGTGTGCTAACCTTGGGTCGTGGCGGCCCAAGCCCAAGTCTCCTGGGTGCTTCCAGACCTTCCCTTTGTACCTTGCCGTCTCTTGCTACTGACTGGACATACCAAGGGACCGAACCGTTCCCTTGTCGTAGCTGGATTGACTTCGCGGCGTCCTTTCATACCAACACCTTTGTGAAACCGCGGGCCCTTGGCCCGTCCCTCGCTATTGATTGGACGCTTTCGCATGTTGTCCCCAGGCGGCGTGGCATGTGACGACTACCAAGGTTCCTATTGGTTACATGTACTAGTTGGTTCCCCCCCCTAAATTAGATAAGAATACTAATACTGCCGAGGTACCTCACTGAGGAGGATTTAAGAGCGTATGTGCTAAACAGGTTATTTACATGGGTGTATAAATATAAATAAACATTTACTAGTTGACCTTTGACCTTTCAATATTAAACCCCGCAAGCCCTGAGATACTTTGAGTCCATGTCTTCGGCTGGCTACAAGCTAGCATATATGGGTACACTTTTGCACCGCTCCGTGGTGTAGTGTGCATTGCTCCGGCGCGCGGACGTTGCACGATAGCGCAAACACTGACGTGCTGGTCTCCTTCAATGGATCGCTTTCTTCAAGCAAACCATAAAAAATACGTATATAACATAAAGAGGCAGAACAAGGCACATCCTTCAGTGTAAGCAACCCGCACAGCACTAGCGTTTGGCAAGTTACCATACATCTCAGGGTAGCAACGTTCTTTGAGTCCACTGCGTGCTACGAGGTAGGAACTGGACCTACGGTTTTGAATGGGATCCGAATCGTTAAAATATTTACCGCCTAGAATCGAACCCGGAGCGCCTTGAATACAATATTTGTTTTGCGAACTAAAGATAATATTTTTGAGACAAGACGTAGAGACGTGACGTAGGGAATAATCGGTGCTTTCTACAGCTTGACCAAGATGAGAATACCCCTTTGGCACTCTCGTCCGTAAGCGAGCGAAGGATGATGCAAACAGCTGTTTACCGTGCAATCGTGCGCCTGCTTTGTTAAAATGTACGGCATTCTTTGCCATCTTTATTCAATGTCAATTACACATGTATGGCTCCATTTATTATGGCATATTCTGTGGCCGCACAGAAAATAATTCTGGATCCGCCTATGTAAGTAGGTGCATATAGCACAGTGCCATGAAGGCACATTTACGGGATTCGCTATGGTCTAGTCCACCTCAGTGGCGGAGTGGTTTGCACCGTGCGCTACGACGCCGGAGGCCCCCTGGTTCGAATCGACATGGATGTTTGTGTTCGTCTGTCTTGAATAAATAAGATAATTGAGATTAATTAATATGAGTATGATGTGTGGGGGAATACTGCCGCTTAGGGGTCTTCTTTTTCTTTTCTCAAAAAAAAAAAAAGTCGGTAGGGCGTCTGACTGCCAGGTGGGAGACCCGGGTTTGATTCCCGTGGGGTGATCTAAGGTTGCAATTTTCCGGCATTGCATAAAGCGTCTCTGGGGCTCACCCAGCTTCAAATAAATGGGTACCTGGGGGCAACCTTGGAGGGGATAATGGCGGCTGGAGCATGATGATAATCACATCACCTCCAAATGGCAAGATCGAGAATGTATGGAGCCATACCCTCACATCCTAGGTAAGTAAGGACCCGGAAACCTATTCGACAGATAAACCCCTCTCTTCCTTCATCGAGAAATCTAAAATACATCACTACCAGGCACTTATCTAGAAATATATTTCGGGAGGGGGTTGCCTGAACCAAATGACTAAAAAAAATAATAATACGTAATAATAATTATAATAATTATGTTTAAATGAAAATAATTATAATTACATTAACTTAATAAAAATGGTATCAATTAAAAAATTCAAATTAATTAATATATTTGTATTACATGAATAGATAGAAAGACGACATAAGGATAATGATGTAACAGCACGTATTCATTATCTACATTACGTATAGTTAAGGTCGGCAAAATTTGTAAAAAACAACTGCCATGGCAAGGAATTAATGTCAAATAGATAAAGAATTTAAAATTTATTGAATATAAAAAAAAAGGATCTTAGATCCAGTTGACGAAAAGTTACTGGTAACATTTTATGCATATTATTACAAGTAGTAGCAATAATAAAAAATCTTCTTTGCTACTGTCATTCAAAGTCGTATGATTCGAATATGGATCCTTGCCGTCCAATAAGTTCAGTGAAAATAAAATACCCTTGATTAAAGAGCAAGTATTTTCATTATTTAATTTTAGTACTTCATAGTAAGTCTTTCGGGGGGGGGGGTCGGACCCCCTGGACCCCCTTCCTAAATACATCCTTGATCACTACATAGACTGACAGGGTTCGGATGTTACATGTAGATGTCATACACAGACAGTATCTTCCTCTTCGCTTGTGGCCTCGCCCTTCTAGTGTTAAGTATCTTGCCAGCTTTGTGCTCTGTGGTTCGCTCTATTATTAGTTTCAGAACTTCGTTACCTGAAGCTCTTTGCTCTTGCATTAATGTATGCACAACCAACAAGTTTTACCAACAACACGCCTTAGTGCTTCGTGGAATCAGGTACAAAGGGAATTTTAGATGAGACCGTGCGAAAGGGTGCTATTGTATGTACAGCATTCATCAAAAGTTTCAGGACCACGACATGTTATACTAGGCAACCCAACTTACACACGGCGTTAGGAGTGTTGCATATAGAGCTAGGCTAAATGTCAGGGTTGCCACGTGCACAATATATATGTGTGAAATACACGATAGAGGTTTGGAGACCATTATCTATTTAAAAATAAAAGTAGTTTAGTATTATATCGCAAATGGTAAAATGCTTTATGAAAGAAATAGAGATCCCTTATTTAAAGAATATGGATTTCCTACTATTACAGATGAGTCTACACATAAAGCATAAAAGAGAAGAGAGGAAAGGGGAGGAGAGGAGAGGGGAGGAGAGGAGAGGGGAAAGAGCAGAGGAAGGAAAATAGGAGAGGATAGGAGAAGAAATGAGAGGAAAAGGCAGCAGATGAAAGGCGGAGAGGGAGGGAAGGGGACAGAAGAGAAGAAAAGACAAAGCAAAGAGGAGTGGATAGAGAGTAAAAAAATAGGGAAAGAGAAGAGCGAAGTGGGGTCTCAGACAGGAGAAGAAATAACAGAAGTGGAGATAGTGATGAAATCGCTTGTTTCGTTTTATTCTTGATCCCTTCGCGTTTAATCCTGTGTTACGTTTGGCGGTTGTGCTCTATCGCGTTTAAGCCAGCCTCTCCTTGTCAGATGAGACACTGACCAATTCTCTTTCCATTTCCTACATCGCCTGTCCAATTCTCTCGACCTGGGAATCAACCATATGCAATAGGAACCAGATGGCGATCAACTCATAGCCTTCATGTCCACCTAACAGGTAGAAATTGACTTAATCACAAAATAACACACGGACGCCAGTTTGAAATTTCCCTCGGCTCTGATTAATATTCTCTTTTGAGTCGTAAAGATGACAAAGCAATTTCTGCTCCTAGTACTTTTCTAATGATACTAATTCGAAAACACCTGAATTACATACCTATACACAGGGAAGTTGCAATACACTTCTCTCTCCAATGACGTCATTTCCCGGTAAATTCCGAAATGCCCTGTTTTCTTCGGAATTGTGTTGTTTCAAAGAAATTATTATGTAATTGTGGCGCAGTTACTGACATCGCGAGGAAAAGGAGGCAGTTCACTGTGCATGGAATTTTCATATTAATGACTAGTGTAATAACATATTTTTTATTTGGCATCGGATCGAATATTGGGGTAAGATCTTTACGTATCTGATGAAAATCAGTCGAAATATACAAACTTGATTAGGCATATTTTGACATATTTTACCAATTTCGCGTTTATACAACATATTTCTTCAATTTTCTTGTAATAAGACATATTTCTGCATAATTTCAAAATTGTCATGCATATAATGGGTTATTTTATAATTTATTCTTCGTACCTTTAGCGCAACGGATAGTTCATATTATAGATGGCAGGATAAGGAAATTACGGACGAAGAAATTAAAAGCAGATGCCGTATTTTTTTGCCAACTAGTACAGAACAATAATAACCCCCTTTTTAAATCCTGCCGACAATTTATAGCTGTGCGAACATTATTCAGCAAAAATGTTTTCCGTTATTGTTGTGCGGGAACGAGTTCGAGTATTTTCTCACTAAATTCTTCGGATAAAGGGATTGTGACTTCATTTAATATCCCATCCCCACTCCAGTTGATCTTCCCTGGAAAATACTGACTTTCCGTATAATGAGAAATTCGAATGTACGTATACTGTTGTGCCTATCTTTTTACTTTACTGGGAATATTTATGCATTCTTCTGATATGTTTTTCCATTTTTATGACATAATTACATACATATTTTACAGTTTTATTGGACATAAAGTCCCAGGCCCTATTAATGACAAATCTGTTCCACCACTGGGTAATTCAATGCCTATAAGAATTATTTGTGGCCATGTGTTGTCAATGTTTTCTTATTGTATTCACCAGAGGCGCTTTACACAATGTTATTTGTTTAGGGTGGTATTTTTCATTCGGTGTTTTACTGGTTGTAAAAACAACTATTGGATTAGTTGTTTGTTATTTTTAATAAAATTAACCTTTCCATGGAGATAGTGAATACTCACACCATGATGCGCAAAGCCGCCATGTTTGGGGCCAATTTTGTTTGTCGTTTGCAAGAAAATATCCACCACGTAGTATTAGTTACATCTGCACCAACTCCAAGTTCGAATTCCGTATGCTTACAAGAACAGGTCCCAGTCATGGCTGCTCGGAGCCACAATGCAACAGTTTGTGACGTAGGTGAAACACGCCTTTTGGTTCATTTTGAATTCTCTGTTTACTAAATATTGGCAATAGAGAATACAGCTGTTATTCCAGCATTCTTGTCAACAATAGAGAATGCAAGCTCAAGCTTTCACGGTGAAGTCCATTGATAATTTCAAATATTACTAAATGCTACTGATCGCAGTTCAGTCAATACAAATCTGTCAGGACATTGTTTTGGTATCAAGAAATAAGCACAATTGGTTTTTGAATTGTAAATAAACAAATAAATATAAATACATTTTCATTATTAAGCGGACGAGATTCAGGTTAGGGTACTTCTGCCACCTAACCCTTGTCGATTGATTGATTGATTGGGTATTCTAAGTCCACTTTATGCACAGTAAGGCTAATTGGGACTGGACCTGCAGTTTAAAGTGGGATCCGAAACACTATGTGCCTCCACCAGGTATCGAACCCAGGACGCCTTGATTACAAGGCGACGACGCTAATACTACGCCATCGGGGAGGCCTCCTTGTCAATGTAATATGATGAACTGTATGTGGAGAAGTAAACTATATGTAAAATGATACATATACAGGGTGTTTCGTAAGTTCGTTTACAACGCTTGGGAGGTGATTGTACCCGTTTTGCTATTATTCTCTTCGGAAAATAATTTTCCCACGTTTTCAAACGTCAATAACTCGGCAACAAAGCCGTTCCAGAATTTCGTTACATGAACTTTTCACCTTATTTTCACTCGTACAATCACCTCCCAAGCGTTGTAAACGAACTTACGAATATTGGCGAGTATGATGTGTCAACACAAATACGCTTCCCTGTCTTTAGCCCATTTCACGGCACATAGTTCACAGCATAAAAATGGCAGCATGTAGCACTTTTTTTTTTTCAAAAATCTTTGATTAGTCTGATTTTACATGCACGCAATTTTATGTACTAAAAACATTTTAGTTAAAACGGGCTCTATATATACGTGCATACATATTCACATATTGTGCATCTGCGCATGTGTTTTGAGTAAATAATAATGACATAAACAATTGATTGTGAACAATGTGCCTACTATATCTCGTTGCTAAGGGTTTTAATGTGAATGATTATCATTCAAATTACGAATGTGTTGGAAATGATATTATTCTGGTACTGTAGGTGTTGGGAACTGCAAACGTATTTGTAAACAAGCAAAGTGAACGACAACCAGGACACTAATATTTAACACCAAGAGGGGTGGGAGACTGAAGCAATTTTCAAGGTACGTGAGTAAAGTAGAGGAGCCATTAAAGAGAAACCATGAAAGGGCCATTCCAAGAAAAGTGGTCCTACTGCATGTAAATAACAAAATGAAATAATCTGAACATTACTTGCGTTTTAATCGCATTAAGGTTTAAATGTTTGTGAATGCACGTAATTTACATATTTCACAGCATCTCTAGCCTTTGTGCTTCATAGACAAATGAAGTTAATCTTTGCAACATTTTTAAAGCGTCACACGCAACCCTTTCTTTTTGTTAGTGCTTTTCTGGCATTCAGGCTATGTCCTCATACTCATGATTTTTTTTCATTTGTTAGTAGACATCACAAAGAACTTCATATTTATAATGAAATCAGTTCGTTATGAATATTTTGATACAATATAATGTCTAGAACCATACATTTTCTGTGTAAAATGTCACACACATAACCCTGGAGTGCCCCTGAAAGGGTTTTTAGGGCCTTCACATAGTAAAGTGGATAACCTTGTCCAAGAGAACCCGCAGGGGCAGGCGCCACTTGCTCCCCCCTGAGTTTTCGGGAAAGAGTAAATGTAATTCGAATGGTGAAATTGTAGCGATAGTTTATTTTTTGAAATATTGTTTTCTGTGACTTACAGGCCGTAAGTTACAGCAACTATTATTATTATTACTATTATTATCATCATTATCGCTATTACTATTAATATTTTACAGTACCTTCGGCATGTAAAAACATTAGAGGTACCATGAAGGTAGTAGATTAAGTGGTGTTTGACTCAGATTGACATCTGTGCATTGTGAAAGAGTACAAAATGAAAAAGAACTGTTCGTTCATCAACAAAGTGATAGGCTAGATGTTTATTGAAAGGAAGGAAGGAGAATCCAGTTTCTATCTCAATAATAGACTCGAGTCTGAACTTGTTAGTATAGTACATTTAGACCTAAATTTGGCTCGAAACGGAAATAATTATTAGAAAGCTAATTCCTTTTGAAATGCGTTCTTTAGGTCCCCCTCTACTTCCCCAGAAAAATCCCAAAAAATCCTACATGGGGAACACCCTTAAATTTTGAATAAACGGCCGCCATCTTTGATTTTTTTTTAAAATGCGATAACTCAGTAATGGACAATCATAGGGAGGTGCTGTTTTGCGCTAAAATGCATGGTTTGTGTAGTATAATCGATTATAACATGTATTTTCTAAAGAAAGTCAGTTTACGGTAAAAATTTTATGAAATTAATAAGAATTTTGATAAAAGAAATTGAATGTTCAGAATAAACGGCATTACCATTATTATTAATAGTTTTTTCTTCTAGTCAGGTGTTAGTGATCGTATTCGGTTGTTGGAAAGCTGAATAGGAGATGGAGGAGAAGTGCATTATCTACGGTGAAGGCGGGATGATGGACATTGACAGTGTCAAAGTGACAAGAGGGTACAGACTTTGAGGAATCTCAGTAGAGAAAAGATGGGATTGTGGAAAAAATTGAGGGCGTTAGTCATGTGCGAGTGCATGTACAGTGCAGAAAACGTTATACCAGACATGGAAATTACGTTCCTGTAGGAACAAATGCAAGAAAACCCCTCCTCAGAAGTGACCTACATCCCTTCGACTTTAAAACGTGCTGTCTTTATTGCGGGGAGACGGTTGATAAGGAAGCTTGCAACAAGCACACACATCGCCACCCAAAAATATGCCAAGTGGAAACTTTACAAAAAATGTCAAGTATTCTAAGTATGTGCGCAAATAGGTGCCACAAGGGGGGGGGAAATAGTTCTAAATCGCATTAATAGCGAATGTGACCTGATTGCGGCCGAATCGTAATATCATAAAAACTGTGATGCACGATTTTCAAACGTTGGTTCAAGTATGCCAGGCGAGCCATCTGAAAATGTGGTCGGTAGACCTGTTAACGAGTCCAAGTTAGAGGATTTCAAAAATTTTCTCAAATCACTGGTATCTCGAGTCTGCCACAGTCTTGATAAAGAAATGTTCTGGTCGGAGGATTCACCTGTCACTCCTGCGAAAGCTTCCACTGCTTCCATCACCTGGAGACTTCCTGGCATGGTGCAAATCCAATGCGCTACAACGCTATCAAACATATTTCGGCCTTGTGTCAAACCACCGCTAACCTTCATAGATTGCATTAAGACCTGCTCTATGGTCATGTCCGTCCAAACGCCGCACCAAAACTTATCCGATTGCCGAACTGTAAAATAACCCTGACTGACAAAACGTTCAAACTCTTGATCCGACAAAGTAGTCTTAAGTTTAGACATATTCTGGAGGTAGAGGTGGGCTGTTTTAGCGTAATGAATATGGCCAGCTGCATGGAGGTGAACTAACATGCGTTGAACGGAGAAGAGATGAAGGTTCCAGTCGCCTGTTCTTTCCGCTCTCACGAAGTCATGCATTATAAAAACTTGCTTGAAATACTGCAGCCATAATTTAGCAGTACGACTTCTTTCTTCAAGTGTCTTCATCACACTGGATACAGCACTCAGTAAAGGTTTCACTTTGAATAGGAAAGAAAGATTCTGCGGAGGAGGACAATTTTAACACCTCACTGTGAATTCCCCTGAGAGTTTGGACGTCAGAGCTGATCAAAAGTCCGCCTTCCTCTCAACACTCCAAAATCAAATGAGCGATAGCTGCCTGAGACAGCGAATGAGCTCATAATGCTCTTGCATAAGCATGTCTATTAGCCATCTGGACAACAGCGTTCTTGGCAAATACCTCACCCCACATTTCTTCCATACCACTTTCACCCATGGTTTTGCCCACCGCACCCATGTAACTCATAAGCAGACGAGATCCACCTAATCTCAAGATTACCTTGGACGGATCATCAGTTTCGTCTGCCTGATAGATTATATCCACGACTTTAATGAAAAGTGGCTGATCAAATGTCACAATACACCTTTGTTGCTGCTTCCTGCATTCTTCTATTCTTCTACCGCGAAAGGAAGACAGGTGTTAATTGGGTTTGGTTAGAAGGTTGAAGATTGACGAAGGGCAAGGGTATCACTGCTGACTTTTCGCAGGATCTTTTTCCTGCGGCAATCTCCATGAAACCACTCCATCCCGTATGAGCCATTACCAGGCGATTCAATCCATGGTTCTTGGGCCGGTCGTGAGTGACGATTGAGATGAAGCCAAACTTTCCAACAACAGTTGACGTTGGTATAATCTTCGGTCGTGGAACACGAGAACTCGTCTGAACAGCTGAAGAAGGCGTCACACACTGCACTCCTCCCATCACATGAAAGGTTCCATGTCCATCCACAGTTCGAGTGTTATGATCAGCATTATCGAAGACAAACTGCACAAATGCATGTTTCTGAACTTCACTTGAAGTGTTCGTTGTCACGGAAGTTTCATACTTACAGATTTCACTGTAGGAAACAGAGCAGCCTAAATTATGCAGAAGGTTAATTAGATGTTTTGATCGGAAACGCATATGAAGAAACACTCCAATTTCAACCTGCACAGCTGACACAAATGAACGTGGACGCACCGAAGAAATGATAGAGTGCGCAACACTCAACACCTTCTGATTGCAAGGTGGACCTTTTACTGGTTTCATTAGACCAGAAAGCAGATGAGTGAGCATCTCACCTACTTGATTTTCTCCATGTTTCGATATTTATTCGTAGGTTGGATATGTCGAGCAATCATAAACTTTAGATCTTATCTCTTCTTGGAGAATGGTAATAGTCGCGTCTATAATCCTCTTCTTTTCTTCCACAGCGTCTTTCTTTCTATCGCTGTACCACTTGTCCGTTAAAATCCTCGATGCAACGGGCCTAAAAGAAACAACAGTCCTGAAACATTTCTTGCTGGATGTCATAAGAACAGTATTGCCGTAGCTTGCTGATAAAAGCTCCCGCAGACGCCTTTCACTGTTAACTTGTCACTGTCGGTACTGAACTGTAAGAGCATCTCTATAAGGTCAGACAGCAGGTACTGGCAGTCATCGTTGTCATCCAGAAAGTTGCATGATGTGCACGATTAACAATGAATTGCCGGAAAACCCAACCTCTCGACGGTGGGGATCTTTTGCACAGAGTACATTGGCCCCGTCCAGCAACGTATGGTCATGTGTGCAATGCCTACTTAGATTACGTGAACCGAAATTACGGAACAAATGTCATCGTAGTATTTGACGGATATGAAAAAGTACGAAAGATGCAGTGCATATGCGACGAGCTGTAGGGAAATCAGCTGCGAGGGTTGATGTAACTCCATCCAACCCCGTGACAATTGCAAAAGAGAATTTCTTGTCAAACGTTGAGAATAAAATAAGTTTTTTTGGAACTCCTTAGCACAGAATTCCAGAAAGCAAAGTTCCCAGTTTTCCAGGCCCCTAGTGACGGGGATCTTTTGGTTGTTGAAACGACGAGAAAAGACGGAAATTTGTCAGACATATCAAACACTACCTGTTTATGTATACGTGTTCATTTTTCATTTTGAAATGTTTCCAAACAAATTCTACAATTCTTTTCTGAAAAAATGATGTTTTTGTATGTTTTCAAACCTGTTTTATGCAATAATACGTTAATAAATTTATATAAACTCTATATTTTACACTTTTGCTTGCAGTAATAAGTTCCTTCTGCCAAAACTGAAACGATTGGCACCAACACCATCTCCCTATGTTTGTCCATTACTGAGTTATCGCATTTTTTGAAAAATCCAAGATGGCGGCCGTTTATTCAAAATTTAAGGGTGTTCCCCACGCAGGATTTTTTGGGATTTTTCTGGGGAAGTACAGGGGGACCTAAAGAATGTATTTCAGAAGGAATCAGCTTTCTAATAATTATTTCCGTCTCCAATCTTATTTTACCCATACTATGTATACAACGCCAAAGTATTTTCAATCCAATTTGAATTTTATGATTTGTAAAGTAATAATAATAGTAATAATAATAAACGTTTCTATGACTCTGCCCCCCTGAGAAAAAATCATCCTTACCCTTGATGCTGTCAACACTGGCATACGCAGGATTTTTTTCCGGATGGGGCTGGAATTTGTAATCGTGGATGTTACAGCTGCGTTTCATAATTACCATTTCTAACCTTCATTTTAAAAGTTGTTCAGGCAAAATTGATAATCGACGATCATTTTAAGGGGTGTTCAGTTACATACGTTGGTTTTTCCAGAGTACTTTACTAGTTTCATTTATTTATTTTTTCTGAAAATTTCGGGAGGCCCCATCAGCTCCCCTCCTGCGTACGCCAGTGACTGTCACTTTGAATCCAGAAGGTCCTCAAAAGAAACTCAAATGGGCAAGATCTATTTGTTAGTGAAGTAATCACTTTAGCACATGTTTTCGTATCATTGTGACGATATTTAGAATATTATTTAAATATAGAAAGAAAACAATTGAATGTCAATATTAGTGCAGAATAACCAAATATAATAAGCAACTCCAACAAAATGTAGCACATAAACATTTATTGCAAGAATTTAATTTTAAGAGCCCTTGTAATAAGCGGGATATTCTGTATCAATTACACTTACTGTAAACTGTATATTGGACAATAGTTATTTCCTCAGCCAACTGGGATTCAATACGAGGAAAAATAATTTACATGGGCGATACTTACTGATTCCCAAAACACCTAAACACAGAAATACAAAAGTAGTCCTTTAAATTATGTGTACAATACGCTTTCAATTAATAACCAGAGCTTAGATTTCTCATTGCCTTTCAAGCTTCATAAAAAAATGATTGAATCAAAAGTATAATAACAAATACACTGTAATCATTTTGGTACCACTATTTTATCTTCTAGTTTATTCTACAATTCGTCCATTGAAAATTCAAATGTTCTATCTCTAAATTGTAAACAAATGGAGATATTTTGGCTATAGTCTATTTAGGATGTAATTGTTTCATCTCTGCAATTGTCTGATGCTTTCATACAACCAATATTGATATGTTGAGAGTCTTTTTGGTCCATGTGCAGAATTTGGAAACAGCCACGAAGAGTGCAAACTCCAACAACCAATGAAACCTTACGACAATTTCCTCAACCAATCACAAGCACCATCCGAGTATGGGATAAACCACTTGCATTCTAACCTCAGTCACTTGTGGGAGATGCTTAACAATGATAGTGGTCTTCGGTTCTTACTTTTGTGGTTAACAGACAAGAATTTTTAATAATAGTGGATTCAATGTAGTTGATTAATTTACCAAAATATGAATTATTTATTTTACTTTGCTACCAAATGACAAATTTATAATGAAAATATTTCATCTCCATCTCGTTTAGTAGATAGAACATTGGCACTCTCAAATCATAGCTGGTGTTGAGTGCAATTGTTCTATCTGAAATTTCTATAATGAATTACAGCATAAATACCTAACCAAACAACAACTTATTTTTCGAGAGGCTTCAATATATCAGCCTTTGCAATGATACAAACTTTCAACACAATCGTGACAAAGGTATAATAAATATATCATGTCAAACTTTAAAGGGCTTTCCTGAAAAAAGGAAAAATGGACATAGAACATTTACATTCTCAGTGGACGAATTATATATGAATATGTAATTATTAAACAGCTCTTTGTTCTTGTGTGGTTAAAGACAAGAGAAAGATCCCGATTGGTTAATTTGATTATTTGCGATTATGTAATTGATTACTTGGATTATCGATCTGTGTATGTTTGTATGTTATTTGTATTGGTTCTGTTTATGTTTTTTGTATGCATAACCTTATCTCTTGTATGAGTGCTTATCTACCTTCTGTAATTGAAAGGCAGTAATTAAATACATTGAATTAAACTCGAACAAATGTAATACAAGTCCATATCTCCACAGGTAATATCAGCTCAATCTCTCTTATTTAAAAAGGTTCAGTTTTTCCACGCTTTCTACAAGAAAATATAATATTGTACCCGATGACTTGATAGTTAATACACTGTGCAATGAATAAAGTGAAAAACATCTTCTTTGCTACGCGATTATTGATCGTTATAGTAAAGGGGTGGGGTAGGGGCATCTCTAAGGAAATTATATAGCTTAATATTTAAAACGTGGACATTATTTTCATTTGTTTAATGTAGTTTCTATTATTTTTTTACTTGAGGACACATTAGAGGGTGCTCAGTCGCTCCTGGCAACCCCCCTTGCGCACGCTACAAGATCAATAATCAAAAAAGAAAAGACAAGGAAAAAGTGTTCTTTTATTTAAGATAGGGTAAAGCAAGTTGTCAAAAATTTCCGTAAATGTTGCAATTGAGAGGCGTGCTTTCATTCGCTACATGGGCCGCGATCGCGTGGCACAGTAACCAAATGATGGAGTTCATACAAGGATGGTATCTTGCACACCAATGAAAACAAAGAACATGCATACAATAAAGTTAAAATATTAAAGATTAGATTAAATTGAATGTTTAAAATACACACAAATGTCTAATCTGGGCATATTAGTGTAGTTAGGCACAGACTCACGTGGTCCGAGGCCCCTTCCGAATTTTTTCCAGAATGCGTTACTCTACAATTGAGGACTAAAAGTGGTAAACGTTGTAAGTGCCAAAAGCGAAAGTGTTGGGAAATCGCAAAAAACTGTTTTTCCACATATCTGGCACTTACAACGTTTACGATTTTCACTCACCCTCAACGTGAAACGTCTTTTGGTACCTGAAATAATATTTTTTTTTTCAATTTAGTGTTTGTGAATTTCAGTAACCTCGCTTGGCACTTCCATCGTTCACCAAATCAGCCCGCAGGGACTTTCACACTAGCGACCTCTTTACACGCCCTTTTGAACTATTTAGAGGGCTACCAGCCACTTTTCACCTTTACCACATTATAAAGCATGGCACATTTGACAGTTTAACGTGGAAAACAGTGTTTGAATTCTTTTGGCACTTACATCGTTTACCAATTTTAGTCTTCAATTGTAGTTTTGTATAAAAACAAAAGTATAGCCTTTATTTAGGCGTAGAGCTGACAACTCTGCACTGTAAAAAGCCATGTCAAGAATCAGCAATATAAGGCCATGGATGTTCCCAAGGTAAAATATTCCGGAGGTAAAATAGTCCCCCGATCGGATCTCCGGGTGGGGACTACTTTGGGAGGTCCCTGGACTAAGGATAAGATCTACATTAGGAATAAGGATATTAAATTAGGCACCTGGAATGTTCTGAGCCTTTACCGGCCTGGGGCATTTCAGTGTACAGTTAATGAGATACTTAAGTATAAATTAGATGTAGTAGCTGTCCAGGAAGTTAGGTGGCCAGGAGAAGGGAATTGTAAAACTAAAAATTATACTTTTTTCTATGGTGGTACTGAAAATCATAATTTTGGAACAGGCTTTTTTATAAATAATAGAATTATCTCAGATCTTAAAACAGTAGAATTTATTAATGATAGGATATCATATGCAGTTTTACAGGGTAGGTGGTGTAAAATTATTTTAATAAACATACATGCACCAACGGAAGAAAAAGATGATAATACTAAAGATGATTTTTATACAGAGTTAGAACAGGTCTTTGATAAATTTTCTCAGTATGATATGAAAATTCTGTTAGGTGACTGTAATGCACAGATTGGCAAAGAAGAGACATTTAAACCTACGATTGGTAAAGAAAGTCTTCATGAATTAAGTAATGATAATGGTATAAGATTGATTACTTTTGCAACCTCAAAGAATTTAATTGTGAAAAGTACCACTTTTAAACATAAAGATATCCATAAATATACCTGGTCTTCTCCAGATGGTAAAACTCATAATCAGATAGATCATATTCTCATTGATAAGAGAAGACATACTAGTATAATTGACGTTCGTACACATAGAGGTGCGGACTGTGCCAGTGACCATTATTTAGTAATTGCTAAATTAAGAGAAAGACTCTCAGTGTTAAATCATAAGCAACAAAATCTAAAAGTTCTAAAATTTGATACAGGAAAGTTTACTGATGAAAGAATTAAGAAAGATTACCAAATTAAACTGTCAAATAGATTTGATGTTTTGCAGGATTTAAATGATGATGAAAATATAAATGAAATAGACGTAAATAAGAATTGGGAGCACATACGTAATGCAATAGAATCAGCAGCTAAAGAAAGTATAGGATACCATAAACCGAGAAAAAGTAAGCCATGGTTTGATAATGAATGTCATAATCTAATAGAAATAAGAAATGAGGCTAGACTTAGGTGGTTAAATAACTCTGATGATACAAATCTAAACAATTATAATAGAATAAAGCGAGAAGTTAACCGAACGTTTAGAAGTAAAAAAAGAGATTACTTGAAAAGCAAAATTAACGAAATTGAAACAAACAGCAAAAATAAAAATATCAGAGATTTATATAAAGGTGTAAATGAGTTTAGAAAGGGGTGGCAACCTAAAGTAAACTTGATAAAAGATAAAGACGGTGATTTTCTTGCTGACCCAAGCGATATTCTAAATAGATGGAAGAACTACTTTAATGACCTTTTAAATGTCCATGTAGGAAATAAATCAGTAGTGAATTAAGTACACACAGCAGAACCTTTAGTTCCAGAACCTAACTTGACTGAAGTTAAAGATGCTATTAAAAGGCTAAAGAATAACAAAGCACCTGGCATTGATTTAATACCAGCTGAGTTAATTAAATATGGTGGAAATTCATTAATATGTCAAATTCATAAATTAATTTGTTTAATATGGAATAAAGAAGAAATCCCTCAACAGTGGAAAGAATCCATAATTGTCCCTGTGTTTAAAAAAGGTGATAAAATGAACTGCAATAATTACCGTGGAATTTCTCTACTCTCAACAACATATAAAATATTATCTAACATTCTTTTAACAAGACTAACCCCATATGCTAATGAAATTATAGGTGATTATCAATGTGGATTTAAACGTAACAGATCAACTACAGATCAAATTTTTCACATCAGACAGACACTTGAAAAAAAGTCGGAATATAATCAAAATGTCTATCAACTATTCATTGATTTCAAAAAAGCATATGATTCGGTCAAAAGAGATAAATTATATAATATATTAGTAGAGTTTGGAATACCTAAGAAGCTTGTTAGTATGATAAAAATATGCACCAGTGAAACAGAAAGTAAAATTCGTGTGGGTATTAATATGTCTGACAAATTTACAATTCATGATGGGTTAAAACAAGGAGATGCATTATCTCCATTGCTCTTTAATTTTGCCTTAGAATATGCTGTTAGGAAGGTAAAAGAAACTAAAGAAGGACTAAAATTAAATGGTGTGACTCAGTTGTTAGCATATGCAGATGATGTAGACTTACTGGGGGATGATGTGAATACAATTAAGAATAATGCTAAAATATTTTTCAAAACTGCTAAAGAGATAGGTTTGGAAGTTAACAAAGAGAAAACTAAATATATGCTTACAGGCCGAAACCAAGTGTTAGGTAATAATCAAAATCTAATTGTTGATAACAACTCGTTTGAACCAGTTTCCAAATTCAAATACTTAGGAGTAATATTAACAAATGAAAATTATATTAAAGAGGAAATAAAAAGTAGGCTTAATTCAGGAAATGCATGTTACTTCTCTCTTCATAAACTTTTGTCTTCTCGTTTAATATCTAAGAAACTGAAAGTTAAAATATACAAAACAGTAATTTTGCCTGTAGTATTATATGGATGTGAAACTTGGTCCCTTACATTGAAAGAGGAACATAAATTGAGAGTATTTGAGAATAAAATCCTTAGGAAAATCTTTGGACCTAAAAGGGATAAGGAGACAGGTGAGTGGAGAAGGTTACATAATTTAGAACTACATAATTTGTATTCATGTCCAGATATTATTAGAATAATTAAATCAAGAAGACTTAGGTGGGCAGGCCATGTGGCACGAATGGGAGAGGAAAGAGGAGTTTACAGGATTCTTGTTGGGAAACCTGATGGTAAGAGACCTGTAGGAAGGCCAAGACGAAGATGGAAGGACAACGTTGAGATGGACCTAAGGGAAATCGGTAGGGATGGAAAAGAGTATATAGATCTTGCTCAAGATAGGGAAAGATGGAAGGCCTGTGTTGCTGCAGCCATGAACCTTCGGGTTTAAGAAGGCTAGAGAGTTAGTTAGTTAGTTAGTTATAGCCTTTATTTATACATCTTGGCATTATTTTTTGTCGATTGTCTGATGTTTTCATGTTGCGCAAGGAAGGTTAAGAGAAACCTGAGTGAAAGAAGCCTATATTTCACAATGCCGATAACATCGAAGCGCGTCAACTCTTGCCCAAAATTGCTTACAGGTGGATACGAGCACAAATGGATGTTAAACGCATTTTCATGCTTTAAATGTTGCTAAATAATGCAAATGCAGATCTTCATGAATTGTTTTAGTATTCCTTGTAGATTTCACCATATTTGGCATATATTCAATAAAGCTCGTCACAAAATCGTAAGTTTTCTGGTGTGCGAGTTTAATGCTTTCGATAATATTTTGGCAAAAGGAGTACTTAATGACGAAACCAATCAATTGTATTTGTTTGCCTTTTTTGTTGTTTGCCGTCGCTTCTCTGCACTTTTGATTAATCTAGACGATGAGGATGCTCACAAATAAAACCCAATGCGCAGGTGGGGACTCGAATCTGGGAACTATTGTGGCAACATCAAAAGTTGACGACTCAACCCAACCCCCTTTAAAAAAAATCTCTTTTCATATTTTGTTCTCATATCTCTAGCTTTCCGTTTCCCATTCTTACTATTAAATTTCCACCAGAACAGACAAATATCCATGCCTTGCCCAGGATTCGAACTAGGGATCGCGCGCACCAAGGGCGAGAGTCCTAAAGGCTACGCGGACCACCGATCCGGCGAATAAAATAGTTCACAATTAATATACATAGCGACGGGTATCTTAAATGGCGATATCAGTATTATTTCCCTTACACTTTTTTTGTCATCTAAAGTTGTGCCCTACCCGAAAAGAAATTCCTGACTACGCCCCGCTTAGGCAGCCAAGAGAAGTGACTATGTACGCTGGAGTGTGAAGATATTTGGACAACATTCACGAAGCCTCTCTACAATGTAAAAGCATAAATACGGTAAGTGACGCATGTGTATCAGTGGAGTGTACTCAGTCTAAGGTCTAGGCTATGAATAGAAATAAGTTTACCAACTTCTAAGAAATCAAGTAGCCAACTCATATCAAATCAGGTTGCCAACTCATAAGAAATCAGCTTGCCAACTCATAAGAAATCAGGTTGCCAACTCATAGGAAATCAAGTAGCCAACTCATATCAAATCAGGTTGCCAACTCATAAGAAATCAGGTTGCCAACTCATAGGAAAAGCAGGTTGCCAACTCATAGGAAATCAAGTAGCCAACTCATATCAAATCAGGTTGCCAACTCATAAGAAATCAGGTTGCCAACTCATAGGAAATCAGGTTGCCAACTCATAGGAAATCAGGTTGCCAACTCATAGGAAATCAAGTAGCCAACTCATATCAAATCAGGTTGCCAACTCATAGGAAATCAGGTTGCCAACTCATAGGAAATCAGGTTGTCAACTCATAAGAAATCAGGTTGCCAACTCCAGAATTACCATAATCATCTCACTGATATAAATAATTTTATTTGCAATTTCTGATCGATTCTTCTCCCGTATTTTATTCTCTAGACTTCAGCCTTCGCATAGTCTAGCTAGCCTAGAGTATACGCTCCTGGCGTGTATATAATGATAAATGATTACTTTGTTGCAAGATGCAACCATACCGACTTCACATCTTGGCATATGACGGTGTTTCTATAGCATGTTGGAACTTTCTAATATGTTTTCCGATAGAGCTATAGAGCCTCCTCGTTGTCGTGGTGGTACGGATCTGTCCTGTAATCAAAATAACTCGGGTTCGATTCCCATTGTAGGCTTGTATCCCACTGTAAACTGTAGGTCCAGTCGAGATTAGCCTATTTGAGCATAAAGTGGACTTCAAACAAATTTTTACCTTGACATGGAAATGTTCCAGTGGCAACCATGATTCTGTCCTCGTGGTTGCACACATCGAGCAAACGCTCCATTCAGAAGGGTTTCTCGTCTCGTCCTCCACACGCTGTTTTGATCTGATAGAGTTGTATGTAGGCAAAGTGGAATAGGAATTGATTATAGAGAATGTGTTGGAACTTCATACGTGTGGGATTCATCGTTGTTAAATCCTTGTACCAAAATCTATACATATCTTTTTAAACGAAAAATTCAACACTATAAGCAGCAATTAAATCTACGTGTAAAACTTAATACACTATGCAAAGCGGGCCTCCCCGATGGCGCAGTGGTAGCGTCGTAATCAAGGGGTTCCTGGTTCGATACCCGGTAGAGGCACATAGTAGTTCGGATCCCACTTTAAACTGTAGGTCCAGTCCCGATTAACCTTTCTGTGCATCAAGTGAACTTAGAACACAAACTCAAACTATGCAAAGCTTTTGTTGGATTTGTTTAAGTACAGTCGGCGTTATTCCCGGCCTCCAATAGCATAAGAGCGCGGGAACATTCCAATAGCACGCTCGTCTGATTTGCTGTTTAGAGCGCCAGCTGTGACACGCAGGAAATGCAACACCGCAACTGACCAATCACGGGGAACTCACGCAACAGCTCAGGTGAAATGGGAGGGGTCAAGCTGGGAACTACAACGGTTCTGACATAATTCTGCTGTGAAAAATTCTAAATAGGTTTGATTTGCGTAATGTATGGCATCAGCGATGCTCTTTTGTGTATATTAACAAGTAGATATTTAATTCTGTTTTCAAATAATTTTGGAGTGTTCGTGAGGTACATAAACTTGCAACAGGAACTGTGGCAACGAACTTTCATCACTCATTAGCATCTACATGTGAGCATAGCAGAAGATAGGGTAAGTATACCACCGATTAGGGCCAGTAATTCGAAATAGCCACACAAACATTTGTTTCACACACACCTTCTTGCATTTTGACACTAAATAACTTTTTTTGTCTCTCAGCGGTGTCCAAAGTCGGGAAGGTGTTAAGCCCAATGCTCAACTTTATAGCAACTAAGATTTCAATTTAGCATCCATCACAGTGTGGGCTTTTTCTTATCAGCGGTTCGTAGCTAAGACAGGTTCTTAAGCTATCTCTAAAAGTGGTGGTCTTTTATTTTTACGTTAACCCAGCTTAAGACAGGCTATTTTTACGGAGAAACAAAAAAATCCTGAAAGATCGAACAGTAAAGTAAGCTCTAAGTAGCACTTATTTCTGTATATAGTACAGGGTAAGTCAAAATGATGGACCCGATTTCAGACATTTATTCTGTGAAATATAATAAACAAATGTTATTGTGAGACATGTGCTAAGAAAGGTAAATTGTCAAAGTTTTTTTTTAAACAAATCACAAGTGTTCTATGTGAGCACCTCGCGTAACACGGCACACATCAAGCCGATAGTCTATCTCCTGCCAAACCTTGTGTATCATGTTGCGGTCAATATCAGCAATTGCTGCTGTGATGCGGGCACGCAGGTCATCCAATGTTGTTGGAAGTGGTGGTACGTAAACATGATCCTTGACAAAACCCCATATGAAGAAATCACATGGGGTCAAGTCGGGGGAACGAGGTGGCCAACGAAGGAGAGGTCGATCCTCCGGAGATGCACGGCTTATCCAACGTTGTTCCAATACCCCATTGAGATGGTCTCGAACGCTGCCATGGTAATGCGCAGGGGCACCATCCAATTGGAGAATGAAATCTGCGCTATCCTCTGCAAGCTGTGGAAGGAGCCATAGTTGCAGCATATCAAGGAAAACAAGTCCTGTCACAGTACGTTCATGGAAGAAAAAGGGCCCATAAATCTTTTCATGGGAAATGGGCTTGCAAGTAATATGAACTTCTCGCTTGTTGCTTTTCCTCTGTCATGCAGTGTATTCCAGACTTACCGAATTAAAATTTTAACACTGGCTTAATTTATGCACATTGTGGTCCTCCATAATAACTCAAGTCTAGCTGGTGAGCCTACCAACAGTGTAGAGCTTGAGCGATTGGTTCTGCGTTGAGATGACGTTATCGCCTCACTTGCTGATTGCAGGAGTTATGGATCGTTCTCAAGCTGCAAATGCATAACAGCCAGAGATGGTAAGAAAGAAATCACTTTTCTTCCGATTTTGAAATTATTATGAAGCCATTGTACTGAGAAGAAACTAGTCTGTATCACATCTCAGAGTTAGAGATGAGATTAAGACTGTGAAACAGATTAAGAATGCAGAACAGAACGAGACAGATGGCCGTAGATAAGGGACAGGACAGACTGAAACTTATTCCCCGACTGTCTCTTTCGATGGAGCATTTATGACACTCCTACATCAGGACTGCTATGGTGTTGAACCTACTCAAACATGAGAGTGGTTACACAGTAAACTTCTGTATCGTTTAACGTTAACTTAAAGGTAAGAGGAAAACTGAGAGACTCGAAACGAGACCGAGATAACCTTCCTCATTCACGAGACGAGAACACGGCAAAAGACGCAAAACAAGTTAAGAACATGGAATGAAGAAAACCTGAAGAAGAGAAGTCACCAAAGAAGAACAGAAGACATTTAAATTTTCTCATGACTGCCTAGTTAGGGAGTAATGGCATGTTTGTTTTGTCCTCTTTCATTTCGAATATCACCACGGTGCTCTTCGAAAGAAACGGTCTCCTTGTACTTTATATACATACATACACACACATACATACACACACACAGTCTTACAATATCATACACGGTAAGAGATTTAATTCTATACTTTTAAAATGAATCATTGTATCTCTTAGTATTTGTGAAAGGTGCTTCCAATTTAGAATTTTAATTTTATCCTGAAAGAGGAATTATTGAGGTTTACGATGTTTCCATTCGGCTGAGAGCACTATACAATAACTCAATTTACCACTTACGCATTCTACTACATGGTTTCAGAAATGATAGAACAATCCGTCAATACAGTTAGATATTTCGACTGTTGAATTTTTAGTAACTTCTATTCAGCCAGTTCTGGAAATGAAAATTCATATTCGGGCTTGGAATTATTTTGTACAAATTACTCCCACCAGCGCTTATTCATTCTAAAATAAGCCGGACCCTGTGGCCGAGTGGTTAGCACATCACGCTGCGACGCCAAGGGTTCCAGGTTCGAATCCCGCTCGGGCTTCGTTGTTTGTGAATGTCCATTCATCATTTCATCACTCATCCCCATCTTCGCAAATTAGCCAAGAGGCACGAAACGCGAAGTAAAATAAACTAAATCAATCAATCAATCAATCAACCATTCTAAAATAACACCTCGCGTCATTTGTAAAATTTCATAGAAAGAGAAAACACACTTTTCACACGAGACTGGAGCTGAGAACAAACATGTTTTTATTTTCCTGACTAGGCAGAAAATGAAGCCCTGGTGGGAGCCATTTCTACCTCTCCAGAAAGTTTAAATAATAGAGAAAATTTCGCATCGATTTATTGCAAATTGAGGTTATATTTAAAGGAAAATCCTCACAAAGAACTTCAGAGAACTTCATAATAATTTCAAATTACTCAATAAGAATAGCTGAAAAAGTAACAAGTTTTATTATTTTCATTTAGTACATTTAATTAGAAAAAATAATTGTAAAAATTGTTTCTACAATAATTAATTTTAAAGTAATATTATTTATTAAAAGTAAATGTTTAATATGGAAACTGCGCCATCTGTTGACATAATTTATAGCACGGAGAAAGTTTTATATTACTTGAAAGTCTCATTATTTAAAATAGAAAAACACATCTTTGCCAAGTTTTTATGGAATACATTTTCATGTACAAATCTAACTGCTAAAAATAGACATGTTTTAGACTTGAGAAAAACTAAACTTACAGATATCAGTTGAAAGCAAATATCGTTCAGTCATTAGTATTGGTATGCCAATAATTTTATCAATCTGATAATTTCGAAACCGTTGAAATCTGGGAAATGAGTATTTGGCGTTTTGATGATTTCGATTTTGAAAATATGTAGCTTACTACAGTTTCATTACAAGACAAAGAAATAATGTCTGTATTCATTGGTACTATTAGTTATAATAGGCTATATTATTACTTAGTCTTTGTGTTATATTAAGTAATTAGAAGCATCATTGTATTGAGATTTTTTTTCTATTTTCTTGTAGTATCGATTTTCAATCAAGTATGCTGTTTTAAACTAGATATGAGTTTAATAGGGAATAAAGATATCAAGATGAAACCTGGAAAGATAGATAAAGTAATTAAACTAATTGGTCGTGGTTCTTTCCAAACTTGTCATAAAGGCTGATCAAGAGTTGAAGATTTCAATAGAATATTTTATTACGTCTGGACATTACGTCTGGACCCCACTTTTCATGGTGTCGTGACAAAAACTAACTAAAAGTTCTAAATTGTTACTATTTTAACGGATTTTACTATGCTAAATGAAGAAAATGTAGATAATGTTTTTTCAGAGCTTCTGATTTTGAGATTTTGAGATTTTTTTCACGAACTGTCGTAAAGATAACAGTAGGCAAATTGTCCACTGATATTTTCTCTCTTACTCCTCTTCATTATCTGTATTTTTAGGGAATTGAGTTGTATTTGTGTTGCAGCAGGGGATGTTATCTGCTTACTCGGGATTTCTGTTTCAGTTCTTTAACACCCACGTATAGCGGAAAACAGAAGGAATGAACCTTCTGATGGACAATTTGTCTGTCACTAAACTTGCCGCACGGTGTACCTAGTATGAAATACTTCTGGAGTCAAGTGAGTAGACAAGTTTTTCCGCTTGCGGGTTGTCTAGAATCCCAAATCTTAAACATGTATGCCAAGTTATTTTCATTTATGGAGGCTTAGGTTTTCCAATTAACGTAGATTATTATTATTATTTGACAGACTTACTGTTTCTCAATATACACAGAAATCAAACATTCTAATACATTTATAGGAATCCATACACAGCCGCTCCTACAGAGTTCTGCATCTCGTGAGTAAAACTGAGTTATTGGTGTTTAATAATAACAAAAAATATATAAAATATGGAAGGGGGAAATATTTTTCATGGATGGGAACTAAATTAAGGATGTAATGGCTAGGAGAGAAAATGTACAGAGAAGTAGTCTAGTTTAGAGAGTTCTGCAACATCAAGTGGTGAGCTGAAGTGGTGAGCTCGCCTTAATGGATTTCTATCGTAAGGCATGAGCTCTATTTGATAGCGCAGTGTTGCTAGCTTCTTACTCGAAAAAATCACCAAGGTTTTTGGGGTAACCTAACCTAAAACAAGGAGCTGGCAACCTTTTTCTCGCAGTGTTGCCAACTCCTACCTATATTTTTTTTAGTTGGCAAGGGCTAGAGAGAGAGAAAAACTTATAGCTGGGAACAGTAATGAGCGAATGCGCCATATCGTAATTTTCCAACTCCCGGGGGCCAATGTTTGTATATCGCGACTTTTGTAAACCTCTCTCTCTCTCGGGGGAACGATGTGCCGCGCACGCACACGCACGCACACACGCGCACGCACGCGCGCACGCGCGACCAAAATTTTTGAATTTACGGCTGGAAAAATGTTTTTCTATGACATGTTTTCGTTCGAGGCAAATTCGTAGGTAGATATTGTTAAATAAATATTAATATTGTAAATATATATATTGTATTTAGTTTTTCGGTATCGAAAAGCGACTGTCATATTGTATTTGAAAAAATATTATGCTTTTACCTGTGGATATCTAGAAAAACGACAATTTCGTTCTTTTTCCCTCTCTGTATTTTATACGGAAAGTATCTCCCGTCAACTAGAAAGAGTTGCCAACACACACGCTATTGTAAGAGAGATGGATGACTGGGAGGGGCAGCATTTCTGGCTATTCACAGTGACGGATGTACTTCCTGTTTTTTTAAAAGCTAACAATAATAATGTTGACGCAATAACGCAAATTCAACAAATACGTATGTTTGGTGGCAGAGAAAAAATACAATGAATTTTCCGGTTATTTATTTCATAGCCTTGATAGTTATTGCGTGCGTCACAGATTGCCATCTGCCGTATGCTTGGTGGCAGAGAAAAAATACAATGAATTTTCCGGTTATTTATTTCATAGCCAGTTAACAGCATAGGTAACAATGATGCGATGCATTAACTTGTGAATTTTCGAACACAACACGTAAAATGATGTGGCAGAAATGTAGGGGGGAGAATGTTCTAGAGAATTTGGTTCTTGGATTTCTATTGGTCCACGTTGCGTTGGCTAACATATCATTTTTGACGTTATTAGAAAACCGTATAAAACTTAAAGCGCTGGTGTAGAAAGTTGTGTTTTATTTTCAGTGTTAGTGAAGAGCATTTCTGCAGAATTTCTAAAAGTAAGTAACTTTGTTTCTTAGCTTGCTTAGTCTATTTTATGCACAGTAAGGCTAATCTGGACTGGACCTACAGTTTTAAAAACCACTTATACCCCCACCGGGTATCGAATTCTTGATTACAAGGCTTTCGCTGTGCTAACGCAAAGGCTATTGGAAGTACTGATTGATTTGATGTTTTAAGTCCACTTTATGCACAGTAAAACTAATCTGGACTGGACCTACAGTTTCAAGAACCACTTATGTCCCCACCGGGTATCGAACCCCTGATTACAAGGCTATCACTGTGCTAACGCAGAGGCTAGTGGAAGTACTGATTGATTTGATGTTTTAAGTTTATTTTATGCACAGTAAAACTAATCGGAACTGGACCTACAGTTTCAAGAACCACTTGTGCCCCTACCGGGTATCGAACCCTTGATTACAAGCCTACTGCTGTGCTAACGCAGAGGCTAGTGGAAGTACTGATTGATTTGATGTTTTAAGTCTATTTTATGTACAGTAAAACTAATCGGAACTGGACCTACAGTTTCAAGAACCACTTGTACGGGTATCGAACTCTTGATTACAAGGCTATCGCTGTGCTAACGCAGAGGCTAGTGGAAGTACTGATTGATTTGATGTTTTAAGTCTATTTTATGTACAGTAAGGCTAATCGGGACTGGACCTACAGTTTCAAGAACCACTTGTACGGGTACCGAACCCTTGAATACAAGCCTACCGCTGCGCCATCGCAAAGGCTAGTGGAAGTACATAGTTATTCGAATCTTATTTATTTAAAATAATTTAGTTGTTTTTTTATGCACGCTTATTGATTTTAAACCTAAAATTAAATAAAATCCGGCAATTATATCCAATTATACTTATGGCTACAACAAGCATTGAGATTTTTTTTTGCTACGTAAACAAAATGGCTGACATGCCAAATATGAACAGGCTATATAGATTTGAGAGAGAGATGGATAAAAAAAAGTTAATTAAAATTTAATTTCATGATTGCAACACGGAACTTAATGATTGATTTAGTTTATTTTATTTTACGTTTTGTACCTCTTGGCTAATTTGCGAAGATTGGGGATGAGTGATAAAATGGACATTCACAAACAACCAAGCCCGACCAGGATTCGAACCCGGGACCCTTGACGTCGCAGCGCGATGTGCTAACCACTCGGCCACAGGGTCGGACAAGTGCTGGTATATACATAGACCAAAGTTACATGGTTCTAGGCCCCATAGGAGCCGAGAAAATCAATGTCTTGGAAAACGTCTTAAGACAAATATCTCAATCTTTAAGAAAGTCGACTTCCGGTATCTCAAGATGTTACTTCCGGTCTGTCAAGAAAATTTTCTTAAGACAAAAATCTTAAGACGTTTTCCAAGACATTGATTTTCTCGGCTCCTAATTGAGCTAGGATGATGATTTTAGGTTTGTTGGATAGGATTCGACGAGAACTATTCGACTAGCAAATAAAATTGATTCCACCCCCTCAAGTTTCGAAAATACAGACAATTTTTTATTTTTTTGAGAAACTTGATTTGCTGGCTTAGTTTTTGCCCTAATTCGAAAATTTTAATAACAGTCGATACAAAATTAGAAGTACTCTACAACTTATTGGAGGGATGATGACTACTGCCTGCTGTTTTCGAGTTATTTTGGATTAAAATTTCAAGATGTAATTTCTAAGATGTTTTGTAATTCATCAACAGTGGGTTGTAGGAAAACGATTCTTGCTCTATCTGCTATCGCTCGACGAATACTATAAACATAAATAATGCTTATGGTTTGATTTTTAAAATGGCGAGCGGAAAATAACTATGTTTTCTGAAATTATAATTTATACTTCATACGCCAAGAGGGCTGAGGGTTAGAAAAAAAAAAGATTGTTTGGTAGAATTATGCACACATAATATTTTTGTGTTTTCTATACACAAGCTTAATTATTTTTTTTTCAATTATTTACAGGATTTATTAAGAAGCAAGAAGTAGCATAAATAGCACACTCCCACCAAACCCAACACTATTGTGAATTATTGCACAGTATTTATTTTGTGGCACTCCACTATATATATATATAATAACGTACCCCACAAATATTTTCAACAAAATGCAATCTGAGAAAAGTTGCCCTGTGTGCAAGATAACCATATCAAGCGCACATTTTGCAAGACATTGTCGTACCTGCACACCTGGTAAGCGTGTAACCGCTAAAAAACCATGTCCCAGGTGCGGTATACTTATTACCATTAATAATTTGAAGAGGCATATAACATCATGCAAAGTTGTTGTCGAAGCACTTGTTCCCCAACCGTCGACCAGCTCGACCAAGAGGAAAGCGGAAGCCGACTCGCCACCACCCGCCAAACGCGTCAAGCCTGTGACAAAAACAAACCAGTCTGCTTTCGAGCGGTTGTTAGAGGATTTTGTCATTACTTCGGAGGGCTCATGCGACGTACGTAGCTTTTTGGAGAACGTGCAAGCCGAAATCATTTCCATCCTCGGCGATGCGCTTGCAACGCACTCTACGAAATTCTACGCATCGCTACGTTGCCAGTACAAGAAACCGTCCGACGAAATTTACAGCTTCTGCCACAACACCAAGGCGAAGACGCTGCATCTGGCGGATGTCGACAACCTCGAGGTCATCTACAACCAGTTTACCGATGAGCTGGTGGCAAAACAGGAGGAACATCAAGCTAAAGGCTCGGGGGGTTCGCTGTGTGGCGAGCCTCACGAACTGTGCGTCAAACTTTGTAAGTTCGTGCCTCTCTCCGCCTCCAGCTACGCCGCCTTACCACCTACCATTGCGGCAAAGAAGGCCGTCCTGAACATCCAAAATAAAGATAACAAGTGCTTCGTCTGGTCGGTGCTGGCAGCGTTGCACCCTGTCGACAGGAAAAACCAACCACACCGAGTTAACCACTACCTACCCTACGAGTCAGAGCTGGAAGATGCGATGGTTGGGATCGACTATCCCGTAGAGGTCACGGACATTCGAAAGTTCGAGGCTCGTGCGCGGTTGGCCATCAACGTTTACGGTCTCACTGACGAAAATGCGGTGTACCCCATCAGGGTGAGCGACGTAAACGTTGATGGTGCGCAGGAAATTCACCTTCTGCTCATCAAAGACGATACCAATCACCACTACACCCTCATCCGTTCCCTCTCCCGGTTGGTGTCGAGCCAAACAAGCAAGCATCATGGTAGCATAGAAGTTTGTTGCAGGTGCTTGTCAACTTTTGACAATCAAAAACAGCAGGATTATCAGCACATCAAAGGTCCCAACATCGCTGCAGAGAAGCTTGCCAGCCACAAGATCTACTGTAGTAACAACGAGCCTGGTGTGGCAGTCTTGCCCAAACCTGGCACCGTGGAGCATTTCCACATGCACGGTGCCATGGTGGAGCATCCCGCTATCATCATCGCGGATTTCGAAGCCTTCCTCAAACCCCTGTCCACTTGCGATCCAGATCCCGAAGTTTCTTCCACCACCCCTTACCAACTCCACGAGGCTTCGAGTTATGCATACGTTGTGGTGCGACGTGACCAGCACATTGCCCCCGAGCCCTACGTGTACCGTGGTCCCGACGCAGCCAAACACTTCCTCGAGAGGATGGTTGTGGAAGCCAGCGAGATAGGGAAGGTACTGTTGGCCCCCAAGTCTATGCTCCCACTGTCCCCTGACGATCAACGTAGACACGACGAGGCCATCGCTTGCCCTGTCTGCGTCAAGGAGTACACCGCCATCAACCGTAAAGTCCAACACCACGATCACTTTAACGGTAGGTATGTTGGACCTTGGTGCAACGAATGCAACCTCATGGCCCGGGACCCGCGATTTATCCCTGTGTTTTTTCATAATGGCTCGGGATACGACTTCCACCATCTGGTGCCTCACTTTGGGTACGACGACATGCGAATCAACGTCCTGGCGCAGAACGAGGAGCGTTACATTAGTGTGAGCAAGTGGGTGCGAATCTCAGGAACACACTCTACCGTCGAGCTTCGCTTCCTCGACTCTCTGAGGTTCCTCCCGGCCAGCCTCGATGCTCTCGCAGGGAAGCTTAGCGACGAGCAAATGCTCATCACCTCCGCGAACTTTCCGCACTTGGACGCCGGCCTCTTCAGGCGTAAGGGAGTCTACCCCTACGAATACGTCACAGACCCTTCCAAGTTTGCAGAGACGTCGCTACCTCCTCGAGCAAACTTCTATAGCAAGCTGCGAGGCTCGAACATCACCGACGAGGAATATCACCACGCCCAGTCCATGTGGCGCGAGCTGGACTGTCGAACTCTCGGGGACTACCACGATGCCTACCTCAGACTTGACGTGACGCTCCTTGCCGACGTGTTCCAGACGTTCCGTGCGACTGCGAAGACCATCTACCAGCTGGACCCCGCCTACTTCTACAGTCTCCCCGGACTGGCGTGGTCAGCCATGTTTCTGGTGACGAAGATCGAGCTGGAGCTTCTTTCGGACGTGGACATGATGCTGTTTGTGGAACGCGCCGTGCGGGGTGGAATGGTCCAGGTGTCGCAGCGACACTCGCACGCCAACAATCACCACATGGCCACCGGCTACGACCCCTCACAACCGTCCAGCTATATTATGTACACGGACGTCAATAACCTCTACGGACACTCCATGATGCAGCCACTCCCCTTTAGAGGCTTCGAGTGGGCTGACCCTTCCAACTTCGACGTCGAAAGCTTCGACGATTCGGAACATGGGTTCTTTGCCGAGGTGGACCTTGAGTTCTCCGAGAAGCTGCAGGATTTGTTCTGCGATCTTCCCCCTGCACCCGAGTTCAAGTGTCCACCCGATTCCAACCAGAAGAAGCTCGTCATGGATTTCGAGCCCAAAAAGCGTTATGTCCTGCACTACCAGAATCTCCGGTGGTTGATGCAGCGAGGGGTCACGGTCCGCGCAGTTCACCGCATCCTCAAGTTCGAGCATTCTCCATGGTTGAAGCCATATATTGAAGTCAACACCAAACACCGCACCGCAGCCACGTCCGAGCTCGATAAGGATTTCTTCAAGCTTATGAACAATGCGGTGTTTGGCAAAACTATGGAGAATGTACGGAATCGCATGGACATAAAATTGGTAACGAGGAAAACACAATGTCGCAGGCTCGTAGCGAACCCGTTATTCAAATCGAGGACCATTTATAACGAGCAGCTTGCTCTGGTGCATATGAGGAAGAGTGAGGTGAGGCTCGACAAGCCAATTTATGTTGGTGCCTCAGTATTAGACCTGAGCAAGCTGCACATGTTCGAGACGTACTACGACATATTACGCCCACATTATAGCCACAACATCTCGCTTCTCTACACGGACACGGACAGCTTGGTGTACCACGTCCACTCAGCCGATGCATACAGGGATATAGTCACGGTACCAGCTTTGGTCAACCTCTTCGACACCTCGGGCTATCCCCAGCCGAACCAGTACGGCATCCTGCCCCGAAACAAAAAAGTGCCTGGCAAACTCAAAGACGAGAAGGACGGTGATGTAATTCTCGAGTTTGCAGGTCTTCGCGCCAAGGCCTATGCCATCAAAGCCGAGGGCAGCGTTACCAAGAAGGCCAAGGGTGTCGGCAGACAGGTGGTTCGGGAGCATCTCGCATTCGAGGACTTTGTCGATTGCCTCAAGACCAGGTCGTCGGTTCTAAGAGAAGAACAGCGCATCCAGAGCGTCGACCATATCATCACCACAAACAAAGTTAGAAAAATTGCCCTGGATCCCAACGACGATAAGAGGTGCGTCCTCGAGTGTGGTATTCACACATTGCCGTGGGGGCACTATCGCTTAGCAGAAAGCAAAACCTGCAACATATGTCCATCTTCAACAGAAGATTCATAAAAACAAAACAAAACAAAAAAAAACACTTTGACTGTCATTACAAAAAACTTTGACTGTATTCTTAAATAACCAGCATGCCTATGAATTTGTTCGGTTTCAAAAAACAGATCATTATGGAAACCATACCAGATCATGAAGTCTTACCTTCCGTGTTACCTAAACTCAACGGTCTGTTGATCATTCACCTCAACAGCATTTGGACGAAACTAAATGACGATGTGGGCAAGATGTTTTATGTTTTTAATAACAATTTAGATTTCTACGAAATTCCGATTGACGGGAAACTTCAAATTACCGTGAATCCGGAGAACGCAGGCGAAATCAAAATTTCTACCGGCAAGAACATTTTTCGAATCAAGCACGACAAGATGCTTTCTAACATTACGTACGATGTGTCTGCAGGAGATTATTTTTACATAGAACTCCTCGGAGATTACGACAAACTTATTCCTCTCTTCGTAGAATTACGAATCGTCTATCCTATTATAAATAACCGTTAACCAAAAATGCCTAACGACATTTTCGGCAACACCAAGCGCGTGGACCATGCAGAAGAGATTCTCATGTTGGACATTCGAGTTAAGAAGTTGAGGACCGATTTGATTGCTTTGCAGGAAACCTTAAACAAAAGTTTAGAGTCGGAAATCGCCACGCTCCAAACGCAATGTCTCGACCCCATTCTGAAAATCGATTCCGAACTGAAAACGCTCATAAAAAATTATGTCGACGTACCTTCTTACGACAACGTTCAAAATATACAGTTGAGCGTGGATTCGCTTCAAAATGATTTGGCCAAATTACAGCAATTTCAATCGAAAAATGAAGATTTGGAAAAATTGAAACTCGAAATCGAAGAACGAACTTCCGCAATCGAAAAGAATTTCTCCGAACTTCAAACCGTGGTGAACGATATAGACGCAGAACGCTTGCATGTCGTCGTTTCCAAATTACAAGAAGAATTCACCAGCACGTTGGAAGAAATTAAATCCAAGTTGCAGACTTTGGAAGATACAATGACGAACCTACCATCGTCGGACGAACTGCAGGTCATCGGTAAAAGCGTCGCGAACATAAAAATTCAATTGGAGGCCTATCGAGATTTCGAACACATTCAAACCACCATCGCTACACTTCAGGCGTCCTTGGAATTGATCAACGAAGAAATTAAAAATATTCACGCCGAAGCGAGAGCGTTGACGAGCATTCAAGACACGTTGAGCACGGTTCAGCAGAAGATCGAATATTTAGAAAATTTGAACGTCGAAACGAATCTCGCTCATTTTCATCACGTACTGGACAACATACAGGGTGACTTGGAATCGTTACGGACGAGCGTGCCTTCGAGCGAAGATTTGGAAAAATTGAAAACGGCGGTGACGGCACTATCCGATTCGAGCGACATCAAAAGTTCATTGAGCGATCTCGAGAGTAAAGTGGCCAATCTCCCCACCTCCAAAGAATTGCACGCTTTGAAAAGAAACATATCTCGAATGCTGAAACGACTAGAAACGGAAACGGCGAACGTGGAACAGATTCGAGACGAAATTGGTTCGCTGGTGTCGACGCTGCCCACTTCCCAGAGCGTCGCCGACCTTCACACGCAGTTTACAGAGATGCGAAGCATCGTGAACGATCTTACCGAGAAGAGCTCGAAATTGAATCAAGTCGAGAACCTTCAGAACATCGTCGTCAACATCAGAGATCAAGTTGGAGTGCTGGAATCCACGCAGGAATCGACGCTGGCCTCTTTCGGTGCCAAGTTGCAAGAACTTAACGAAAGCTACAAGCAGTTGAACGTGGAAGTGAAAATCAAACCGTCGTTTTCTACCGTAACGGATACCATAGTCGAGCATTTGCTGCCCATCGAAAATAAACTCGGACAAGTTCACAGTAATCTGCTCGGCGTCGACACTAAATTCGCTAAACTGCATTCTCTGCAAGCCATCGAAATCAACAGCGTACCCAATCAACAGAGAATCTCCACGTTCGTCGAAGGTAACAAACTGTACATGTTGCATCCTTATCATCCGTACTACAAGTTTCTCCTCGATGGCACGATTCAGATAAACGAATTTTCGTACTGGTCTCACGGTAGAAAAGCTAGCGTTCCCACCATGACCTTGATATCGAATCGTGGTGTCCAGAAAGCAGGAAACATTCCTCTGGCACGTTGGAACGAAACGCGCAACATATATGAAATACACGAAGACGAAGATCTCACCGTTTTCGACGTGAGTGCCGGCGATAAGCTGATCATTCAAAACACGAGCGAAGTGCCACCCTCTTTGAATCCCATCACGCTGGTGCTTCTCTTGAAACGTAATCTCTAAACAAAAAAATGTCTAGGCAGGCCATCGTCGAAGAATTGCATAAACCTGCACGCCGTAACTACGAACGTTTGGCTGTGGTAACCAAGGGCATCGACGACCTCTGGCAAAGCGACCTCGTGGAGATGAGTAGCGGCAATTTGAAAAACATACATAAATGGAACAAAAGCAACAAGTACCTTCTCACCGTCATAGACACGTTTTCGAAATTCGCATGGGCTCTACCTTTGAAAGCCAAAACGGGAGCATGCGTCACGGAAGCATTCAAGACAATTTTTCGCGAAAGCGGTGGCAGACGACCACGGTTTCTGCAAACGGACAACGGTAAAGAATTTTACAACGCCGTATTCCAAAAATTTATTCAAAAACATGGCATTCGACATTATTCGAGCTTCAGTCACATCAAAGCCAGCATCGTGGAAAGATTCAATCGAACCTTGAAAACACACATGTGGAAACGATTCACGCTTCGGGGAAATTACAAATGGGTCGACATCCTGCCGGAACTCGTCGACACCTATAATGATACGGTACACAGAACGATAGGCATGAAGCCAGCCGACGTTACCAAGTCCGACGAGCAGCGTTTAATTTCTACAGTTTACTGTCCAAAGTACACACCCACGACAAAAAAAGCTAAATACAAAATTGGAGACCAGGTGAGGATCAGCAAATTCAAACGCACCTTCGAGAAGGGATTCACAAAAAATTGGAGCACGGAACTTTTTACCGTGGTTCGAGTTCTACCCGGAAACCGACACACGTATATAATAAAAGATAGTAGCGGCGAGATTTTGAAAGGAAGATTTTACGAAGAGGAACTCTCTAAAACGAAACACCCCAACACGTACCTCATCGAGAAAGTATTGCGTAGGAAAGGTGACAAACTGTTTGTCAAATGGCTGGGACTTCCGGAAAAGAGTTGGATCGACGCGAACGAAGTGATCTTGTGAGTACGTGGAACGTGGTGAAGCGTCTACCGGATCCGGAAAGTCAAACGAAGAAAAAGAACGGCGAGTTGCTTCCCGACAGCATCCGCTGTCTGATCGTAGGTCCATCGGGGTGTGGGAAAACGACACTGCTCGTGGACAATTTTCTCCTCGCACCGAATTGGTTAGATTGGAAGAACAGGCACCTGTACGTGTTCTCGAAAAGTTTGGAGCAATCCAAATACCAGCAACTGATGAAACTGTACGATGGTCTGGACATTGCAACATTCGCCTCGGAAATAAAACCACTTGACGATTGCCGTGAAAATTCAGTCGTTGTGTTCGACGACGCCATCCTGGAAAATCAAAATGAAATTCGCAACTTTTTCACGCAAGGTCGTCACAAAGGAATGGATTGTTTCTACCTAGCTCAAACGTTTTCCAAAATTCCAAAACAGTTAGTGCGCGACAACGCCAATTTCATATGTTTGTTTCGTCAAGATCACACCAACCTCAAGCACGCATACGATGACTACGTAGGCGGAGACATGAACTACAATCAATTTTCGGAACGCTGCTGCTCTACTTGCTGGAACGGTGACGATTTCGGATTTGTGACGATCGACATGACGAGAAAACCCAACGATGGAAAATACAGAAACAAAATCAACGACTTTCTAAACGTTGCAACGTTGTGAGAAACGACGTATATAAATAACGTCATGACGAAACGAAAAATCGAAGACGAAAATCTCAAGCTTCGCGATTACCTCGCGAAACGCTTCAAAGGTTGGAAATCCGAGAATCGCGGATTCTACGAAGAGAAGAAACGTCAGGATCAACCTGTGATCGATGCCATCAGCAGTCTAGGTAAAGAAATTAAAAGTGTCACGGAACAAAATAAAAATTTGATTAACGAACTCGTACCGCTCGCAGCTAAAAGTTACGCCGTACCCACGCCTATTTCGAGCATTCCTTCGACGCCGTTCGAACTGAAGGATGCACCGGCACGACGTCGAGCCATAGGCAGCACGTCGTCGTCTTCGGATAAAATCGAGTTGGGACCTTTGGCACGAGACTACCTGAGCACGGGGAAGTTCGACAAGGATGAAGTGTTCGGATTGTATCCCAGCATGGAAACCAGCGAAGGCGGCGGTGTGGTGTGGAAGATTGGGAAATCGAAGGTGACCTTCGAAGGCAACGACATTAAAGTCAATTTAGGCGACAAGGATAGTTGGACCAGGTATCCGGGTACGGTGGGACTGTGGGAACTCGTCGCCAAAAAGCAGCCGAAAGATTACACCGACGAAGATTACCAAAGTTACAAGGAAATTCTGATCATGACGGATGCCTTGTACCAGAACAACGACGCCTCGCAGAATAGGGTGAAATCGAGCAGCGGCGAGAAGTACAGGAATCTCATCAAACCGATTTGGAACCAGGTCAAAACGGGCAGCGGCGTCAAACGCTACAACACGCTACCCAAAGAATTCGTTTGGGTGGACGACGTTAGGAAACTCGTGGACCGATTGTTGGTGATAGCCGGCGAGGAGAATGCAGGCAACCGTAATTTCTACAACGAGAAGGTTGGCATCGTGGACATGATCAGCACGAAACTTTCCAACTTCATCGTGAACGACGACAAGGGCATAGGTTACCTGATCAAAATCATCAACACGCTGCCTCCGAAATTTTGGAACGTGGCCGAAGGAAAGGGACTCGTGAACGACATCATCAACAAGTTACCTTTCGAGATGCATCTACCTGGCTACCAGTACTGCGGACCGGGTACCAAACTCGAGAAAAGATTGGAGAGAGGAGACAAGGGTGTGAATCCGTTGGACGCCGCATGCAAAGATCACGACATCGCCTACAACACCACGCAGACGGATCTGAATGCACGTCACGAAGCAGACAGAAAGTTAGAGCGCGCAGCTTTCGAAAGGTTCGTGAGCAGAGACGCATCGCTGGGTGAACGGGTCGCCGCACTAGGCACCACCATCGCCATGAACACGAAACAAAAATTGGGGTGGGGTATATAAATAACATACAGTAAAAAAAAACAACATGGCTTGCATAACTGATTTGCCACCCGAGCTACTATCTAAAATATTCAAAAAGGTAGTTAACGGAGATGTTAATAAACTTGTAATCTTAGCAAGAACGACGCCGGAATTTCGCATCCCTTGTGAAATGGTTCTCAAGGACCATCTTCGGGGGATCAGCGGCCTGAGGTGCGGTGATCTCAACATTCTGCTTTCGGCTGCAGGGGAAAAATTGAACGAGAGGTCGGAGGAACTGCACGAGGCGATGCAGGGAAGAAGACGGTATACTGATGATTGGTACAAGTCTATGCAGGAGAAGGAAGATATCACTACGCACATCCTCGCGTTTTCCGAAGCACGGACTTTCTTCCTCTGTTAAAAAAATAATAATATATATACGTGCCAAAAAAAACTTGATATATAAATAACACACATCGTGAAAAAAAATAATCTTCGGTATATATATATATAAATAACACACATCGTGAAAAAAAAAACAATTAAATTTCTCTCTAACACTTTGAAATTTTTTTTGATATGACGACCGAAAAAATAAGTGATCTCCAAGCATTAAAACAAATGCTAAATTTGTCAGTCGAGTATGTAAAAATTCAGGAATTGGAAGTCGACAAACCTTACACGATAACTTCCGGTTCAATCGTTTCTACCCAGTATGGTCCCAAGGTACGCCTGTTGCTCAACGCACAATACAGTCTATTTTTACCGGATCGATACGCTAACATGTTATCCGATGAGAAGCTATCTATTTTAATCGAGAACAAAACTCGAATCGTGTACAAGGGGACAAAGGAACTTCTTGGCAAGAAAACGAAGCACGTAATAGAATTTGTGTAGCGACTGTGGGGCCGTGAAAAAAAAAATCTCAGAATATTTATATATAAATAACATACCGTAAAAAACTACACAAGAAAAAATCTCAGAATATATATATAAATAACATACCGTGAAAATAACACAGAGCATCAGCATGAAGCCCAAGGGTGTCGTGTACCAGATACCATACTCCAATCTGAAAAATCTAGGTGCCCTCGATGGGTTACTCACCAAAAAACAACGCGAGAAGAAACGTTCTTGCTTGTCGAAAGGACACGGAATGAAATTACTTCTCAGCACACCTCAATTGAAAAGATTGCAGCGTTCGCGGAAACAGCAAAAGATCGGAGGTTTCATATTCAGCATCCCGGCCATCCTGGCAGCATTGGGGGCCGTTGGAAGTTTGGCCGGCGGAAGTGCCGCCATCGCAAAAACCGTCATCGACTCGAAGAAGAACAAGGCCGAGTTGGAAGAACAGAAACGTCACAACCTGGCCATGGAGAAGAAGGGGAAGGGCGTGATGAAGAAGTTTAAAAAAAAGAAACAGAAGCACTCACCAACCGAGACATTGAATCTCTGATCGAACCGTTACAAATCAAACACTTCAGAGGAGTTTTCATGTCCGACTCGTTACCTTCAAGCGTTAAAAGAAGAGAATGCGGAGTAGTCAACTTGGACGGTCAAGAAAATCCAGGCACGCATTGGATATGTTACCACAAAAACGACAATGATAAAGCATTCGTTTTCGATTCTTTCGGAGGTGTTCCACCTGCAAATTTAATTCATTATCTGAAAACGAACAAAACCTCTATATACTACAACGACGAACGCATTCAAAATTTCGGAGACGTGAACTGCGGCCATCTCTGCCTCTCCGTGCTCGCGTTTCTCTCTAAAATAAATAACCCTACGATCGAGGATTTCAAGAAAGCATTGTGGAACCTCAAACAGCATCACTAGGATGGGCGTGTTCCATCTCACGAGCGAATCTTCAATCTTGAAACTCACGCTGCACGACGACATCGTCTATCCTAAATCCGTGGCTCTGCGTGCATTCTACAGCATGTACCTCATACCCAATGTTACGCAGCACAACAACAAAATTAGCGTCGGAAGCGAACACATCGTCGTCACGCCAGGACAATACAATCTTTCCACTTTGCAAGCTCAATTACCCAAAGGCACATACCTTTCTCAAAATTCGGTCACGCACAGAGTGGAAATCCTGTCCGCGACGGAGACCGTGGACTTGGGCACCATGGGAGAACTTTTAGGTTTCGAGAACGACACAAAACTCGAAGCTGGCATCAAGCACGTAGCAACCAACATTCCTAAATTCTTGGCCATAGAAACTCTGAACGTACACTGTAACGTGGCGGAAGGCATGATCACGAAATCTTCGGACGGATTGTTAGGAAGTCACAAGCAGACGGGAATCATAGCCACGTTCAAACCAAGTTCCGAGTTCATGGAACCGATCATCTACACGCCCTCTTCGCCGATCTATTTTCCAGTATGTCGCAACCGCATAGACGACATAGAGTTGGTGGTGACGAACGAGAAAGGAGACGTGGTGGATTTCGCAGGTGCCACTACGACGGCCATCGTGGAGATCAACGTATAATAAATAACCATACATAGTGAGAATGGAGCAAATCGAAAGTTACGAATTGCAATCTTTCCCTCCCAACCGTCGCACGTTCGCCAATCTGAACGAAGCGAACAGGGAGATCGAATACGACGTGGACGTAGGGGATGGGTTCGTTCATCCTCACAGAGCGGACCTCTACCTTCAATTCGACGTGGTGAAGAAGGAAAGCGGAGACGCGTTTCCTGCAGCAGCAAACTTGATACTCGTGGACAACTTCGTGCCTCACCTGTTCTCGCAGGTGGAGGTGAGGAAACACAACACCGTCATCGACAGAATAGATTATCCAGGCATCACGTCGACGGCAGTGGGAACGTTGAAATTATCCAAAACGGACGCAGCGTACTACCAGGCCGGGGGATTCGAAGCCGGGACCAAAATATCGACGAGAAGTCACACGGTGCTCTTTCCCATGCGTTTGCTGCCGGGTTTCTTTTCGGACTACAAGGAGATCATGTGGAAGGGAGGACTGAGGATCACGTTTCGAAGAGCGGCCAACGACAACGACGCACTGATGCGATACGCTACTTTGGGTCCGGACGGCACCACGCCGATAGCCAACACTCTACCCGAAGCGGCCAAGTGCGTCATCCAAAGCATGGAATTGAGAATGCCGGTGGTGGAATACGAAACAAACTACGCCCTCAAGTACAAAGCGGAGATTTTGAAAAGTCCGCAGGTGTCGATTTACTTTCACGGTTACCAGTGCGTGCAGAAGATGGCGTCGGGAAGTCACATGGAATTCGACGTGACGACGCAGTTCAACAACATACAGTTCGACATGCCAGATTTCGTCGTAGTGCTTTTTCAGACCGGGCGGGACAAGAATCAGGAGAAAGATTCCAGCAAGTTCGACGACTGCAAGATCAAGAACGTTTATCTCAAAAATGGACGCAACGAAGTGTTCCCGCGCGAGAATTACAACCTCGACGTGACCAAAAACGATTACCTCAAACTTTACGAAGCGTTTTCGGCTTACAAACGCGTGACCGAGGGAAGCGTGGACATGTACTACACGCCCAGCGAGTTCAAAGCACGGAGACCCATGACCGTCATCAACACATCTAAGAGAAAGAAGGTTGTGGTCAACGATCGAACCAACATCAAGGTCGTCTGCGAGTTCCACGATGCCTTGCCCGAGGATACCCTATGCAGTGTCATCCTGATTGCAGAGAAGTCCTTCGCCTACGACGTGAAGAACGAGAGGGTCACAGAGCAGTTTTAACAAGTTTTTTAACATCTTTTCTTGCATAATAAGAAATTTTCTGCACTAGCACAATCAGTTACAATAGCACAATACGAATTTCACTAGTTCAGATCAGTTACAAATATCAATTTCATTAGCTATCAGCTACAATATCTTTTTTGCACTATAGCACGAGAGACAATCAGAAAATTTGCACAAAAAAAATTTGTTGTTGTTTTTACACGTGAAAATTAACAATAAAATTTCTTTTTTATCGTTTCAGATGCTGTCGAAACATCAAAAACACATACACACACACTAGAAAAAAAGCATGCAACTTTATTTGTAACACGCACATATTCTCCATCTTCATCAAGAAAATATTATAATAAACATAATTATTTTTATCTATATCTCACAATAAAACTCTATATCCAAAAATATCACAACATCAAATAACACTAGAGTCGTTAGTACACGTTGCATGCATTACGGAGGTCCTCTGTAGGGTTTCATGGAAGTTTGGGGGGAAAAAAAAACACGTGAAACCCTACAGAGGTGCGGTAATCTATAACCGCAGCCATTAGAAAACTTTTACATTTTTGGTTGGGCACCACGCACCCTGGCGAGGTTATAGGGGCCAGGCATCCTAAAAACAACAATTATTATTTTGTTTGTTTGTTTGTGTTACAATACGCGCGTGCGCGCGTGCGTGCGCGTGTGTGCGTGCGTGTGCGTGCGCGGCACATCGTTCCCCCGAGAGAGAGAGAGGTTTACAAAAGTCGCGATATACAAACATTGGCCCCCGGGAGTTGGAAAATTACGATATGGCGCATTCGCTCATTACTGTTCCCAGCTATAAGTTTTTCTCTCTCTCTAGCCCTTGCCAACTAAAAAAAATATAGGTAGGAGTTGGCAACACTGCGAGAAAAAGGTTGCCAGCTCCTTGTTTTAGGTTAGGTTACCCCAAAAACCTTGGTGATTTTTTCGAGTAAGAAGCTAGCAACACTGCGCTATCAAATAGAGCTCATGCCTTACGATAGAAATCCATTAAGGCGAGCTCACCACTTCAGCTCACCACTTGATGTTGCAGAACTCTCTAAACTGGACTACTCAGAGAGGGGAATTTCCCTATAGCTTCATCCCTTTCAGCCTTGTGTCGTTAACACCGCACCTCTCCCTCAGTATTCATTTTAATGTTTATATGGCATATTTCTAATACTTGTCTTGTTTCTATTTGAGGAAAATTCAACCTATCAGCGATCTTGAACACCTTGGACTCCACTAAGATTGAAACATCAGCCTATCCGAGAATAGCTTCGTGCTCAGACTCCTGTGGCAGAGAATTATTCCAAGCCTACATCCCAAGAGAAGCGATTCGACGTTGTGAATGTGAACTTGTCATGAGGTTATAATTTATGTGAAATTACAAATAATGTCAGATATAGGCCTATGTGTTTTCTTTCAATAGTTTTGCGAGGGGCATTCTGAAACAAAAAAGTGTAAGTGAATGTACATATGATAGTATGATACATAATGAATCAATAATTCATTATTCGTATCGAAGTTATTTTGCTTATCCATATGTTTATGTTTAACCACGTATGTTTTAGCATCTGCAAAGTTTATTAACTTTCTTGCCCCGGTTTTGTACGTACACGCTAAAATAAAATATTTAAAAGTTGTAGAAATAATAAGAATAAGAAAGAGCAGTTGATCTGCATACAAACACAAACTCTACAACATTCAGCAAAAAAGATTAAACGCTTTCAGAAAATATCACACCATGCTCCACAATTTAAAACTTATTTCATTTTCAACATTATAAGTATTCTAAGGAAGCAATTTAGTTAGTTTTAATGAAGATACATTGTACATACAAAAAAAATAATCTAGTTTAGGTCCACGAAAAGAGAAATTGTCATCTTCAGGGACAGTTGATTCAGGATTGCCCCTTACTTCCGGCCTAGGCAAAGGTTTGTCGTACATGATGATCCTCTTCCAGTTGCCGTTGACGTCATTCATGAGGCCACTGATTTTTACGGTGCAACAATCCTCCGAGTAACCTGCATCGTTTGTTTGGTGTTTCAAGTGCACTTTATGTACAGTAAGGCTAATCGGGACTGGACCTACATTTTAAAGTGGGATCCGAACCAGTATGTGCCTCCATCGGGTATCGAACCCGGGACTCCTTTATTACAAGGCGACGACGCTACCACTGCGTCATCGGGGAGGCCCTCTACATCGTTTGGTTCGCCCGTGGCCCAGTGGGTGTAGAATTCGGCCACGGATTTACCTGCAAAATAAACATCAAGGTTAGCACTTATTGCCTTGGCAAATAATAATAATAATACTTCATTTTAAGGGCAGAGCATAGTGTAAAATGGCTTGACAGGGTGTTTCTCCGGTGATGTTCCTGATTTCAGCCGAAATGCTGTCCTTTAAAGGTTGTAACGTTCGCGGTTTGTTTGCATACACCCTGTCCTTCAGTAAACCCCGCGTACGTTACAAGCTGTAAAGGGCAACATTTAGGCTGATATCAGGAACATCACCGGAGAAACACAGCGGCGAATCACGGCGAATATGCAAACGCGGGAGGAGGCGTGGCATCTTGAAAACGGCTCTAATCACGATCAACGACACACCATCCAAAGTAAGTAATGTATAAATTACGTTAATATCTACATGGTATACTTTATATTACAGCTCATTTTGTCGGGCCGTTTCTATAAGAATCACCATGTAGTAAAGCTAGTACACACACAGGCATAAAATGTGAGAGGAAGAGATGGGAAGAAGCGTATAGAAAGAATGAGACAGAAAGAGATGTAGGGACAGAGGGGGGAAAGGACGAGAAAGGAAGACCGAGAGAAGTAAAGAGAAGCAGAAGAGTAGTGAGAGATGAAAAGTGAGAAATGCATGAACAGAGGAAGGGAGAGAGAGAGAGAGAGAGAGAGAGAGAGAGAGAGAGAGAGAAGAGGACTAAGAGAGAAGAGAGATGCATGAGAAAACGAAAAGGAATGAAAGAAGAAAATGAGAGAAACACATAAAAAGAGGATAAAATAAAACGAAAAGAAATAGTGTTCATATCATAGTGTTCGAATGGACAAAAATTGCTGGTGCTTTTGTTTTCTTAACTCATTTGGGGTGGCGGGTTGAAGTGATGTGACTCTGTGATTAAAAATATATATACCTCATAAATAAAACATGGAAATGTACACTGTCAGTAAGGAAAGGATTTCAAGAATTTCATTCTTATTTGCATAAATAAGAGGCCCATATTGTGAAATATTATGTAGGCCTACATACGAGAATAAAAATAAAATTTCAACCTTCCTATTTTCACGATTTTAAGTTCGGGTAGTCCTTGTTTGCGCAGTGGTAACGTCGTTGCCTTGAAACTAAGGGGTCCAGGGTTCGATACATGGTGGTTTAGATACCACTTTAACTGTAGGTCCGAGCCCCATTAGCTTATCTGTTCATAAAGTGGACATACAAGAAAATTCCACAATTCCACAACAGTAGTAGAGATGTACGCCAAGGCGTGCCCTCGGGCGTTTAATATTCGCAATTTAATTGCACGTACTTATAACTAATTTGCACGTACTTAGAACTTATTTGCATGTACTTAGAACTAAATTGCACGTACTTAGAATACTTTACATTTATGTATTTGCATGTTTATAACTTTTATGAATATATAATTATTTATTTTATGAAAAATATGTATATAGAAGGTAATTAGAGGTAGTAAACGGTATGCATATGGTTTTATATTCATTACTGCAAAGTATGTAATGTATGAAACTATAATAATCAATGTTTATAATATTGAAAATAAGTTTTCTATGGTTTATGAACCGCTATGAACGGTGGTAATGGGTGTAGGTACAAGTCCAATTACGAAAGAAGACGGTCCCGGTACTCGAACCCGCGATATGCAACGGTAATAAATGGTTAGGCCTATAGTGTATACAATGTATGTAATAATTTCATATGTTATGAAAGACGGTGGTCTCAGACGCTAGACAGAGTACTGTCTCCGAATCTCGACTCCGCTCTGATGCCAGACAGAGAGAATGAATTAATATTCCGCGCAGGTAGAGGAGAAAGGAATTTGGGGAGTGTGCGTTCAAGGTCAAATGACGTCAGAACGTCAGAACAAAGAAGGAACCCAATTGACCAATCAGAGATCGCGTCGGTAGGTTTTCAGAACCGGTTTTTTCAAGGTTAACTAGTACGAAAGAACAGGGGAAAGCTATGCAATACTGTAGGGCAGGGGAGGGATTGAACCAGACAACAAAGCATATCTGGAAATGCGCAGCTATGCGTCGCTTGTAGAACCGGTTTCCGCCGCCAATTAATATTCCGCTCAGGTTTGCCTCCAAGGCACAGGACGCTTTACCGCGTGTTTCAGGGTAGAGCGCTTGCATGTTAGAACAGGTTTCTGTCAAAGTAGCCCAAGATTACCGAGAACACAAGAAAAAAGGATTTTGGGATACCCAATTAGATTGGAGCGAGAATTTTACTCTGAACAAGGAGAACGAAGCGTAAGGGTTTTATATCTGTACTAGGAAGAAGGGAGAGCTATCAGGGACTGGGCACACAGTTTTCACTATGTGCTTTTATCACGGGGTATCGAATCTAGGACCATTTGATTATTGATTTAGGTAGTAAATTTATGTTACTGTGTGGTATTTAATATAATATTGAACTTATTTTTTACCAAACTTTTGACTTTATGTCAAATCTTTTACAACTTTATGTTAATTTTTTACCAAAATAACACTATTTGTACTATTCAAGCAACATTTTTTATTATATTTTAGATTTACAAAGACATTTTTTCAACTTTGAACTTATTATTTTACAACTTTATGTTAATTTTTTACCAAAATAACACTGTTTGTACTATTCAGGCAACATTTTTTATTAAATTTTGGACTCACAAAGACATTTTTTACCAAACTTTGACTTTATGTCAAATCTTTTACAAATTTATGTTAATTTTTACCAAAATAACACTATTTGTACTATTTAAGCAACATTTTTTATTAAATTTTGGACTCACAGACATTTTTTCAACTTTTAACTTATTATTTTACAATTTTGTTAATTTTTTACCAAAATAACACTATTTGTACTATTCAAGCAACATTTTTTATTAAATTTTGGACTCACAAAGACATTTTTTACCAAACTTTGACTTTATGTCGAACATTTTTCCAGCTTATTCTTATTTTTATCAAAATAACACAATTCAATCTGTTTAGGAAAGACTTTTAGTTATATTTTCGACACACAAAGTGTGTGATCTCAACTTCTATCTGTTAATTTCACAAGTTTAGGCTTATTATTACTCAAATAACACAATTTAATCTGTTCAGGAAAGATTTTTAGTTACATTTTCGACACACAAAGTGTGTGTTTTCAACTTTTATCTGTTTATTTTACAAGTTTAGGCTTAATATTACTCAAATAACACAATTTAATTTAGTCAGGAAGGATTTGTTATTATATTTTGGATGCACAAAGAGATGTTTTCAACTTTTATTTGTTTATTTCACAAGTTTAGCCTAATATTTACTCAAATAACACGATTTGAACGTGTTTTTATTACATTTTGGACACACACGCACTCTCTCACACACACACACACACACACACACAGAGAGAGAGAGAGAGAGAGAGAGAGAGATTTCCAAGTTTACAGGATTATTCTCCAAGTTTACTCAAATAACACAATTTAAATGTGTTTTGAATTATATTTTGTACACATGAAGTGTGTTTCGTCAAGTTTTACCCTTTTATTTTACAAGTTTAGGCTTAATATTACTCAAATAACACAATTTAATCTAGTCAGGAAGGATTTGTTATTATATTTTGGATGCACAAAGAGATGTTTTCAACTTTTTTACTGATTTTTTGCAGGGTACGTATTAATTTTTATTTATTTAGTTTTGTATTATATATACATTTACAAATTTTTAACTTAGAGTTTAGTATTTATTTAAATTTTTTCAAAAACACTAAAAAAAGTACTTTTAGCTAAAATGTAAGCCACAGAATATATTATTATTATTATTATTATTATTATTATTATTAGGGTTTACTGATTTCCACTATGCTATTTTTGGTTCTGTATTTCTATATGTATTTATTTAGGTCCGGTTACGCCTGCTACGTAGGAAAGTTTGTTTATTTTAGAGTTTGCTGAGTATTTTGTTACTTTTATACTAGGTAAAGTTTCCAAAATATATCAGGTAGGGCTCCATCCATATACTTTTGTTTTTGCTGTTTGGAGATGATGCGATCAGCATCACTCTCCATCTGCTTTTTATTTTATGTACCCAATATTATTTTGAGGCTTAGTGAATTCTAGAGCCTATTTATGCAGGAGAGAGGGCTTGAAAATTTTGATTTCAGATAACCCACAACTATTTGTCAGAGTATTTTAAAGGATATTTTATATTTATTATGTGCCACTAGAATATCAAAGCTTGCTTAATTTTTATGTCTGTAACGCTGTTATTGTATTTCTAGCTAAGGCTTACTTGATAAAGTACACGAAATGTTTATCATTTCAACTATTTGCTTTTATACGAAGCCAAATTTTTAGTGTAACGAAAATTATTGTGTGTCTATAAAGACTGAAATCCCTTTCCCGATGGGTCCATAACTGGACGCTTACGAACATTGTTCCTTTTATTTTAAAAAAATATAACCATTTATCAATATATTGACAATTCACAGGACAAGACGAAGTTCACAGACGACTGACTATATGGACCATAGGTCCACTTGCTAAATTTTTTTCTATGCTAGAAGAATAATTTAGCCTTATAGCCTTTTTCAAGGTATTTTAGAAGTATTACTGGTTTTTTGGGTGCATCAACATTTGTGTTATTTCCATTTGGTTTATTATACGAGGCTACAATCACTATATGTCTATGAGGACTAAAATCCTCTGATTGAAACTAAAACCTTAGGCTGTAACTAGGGACTTAGTATGTGTATAACGACAATTTATAGGACAACACGAACTTTACAAAGGATTGTAGGTGATATAGGCCCACACGCCAGAGCTTTGTTAATCTGCAAGAAGCATTTACAGCTAATGCTACGAGGAAATGAGGTTGATTTTTTACTGTTTCAAAAGAATGCTATCTTTTTATACACCCAATATTTGCTTTTTCAAGTAACTACATGTGCCAGAAGCACTTACAGGCCAACTCTAACTAGACTTCGATTTATGTAAATGTAGCAAAAACTATATTTCTGAGGAAGCACGCAAAAGCAGATTACCAGATTAAAGTATCAGAAAAACAGATTTTTCTATGCAAGTATATTTTTATTGACTGGATTATTTAACAGATCAAACAGGAAGACTGCAAAATTCATTAAATGTAGGTCTATCGTATAGGTGGTTTCAGAGATATAAAAAGAACAAATATAAGATTTCGCTTTTTTTGCTTCTGAGGCTAATCGCGACGCTAAGGGTAAATGGCGAGGAAATGTAACGGAGGAGAAACAGTCCCAAAAGATATGGGCTGCATGTAAGTTAATACCACAGAGATATTACAGTAGGTGTAGGTTCTACCACCAGAACTTTTCTATTATAATAATACTGGTTATGCTGTACTGTTAACTAAAGATGCTGATATTTGAGAAACTTAAAAGCTTACTCACGACTTACTGTTGCACAAGATCCGATGACAAAATTTAAAAATTGTAATCGCCCAGACAGGGATTCGAACCCTGGTCAGATAGGTTAAAAGCCTAACGCTATACTAACTAAACTATCTGGGCACAAGGTATTCTTTTCTTGAAAAGTTTGTTATGTTAAGAAACATATTGAAACATTTGAGAACAATCTTGGTCTGGTTCGACAGAGAAGGAGACAACATTTCCAATTTTTACAGACTGGGTGTATTTTTCCACTATAGAGGCCTTCACTATATGTAATTCGAAATGCTAAAGTTCATTTAGCTTCCAAAATTGAGGTAAAGATTGTGTTTGGCGAGATTAACAAGTTACAATTATATCCACTTACGGACAAAGAAAGCTAAAACTCTCACATTTACTGTACTAGCCATGTTTTAGTAACATTTTTCTCACTTTAGTACAAATACTAAAGAAATAGGTATATTTTATTTATAATTTGACAAAATGTACTAGTATTTAATTCACAAAGTTAGGTAAAAAACAGTATTTTTAAAAAAATATTGTTACTGCCTTCAAATTTTATGTTATTTAGCCACTAACAACTGGTTTACACTGTTTGGCATCCTTTAAATAGGAAAAGAAGGAATTATTTGTTTAGTATTTTTACTACTTTATATTTATTTAAGAAAACAATTCTACAGTTTAACTTAATTTTTAAAATTTGTTACTAATTTATATATCAAAGTTATGTTATTTAGAGTGTATGAAGGCGTATAAAGTTAATATTTGTACTTATCAGTGCAACTAACAATTATATTTTACACACAAAAGATGATGTTTACAGTTAAATTATTTGAATCAGAGAATAATATTTTACAGTAATTGATTCATTCAGCACTAGTCAGTACTTTTATGCATCAGAAAGTTTTCTTAATTTTCTATTACGCATGCTATTTTGGGCTATTCTTAAAATGTATTTCTAAGGCAAACTGGTTTAATTTTCTGCTTATAATGCAAAGTTGACATAGTTTTCGCACAATGCATTGTACATTTGTTATATCCTCTACTTACAATCCATATATTATGCTTATTTAATGTATAACTAACTAAGTCTCTAGCCTTTTTACACCCGAATGTTTATGACTGCAGCAACACATGCCTTTCATCTGTCCCTGTCCTGAGGAAGATCTATATACTCCTTTCCTTCCCTACCAATTTCCTTAGGCCCATCTCTACATTATCCCTCCATCTTTGTTTTGGTCTTTCTATTGGTCTTTTACCATCAGGTTTTCCAACAAGAATCCTGTATACTCTTTTTTCCTCTCCCATATGTACCACATGATCTACACACCTAAGTCTTTTTGATTTAAGCATTCTAATAATATCTGGACATGAATACAAATTATGTACTTCTAAATTATGTAATTTTCTCCATTTATCTGTCTACTCATCTGTTTTAGGCCCAAATATTTTCCTAGGGATTTTATTTTCAAATACTCTCAATTTATGTTCCTTTTTCAATGTAAGGGACCAAGTTTGTTTACTGTATTTAACTTTCATTTTTTGTAATTAACAAAAATTAAAAGCTTATACTGTAGTTATTATATATTTTTCTATCAGCTTATTTTGAAATTAATATTATTAGGTATAGTCTTTGATTTATAACTATATTGCTTTTCTATCAATTTATCTAAGAGTACATGCAGACAAACATATGTGTACACACTTTTATGTACATAGATATGCCTTTTTTCAATATTTTAGTATGAAGATTGCACTTTAGCTATTCAAGCAAGGGTAGGACATCGGGGAGGCCAAAGGTAGGAAAGGTAGGATTTCTGATAATTTGTTGCAGGATTTTGTTTTCCAAGTATAGATGAGAACTGAGCTGGAAGACTGTTTTGAACCTTTTCATGAGAGTTTGCATGTGAACTGTATGCAAATTAAGCACTATTGACTGTGCATGCTTCTAAGATTTGCTGTTATTTCACATCAACTCTGTGAGACTGTAGACAATTTTCCCATTTCAAGTAGTTTCTATTGATTGTATTTGTATATGTTTTGGGGACTTGACAGTTTTATGTTATGAGGCAGTTTATTGTAGAATATTTTTTACCTGATGGTATGAGATATTGAGTGTCTGCTGCTTTACTTGTAATTATTTTCCTTCTTGTGTTGTGTATTTGACTATCTTTTGTCCAAGTTCGTAGTATTTAGAATAATTGTTATTGACTTGTAGATGTAGGGAGTAATAATCCTTTGCAAGATGCCCTATACTTTAGTCTGAACATTATTCTTAGTGTTCACTTTTGAAGCCTTAGTATTCTGGTAGTATTATTAATGTAGAGGTAAATTAGGGTGAAATGTAGGCATTTTTCTGATAAATTATACTCACTTAGTTGTTTCAGCAGGTAGAAGTTGCATGATGGTTTACTGCTGATGATGTTAATTTGCTCTTCTTATGTACTATGTATGATGTAGCTTACTTGAGTAATTGGAATTTTCTACTGAAAAAGGATTGCTTGTCTATTTTATTCCTATGTTGTTGAGTTTGTCCATAAGCAAGCCATGTTTTTACTCTATTCTATGCCTTGGAAGAATCTAGATATATTGTGTTTGCAGTTTTATGTTTCTCTAAGGTTTCAGCTATGTAGTTTTTTAAACTGTGCTGTGGGTGTGACTATTGATTTCTCTTTCTGGATGCCATGTTGGTTTCTGTGTATTCCTCTTGCTGCTTGAATTTGACTTAGGTTGTTTGCTTTTTTTCTTAGATCTTCATTTGTTTATTTGTTCAGTATTTTTTTATTTTTTTATTCTTTATTACTTTAATTTTACATTAACTAATATATTTTACTTTAACAACAGAAGAATTTACTCTAGTATAAAAACTTCTACTAACAAAAATGTACTATTATAACTTTTAATTTTAGAAAATTGTATTTTTAAAACTTTAACTTTGAAAAATTGATTTTTAATTACTTTAATTTTACATTAACTAACATATTTTACTTTAACAACAAAATAATTTACCCTAGTATAAAGAATTCTACTAACAAAAATGTACTATTATAACTTCTAATTTTAGAAAATTGTATTTTTAAAACTTTAACTTTGAAAAATTGAATTTTAACGCACTTTGACTTTAACAATGTACTTTGAATTTTTTATATAAAAGAATATTAAAAAATAAAAAAAATACTGAACAAATAAACAAATAAAGATCTAAGAAAAAAAGCAAACAACCTAAGTCAAATTCAAGCAGCAAGAGGAATACACAGAAACCAACATGGCATCCAGAAAGATAAATCAATAGTCACACCCACAGCACAGTTTAAAAAACTACATAGCTGAAACCTTAGAGAAACATAAAACTGCAAACACAATATATCTAGATTCTTCCAAGGCATAGAATAGAGTAAAAACATGGCTTGCTTATGGACAAACTCAACAACATAGGAATAAAATAGACAAGCAATCCTTTTTCAGTAGAAAATTCCAATTACTCAAGTAAGCTACATCATACATAGTACATAAGAAGAGCAAATTAACATCATCAGCAGTAAACCATCATGCAACTTCTACCTGCTGAAACAACTAAGTGAGTATAATTTATCAGAAAAATGCCTACATTTCACCCTAATTTACCTCTACATTAATAATACTACCAGAATACTAAGGCTTCAAAAGTGAACACTAAGAATAATGTTCAGACTAAAGTATAGGGCATCTTGCAAAGGATTATTACTCCCTACTAGGGATGGCCAGATCCGGATCCTGGCGGATCCGAAATCCGGATGCAGTTGGTTCCGGATCCTAAGGATCCGGATCCTAAAATTTTTCGTATCCGGATCCGGATCCGTTTTGCCATCCCACATGCGCTTCTTTGGAAAGTAAGAATGTGTTTATAACATATTGTTACCTGTTAATACACACACACACACACACACACACACACACACACACACACACACACACACACACACACACACACACACACACACATATATATATATATATATATATATATATATATATATATATATATAGTGTGTGCGCGCGTGCGCGATTTGTAAGTGTAATTAATACACTTACAAGGGAGGTCTAAGTCTCCCCCTCCGATTTCCATGAAACTTGGCAGGTGTATAGAAGCCCCCCCCTCAAATGTCAAGATGAGGAGAAATTGAAGTAGGGATCTGACCCCGAAACCACGTAAATAGGGCATAGGAAGAAACAGGGGGCATAGGGTCTCTCTATACACCTGTCAAATTTCATGGGAATCGGAGGGGGACACAGGGGTCAGATATCTCCACGTCTATTTGTCCTCATCTTGACATTTGAGGCGGGTTTTGCCCCCTAAAACAGTTTTTTAGCCGAAACAAGAAAAACACGTATTTCTTCCTTTGGGCCCCTCTATACACCTACCACGTTTCATGGAAATAGGAGGGGAACACAGGAGTCAGATCCCCACTTCAATTTGTCCTCATCTTGACATTTGAGGGCAGGTTGCCCCCTAGAACAGATTTTTAGCCGAAACAAAAAAACACGTATTTCTTCATTTGGGCCCGTTAATACACACACCTGCCAAGTTTCATGGAAATCGGAGGGGGCCACAGGGGTCAGATCCCCACTTCAATTTGTCCTCATCTTGACAATTGAGTGGGTTTTGTCCTGTAAAACCGTTTTTTAGCTGAAACAAAAGAACGCGTATTTCTTCCATTGGGATCCACTATACAGCTGCCAAGTTTCATGGAAATCGGAGGGGGACACATAGGTCAAATGCACACTTAAATTTGTCCTCATATTGACATTTGAGGGGGGTTGCCCCCTAAAACAGTTTTTTAGCCGAAACAAAAAAACACGTATTTCTTCATTTGGGCCCGTTTATACACACACCTGCCAAGTATCATGGAAATCGGAGGGGGACACAGGGGTCAGATCCTCACTTCAATTTGTCCTCATCTTGACATTTAAGGGGGTTTTGCCCCCTAAAACCGTTTTTTAGGTGAAACAAAAAAAACACGTATATCTTCCTTTGGGCCCTACTATACGCCTGCCAAGTTTCATGGAAATCGGAGGGGGACACTTAGATAACCTCCCTTGTTAGTCTTACACTTTGTAATTATATAACACTGCATATATAATAATGTTGTTTTTTTTTTAATTTGTAAAACGGTAACTGTAGAACAATTGTATAATTTTTGTATAACATTTCTATCTTGTTATATGTGTTAAAGGTTTCATCCTGGAATGGAATGTCTCACATTTATGTGTGTTTTCATTTCCAATACATTCGAATGAATACATATTCGTTTCAATGGCATTTACAAAATCACCTCTGACATTTTATGTTAAACAAGTAAGATTTTTCGGATCCGGATCCAGATCCGTAAATTTTGGATCCGGATCCGTTTGGCCATCCCTACTCCCTACATCTACAAGTCAATAACAGTTATTCTGAATACTACGAACTTGGACAAAAGATAGTCAAATACACAACACAAGAAGGAAAATAATTACAAGTAAAGCAGCAGACACTCAATATCTCATACCATCAGGTAAAAAATATTCTACAATAAACTGCCTCATAACATAAAACTGTCAAGTCCCCAAAACATATACAAATACAATCAATAGAAACTACTTGAAATGGGAAAATTGTCTACAGTCTCACAGAGTTGATGTGAAATAACAGCAAATCTTAGAAGCATGCACAGTCAATAGTGCTTAATTTGCATACAGTTCACATGCAAACTCTCATGAAAAGGTTCAAAACAGTCTTCCAGCTCAGTTCTCATCTATACTTGGAAAACAAAATCCTGCAACAAATTATCAGAAATCCTACCTTTCCTACCTTTGGCCTCCCCGATGTCCTACCCTTGCTTGAATAGCTAAAGTGCAATCTTCATACTAAAATATTGAAAAAAGGCATATCTATGTACATAAAAGTGTGTACACATATGTTTGTCTGCATGTACTCTTAGATAAATTGATAGAAAAGCAATATAGTTATAAATCAAAGACTATACCTAATAATATTAATTTCAAAATAAGCTGATAGAAAAATATATAATAACTACAGTATAAGCTTTTAATTTTTGTTAATTACAAAAAATGAAAGTTAAATACAGTAAACAAACTTGGTCCCTTACATTGAAAAAGGAACATAAATTGAGAGTATTTGAAAATAAAATCCCTAGGAAAATATTTGGGCCTAAAACAGATGAGTAGACAGATAAATGGAGAAAATTACATAATTTAGAAGTACATAATTTGTATTCATGTCCAGATATTATTAGAATGCTTAAATCAAAAAGACTTAGGTGTGTAGATCATGTGGTACATATGGGAGAGGAAAAAAGAGTATACAGGATTCTTGTTGGAAAACCTGATGGTAAAAGACCAATAGAAAGACCAAAACAAAGATGGAGGGATAATGTAGAGATGGGCCTAAGGAAATTGGTAGGGAAGGAAAGGAGTATATAGATCTTCCTCAGGACAGGGACAGATGAAAGGCATGTGTTGCTGCAGTCATAAACATTCGGGTGTAAAAAGGCTAGAGACTTAGTTAGTTATACATTAAATAAGCATAATATATGGATTGTAAGTAGAGGATATAACAAATGTACAATGCATTGTGCGAAAACTATGTCAACTTTGCATTATAAGCAGAAAATTAAACCAGTTTGCCTTAGAAATACATTTTAAGAATAGCCCAAAATAGCATGCGTAATAGAAAATTAAGAAAACTTTCTGATGCATAAAAGTACTGACTAGTGCTGAATGAATCAATTACTGTAAAATATTATTCTCTGATTCAAATAATTTAACTGTAAACATCATCTTTTGTGTGTAAAATATAATTGTTAGTTGCACTGATAAGTACAAATATTAACTTTATACGCCTTCATACACTCTAAATAACATAACTTTGATATATAAATTAGTAACAAATTTTAAAAATTAAGTTAAACTGTAGAATTGTTTTCTTAAATAAATATAAAGTAGTAAAAATACTAAACAAATAATTCCTTCTTTTCCTATTTAAAGGATGCCAAACAGTGTAAACCAGTTGTTAGTGGCTAAATAACATAAAATTTGAAGGCAGTAACAATATTTTTTTAAAAATACTGTTTTTTACCTAACTTTGTGAATTAAATACTAGTACATTTTGTCAAATTATAAATAAAATATACCTATTTCTTTAGTATTTGTACTAAAGTGAGAAAAATGTTACTAAAACATGGCTAGTACAGTAAATGTGAGAGTTTTAGCTTTCTTTGTCCGTAAGTGGATATAATTGTAACTTGTTAATCTCGCCAAACACAATCTTTACCTCAATTTTGGAAGCTAAATGAACTTTAGCATTTCGAATTACATATAGTGAAGGCCTCTATAGTGGAAAAATACACCCAGTCTGTAAAAATTGGAAATGTTGTCTCCTTCTCTGTCGAACCAGACCAAGATTGTTCTCAAATGTTTCAATATGTTTCTTAACATAACAAACTTTTCAAGAAAAGAATACCTTGTGCCCAGATAGTTTAGTTAGTATAGCGTTAGGCTTTTAACCTATCTGACCAGGGTTCGAATCCCTGTCTGGGCGATTACAATTTTTAAATTTTGTCATCGGATCTTGTGCAACAGTAAGTCGTGAGTAAGCTTTTAAGTTTCTCAAATATCAGCATCTTTAGTTAACAGTACAGCATAACCAGTATTATTATAATAGAAAAGTTCTGGTGGTAGAACCTACACCTACTGTAATATCTCTGTGGTATTAACTTACATGCAGCCCATATCTTTTGGGACTGTTTCTCCTCCGTTACATTTCCTCGCCATTTACCCTTAGCGTCGCGATTAGCCTCAGAAGCAAAAAAAGCGAAATCTTATATTTGTTCTTTTTATATCTCTGAAACCACCTATACGATAGACCTACATTTAATGAATTTTGCAGTCTTCCTGTTTGATCTGTTAAATAATCCAGTCAATAAAAATATACTTGCATAGAAAAATCTGTTTTTCTGATACTTTAATCTGGTAATCTGCTTTTGCGTGCTTCCTCAGAAATATAGTTTTTGCTACATTTACATAAATCGAAGTCTAGTTAGAGTTGGCCTGTAAGTGCTTCTGGCACATGTAGTTACTTGAAAAAGCAAATATTGGGTGTATAAAAAGATAGCATTCTTTTGAAACAGTAAAAAATCAACCTCATTTCCTCGTAGCATTAGCTGTAAATGCTTCTTGCAGATTAACAAAGCTCTGGCGTGTGGGCCTATATCACCTACAATCCTTTGTAAAGTTCGTGTTGTCCTATAAATTGTCGTTATACACATACTAAGTCCCTAGTTACAGCCTAAGGTTTTAGTTTCAATCAGAGGATTTTAGTCCTCATAGACATATAGTGATTGTAGCCTCGTATAATAAACCAAATGGAAATAACACAAATGTTGATGCACCCAAAAAACCAGTAATACTTCTAAAATACCTTGAAAAAGGCTATAAGGCTAAATTATTCTTCTAGCATAGAAAAAAATTTAGCAAGTGGACCTATGGTCCATATAGTCAGTCGTCTGTGAACTTCGTCTTGTCCTGTGAATTGTCAATATATTGATAAATGGTTATATTTTTTTAAAATAAAAGGAACAATGCGTACCATACCCCGTTCGATTAAGAAAAATTGACCCTGGCAGACCTTGTCAGCTCCTGCTCAGAATGTGTAGAATAAGCATTCTACAGGAAATGGTAAGAACACTGGCCTTTGGCAAGAGGTGACGAGAGGCCAAGCGAGTGTTTAAATACGTGCGCATGAGAGCGACACGAGGTCTTTTAATCTGGAATCATCGGAGAAGCAGGAGCTACTGGTCTTATTTCTAAACCGAACAGGGTAAGCTAGTCTACACCCATTCTGCCATTTGCATTGCTCACTTCAGTCTAGAAACGAATCATGAGTCTATTTGAATGAATAGTTAGATATTTGTACCTGCCCGTTCAGGGCTGTCTCTACCATCAACTAGTACTAATAGCTACATCCCTATTTAAGATCCCGCGTTCAGAGGAACGCTACGTGGTGGAATGTTCGTAAGCGTCCAGTTATGGACCCATCGGGAAAGGGATTTCAGTCTTTATAGACACACAATAATTTTCGTTACACTAAAAATTTGGCTTCGTATAAAAGCAAATAGTTGAAATGATAAACATTTCGTGTACTTTATCAAGTAAGCCTTAGCTAGAAATACAATAACAGCGTTACAGACATAAAAATTAAGCAAGCTTTGATATTCTAGTGGCACATAATAAATATAAAATATCCTTTAAAATACTCTGACAAATAGTTGTGGGTTATCTGAAATCAAAATTTTCAAGCCCTCTCTCCTGCATAAATAGGCTCTAGAATTCACTAAGCCTCAAAATAATATTGGGTACATAAAATAAAAAGCAGATGGAGAGTGATGCTGATCGCATCATCTCCAAACAGCAAAAACAAAAGTATATGGATGGAGCCCTACCTGATATATTTTGGAAACTTTACCTAGTATAAAAGTAACAAAATACTCAGCAAACTCTAAAATAAACAAACTTTCCTACGTAGCAGGCGTAACCGGACCTAAATAAATACATATAGAAATACAGAACCAAAAATAGCATAGTGGAAATCAGTAAACCCTAATAATAATAATAATAATAATAATAATATATTCTGTGGCTTACATTTTAGCTAAAAGTACTTTTTTTTAGTGTTTTTGAAAAAATTTAAATATATACTAAACTCTAAGTTAAAAATTTGTAAATGTATATATAATACAAAACTAAACAAATAAAAATTAATACGTACCCTGCAAAAAATCAGTAAAAAAGTTGAAAACATCTCTTTGTGCATCGAAAATATAATAACAAATCCTTCCTGACTAGATTAAATTGTGTTATTTGAGTAATATTAAGCCTAAACTTGTAAAATAAAAGGGTAAAACTTGACGAAACACACTTCATGTGTACAAAATATAATTCAAAACACATTTAAATTGTGTTATTTGAGTAAACTTGGAGAATAATCCTGTAAACTTGGAAATCTCTCTCTCTCTCTCTCTCTCTCTGTGTGTGTGTGTGTGTGTGTGTGTGTGTGTGTGAGAGTGCGTGTGTGTCCAAAATGTAATAAAAACACGTTCAAATCGTGTTATTTGAGTAAATATTAGGCTAAACTTGTGAAATAAACAAATAAAAGTTGAAAACATCTCTTTGTGCATCCAAAATATAATAACAAATCCTTCCTGACTAAATTAAATTGTGTTATTTGAGTAATATTAAGCCTAAACTTGTAAAATAAACAGATAAAAGTTGAAAACACACACTTTGTGTGTCGAAAATGTAACTAAAAATCTTTCCTGAACAGATTAAATTGTGTTATTTGAGTAATAATAAGCCTAAACTTGTGAAATTAACAGATAGAAGTTGAGATCACACACTTTGTGTGTCGAAAATATAACTAAAAGTCTTTCCTAAACAGATTGAATTGTGTTATTTTGATAAAAATAAGAATAAGCTGGAAAAATGTTCGACATAAAGTCAAAGTTTGGTAAAAAATGTCTTTGTGAGTCCAAAATTTAATAAAAAATGTTGCTTGAATAGTACAAATAGTGTTATTTTGGTAAAAAATTAACAAAGTTGTAAAATAATAAGTTAAAAGTTGAAAAAATGTCTGTGAGTCCAAAATTTAATAAAAAATGTTGCTTAAATAGTACAAATAGTGTTATTTTGGTAAAAATTAACATAAATTTGTAAAAGATTTGACATAAAGTCAAAGTTTGGTAAAAAATGTCTTTGTGAGTCCAAAATTTAATAAAAAATGTTGCCTGAATAGTACAAACAGTGTTATTTTGGTAAAAAATTAACATAAAGTTGTAAAATAATAAGTTCAAAGTTGAAAAAATGTCTTTGTAAATCTAAAATATAATAAAAAATGTTGCTTGAATAGTACAAATAGTGTTATTTTGGTAAAAAATTAACATAAAGTTGTAAAAGATTTGACATAAAGTCAAAAGTTTGGTAAAAAATAAGTTCAATATTATATTAAATAGCACACAGTAACATAAATTTACTACCTAAATCAATAATCAAATGGTCCTAGATTCGATACCCCGTGATAAAAGCACATAGTGAAAACTGTATGCCCAGTCCCTGATAGCTCTCCCTTCTTCCTAGTACAGATATAAAACCCTTACGCTTCGTTCTCCTTGTTCAGAGTAAAATTCTCGCTCCAATCTAATTGGGTATCCCAAAATCCTTTTTTCTTGTGTTCTCGGTAATCTTGGGCTACTTTGACAGAAACCTGTTCTAACATGCAAGCGCTCTACCCTGAAACACGCGGTAAAGCGTCCTGTGCCTTGGAGGCAAACCTGAGCGGAATATTAATTGGCGGCGGAAACCGGTTCTACAAGCGACGCATAGCTTCAGAGATTTGACCCTTGCTGCGCATTTCCAGACATCCTTTGTTGTCTGGTTCAATCCCTCCCCTGCCTTACAGTATTGCATAGCTTTCCCCTGTTCTTGCGTACTAGTTAACCTTGAAAAAACCGGTTCTGAAAACCTACCGACGCGATCTGTGATTGGTCAATTGGGTTCCTTCTTTGTTCTGACGTCATTTGACCTTGAACGCACACTCCCCAAATTCCTTTCTCCTCTACCTGCGCGGAATATTAATTCATTCTCTCTGTCTGGCATCAGAGCGGAGTCGAGATTCGGAGACAGTATTCTGTCTAGCGTCTGAGACCAACGTCTTTCATAACATATGAAATTATTACATACATTGTATACACTATAGGCCTAACCATTTATTACCGTTGCATATCGCGGGTTCGAGTACCGGGACCGTCTTCTTTCGTAATTGGACCTGTACCTACACCCATTACCACCGTTCATAGCGGTTCATAAACCATAGAAAACTTATTTTCAATATTATAAACATTGATTATTATAGTTTCATACATTACATACTTTGCAGTAATGAATATAAAACCATATGCATACCGTTTACTACCTCTAATTACCTTCTATATACATATTTTTCATAAAATAAATAATTATATATTCATAAAAGTTATAAACATGCAAATACATAAATGTAAAGTATTCTAAGTACGTGCAATTTAGTTCTAAGTACATGCAAATAAGTTCTAAGTACGTGCAAATTAGTTATAAGTACGTGCAATTAAATTGCGAATATTAAACGCCCGAGGGCAGGCCTTGGCGTACATCTCTACTACTCACAACGATTTGTAGCTTGTAACAGTTTGGCTCCACAATTCTCCGATCCTGGGGAAATAACATGCTGGGAAAAATTGGTTTGCAACATTGATCGGGTGATCTTTGTGGTAGCCCTGTCAAGCTTGCCCATTACCCCCGTGGAGTTGCCGGCCGACGGGCTTTCCAACTCCTCTAAGAAATCAGGTTCATCTTCTTATTGAAATGAACAATTTTATGCACATTTTCTGATAGATATTTTTTTCTGTATTTTATTCACTGAGTCTGGGCTTTGCAGATAGCCTAGGTAGCCCCGAATATATGCCTCTGCCGTGAGGACCTTTCCGATTCGGGGTAATTATCACCGGCGAACCCTCCGATGACACGGCAGAACACATGGCTCCCCTACGCACGAAGGCGCACAGCAGTGCGGTGCTACCGAGTGTCACTACTCCTCGGCAGACTTTGGATGGAAAGACCCTTCAGAGGGCCACCAACCCGGTCAGTTATGATTAGCCTTTGCTATCCGCTGTCCCTTTCCTCTGCATCCGCTCATTTGCCCAGGTCCACGCACTCCTTTCTCCCCCGGTTGAGTTTTTGATTGTCGGTTTTCGAGAGACGCCCCCTCATAAGAAGGAGGGGTTGAAACTTTATCCTCGGCTGCACTCTCTTTCCCCCCCACCCCCACAGAGAAACGTGAAAACCCTTGACATCCCAGGATCTAATGTAAAATCTTCAATAATAAAATTATTTAATATTCATTACAAATATTACCTGAATCTTCATCCCAATTAATATTGTATTTCTTTGAACTTTGTAGGAAGTTCAGTGATAATATGTTTTTGTTTTTATATACTGTGTTATGTAATAGTACATAATGAAATAACAATACATAATAAACTTATATATATGAAAAAATAAATATGCTGACCAAGGCAGTAATTTATTTTATTAAAAACGTAAACTAAACGTAACGTTTCAACCTTCTAGCAAGGTCTTCATCAGACTCTGTATCAAGTACAAAAGTAACAAGATACACAAAAAAGGGGCATTATATATACACAAACATTACTCCCTCCAGACTATTAGAAAGTTGTTAGGAACTTTCTAGCAGGTGGCTTTCGCTTGCCAACTGTACTTTCACCTAAAAGGCTAAACTTAATTACTTTCATATAGAATGTGGTTGGACTTTTTATCTCACGCTCTTTTTCCTTCATTTTTCTCCCTTCTCCTCTCCTCCAACCACATTCTATATGAAAGTAATTATGTTTAGCCTTTTAGGTGACAGTACAGTTGGCAAGCGAAAGCCACATGCTAGAAAGTTCCTAACAACTTTCTAATAGTCTGGAGGGAGTAATGTTTGTGTATATATAATGCCCTTTTTGTGTATCTTGTTACTTTTGTACTTGATACAGAGTCTGAAGAAGACCTTGCTAGAAGGTTGAAACGTTTCGTTTAGTTTATGTTTTTAATAAAATAAATTACTGCCTTGGTCAGCATATTTATTTTTTCATAATCATGGAAAGAAGGCTTAATGGTGTTATAATTATGTATAATATATATTGTATTATATATTGCGTCGTTATTCACTCGCAGCTACACATTTTGTAAATATTATATTGTTATATGGATATGCATAACATAATACTTATAATACATAAACAAATACATATTAGTATACATAAGCGAAGTACAGAGTAGTACACCAAGTCCAGATGAAAACTTCCTACTTATTCTTCTCCATTCTCTAATTCTTTGTTGTTTCTTGAACTTTGTGAAATATTCAGTGATAACGATAATATGATTTCTAGTATTTATTATTTTTATATTTATATACTTTTATATGTATACCTAAAAGTAATACACAAAAATAAATGGATACACAAATGTGAAACTGCAAATACAAAAGACAATGGTAATGATAACAGTAATAATATTAATAATATGAATATTAACATACAATTCTACATAGTGACATGTACCTTCAGTATGTGCCGCGACTTTGCCATTGTTCCATTAATTTTGCATTACAATTAATGTCACGTAAGCCTAATGTATTTTATTTAGCCTGCTTAATTAAAATTTGCATTTTTTTACAACTCTACGTCTATATTTAATTCCATATTTTGATTAAAATAACTAAACAATATTTGCATATGTATAGGGTGACCATACGTCACGTTTTGACCGGAACAGTCCCATTCCAGAGGCGTGTCCCGGTCGTCCTGTCGACATTATTACAAATCTACCATTTGTCACGTTTTATAACATTCTAGGCGTTATCTTGAAAACCATGTCCAAATTTGAGACATTTCATGCTATATATATATACAGGGTGGGCAGAAAGTCGCTTTCCCCAATATTTGAATTCTTCATTTATTGGGGAAAACGACTTTGTGCCCACCCTGTATGCAAGTGTGTGTGTGTGTGTGTGTGTTCCGTTATTTGTAGAGCAGTGAATAAAAATGGCCAAGAAGCGTACATGTAGTTTCAATACGGAATTGCAACTACAATTTAAAGTTCCTGCATCTTGACATTTCACAACTTCAGCATAGGACTAACATCAAAGGTTGATCGATCAGAACAGACCAGCAACACTGTCACACCGAGATTTAGTAATTGAAGGGATCGGGTGTAAAACATGGTAAGTGGCAATTTGGTTATTCTTGAGTTACAAGCCGGTCCCCGTGGTGGAGCGGTTATTACATCGCGCTACGACTCCAGGGGTCACGGGTTCGAATCCCGGCCTGGGCATGGATGTTTGTGAGTGTCCGTTCATTCATCAATTTCCTCATATCATCACTCATCCCTATCTTCGCAAATTAGCCAAAAGTGGGCGAAGGAAAACAAAGCAAATCAAATCAAAAATCAAATCTTGAGTTACCAAGTATAATGTGCTATCCTTCAATTTTCGAGTGAAATTGCCATGTCATACAATTTGCATTGGACTCAGTGAAGCCTTCTGAAATTGGTAAACACAACACGAAAACAATTTATCTACAGTATAGCTTCTAATAACCTTTTTTCTTAATGAACTCAGAAATGATCAAAATGTAACTTACCATGTAACAATAAATTAGGCCCCACCGATTTTTCAGGGGGGGGGCTAAACTGATCTCCTTTTGATGTCCCGTTTTTGGGTCAAAATATTATGGTCCACCTACATATGTAACGCTATTAATAATAATAATAATTCGTGGCTCGACAGCCCTGGAAGGGCCTTGGCCTATCTCCCGACTGCCAGTCTCCCTCCCACAATCCTACCTAGAAGTGTGGAGTACTTCAACCGGTAATGGGCTGACATGGGGTCAGCACATCGAACCCTCAGCTGTTACAGGAGATTTCCGAGACCGGATTACGCTACTCACTCGTAGCTCCACAATTTCCTCGCGATGGTGGGTTGCCACCGGTCCTATACACAGGCCGAGTACCCGGAGACTGAACCCAGGCGGACTCGAACCCATGGCGTCCCGCAGTCGGAGTCCAAAGCACAGCGCCTTAGACCGCACGGCCACGGAGGAGGACTATATGTAACGCTTTTAGTACACATAAATCCGTACTCTGATTATTATTATTACTATATGTTAGATACTTGATTTGCATGCAAGGACCCCTTACGAAATATATTTCTAGAAACGTACATGCCTGGTTATATGGTATAGCATTATTATCTAAATGTTATCCACCTCCACCCAGCATCTTCCGTAACCTTGAACCCTGAGAGAGGAATAAGAGGTATGTAAGTCAAATTTCCGGGAACCGTCAACAACCACATGTCCTCTTCAACAGAGATAATTGAAATGATATAATCGCTCGTGATGTAACGCCACGAACGCTTCTACTTCTGCATGCGTCGTTGCATTGTTTACACGCCTTTTGTGTGCGCAAAAGGTGAGCTTATTCAACTCCGTATTGTTCTTTTCCAAGGAGAGGTGGGGGGGATATGGCCGGGTTATACCCGGTGCCTTGCGCAGTCCGGAAGTTGAGTAACAAAAGTGATTTTTGCGTTACGTGGAAGAGGTAGAGGACGCAGGAAACTCGCTTACACATAAAAAGGTCGATATGTGGGTTATAGTGTCGAAAAGGCCAGTGTAAATATCCCACCTCTCCCACACTATTTTCTGTAACAATTTTGTGGATGTGTTGTTAAGTATTGGGCGATCAAACGTCCAGTATTAGCCAGACAGTCCATTTTTATGAGTCCAAGTCCCGATTTTCTAAACGTAGAACGGGAGGCTAAAATATCACTCTTTTGTGACAGTGACTTATCGGCATAAAATTACTGCAACAATTCTCCCTCTCTACATAGGCGTGCGCACAGGGGGGCAAGAAAGGGCAATTGCTCCCTAAAACTCTCACTTAGAAGTTTAGTGTAAAGGAATCTTATCTTTCTCTCTCTCTCTCTCACACACACACACACAATCACACACACACGCACATATATATGTATGGTATGTATGTATGTATGTATATATATATACATAAAACAATATGATGCTCTTAAAGAGAAAGAAAAGTATTTTCAAGTCGACGGAACCTCCAAGCAATTAACGGGTGTCTGTGTGTGTGTGTGTGTGTGTGTGTGTGAGGTGGGGGTATTATTTCCTATGTACTTCAACTATCTCACTTCGTTCTCTAGCAAATTTCTTGTTAATAACAGAGGACATTGGTGCCACGGAAGTTGGAATTCTTCTAATACAGTGATTTCCGGAGCGGCCGAACACACTCTACATACGCCCCTGTTTTGCTGGTTGGTTAGTTGTTTCATTTGATGTTTTAAGTCCACTTCATGCACATTAAGTCTAATCTGGACTGGACCTACAGTTTAAAGTAGGATCCGAACCACTATGTGCCTCCACCGGGTATTTGTAACCATAAATACAATAAAAGATTGAGATGGAATGAGGTTTTTCTTTCGCAATTGAACTTTTATCAAGGCTTAATCAGGTCTGCGTACGCCTATGCCTCTCTACTGTTACTACAAACTATGGCATTGCTGGGTAGAAATTATTTCGCATTTCAATCTTTAAAATGTGCAATATTCCAATTTTCGTCAAATACTGGAGTTTTCTCTTAAACTAATGCCTCCACTGAACGAGTGTTTTCGTACATGTATGGTTTGTGGACAAGTGACAATAACGCTCTTTCAGTACAAACTTTCAAAGCTATGTTGATTAATAAGCTGAAGTATAATCACACGTGTGTAAACGTTTACAAAATGTTACTTGAAAAGAAGGATGTACTGAAGAAGATCCATTCATCGGGAAAATTTCAATGAATGACTTCTAATTCTAACGGACTGCTTAGTTGGAATGCAGTGTATGTCACCATATTATGTACGTTATTTACACAGTATTTATATATTAATTTGTTTCCAAAATAAGTATTTATGACGAAACCGTTTTTATATTAAAATGTGTACATTTTGCAGTCCAGTTGTGTCCCGTTTTTCCTTCAGGGAAAATTTAAAAATGTCCCATTTTGTTGTTTTAAAAATGAGGTTACTTTATTAATTTTATCAATAAGATAAACATACTTCCAGAATAAGCACTGCACTGTGTCTTTGCTGTGGTGTATACATTTACAGCGAGTTATCTCTGTACCGCGGACTTCTCGGTCCGCTGTTTCTTCACCAAGCTACCTCTCTCCTCGTCAGACACCTCTTACCTCCGATTACACCCAAGACATTTCCATCCTTGTTCCTAGGTCAAAGTAAGTTTAAAGCACCTTAAGTTCCGTGGAATATAACGGGCGATAGACAGGTATTTCTTATGTTCACGTCAACACATAAAACGCCTGATTCTCTTTAGATATAAATAACCCGTGTCGAAACAGGCCGTGAGGGACAGGACCTACATACCAACTGCCCATCCAACCAGTTACGAGGTGACGTGTGGTCAGCACGACGAACCCCCAGTCGTTGTCGTTGTTGTAGGTTTCCGTGACCGGGTTACGCTACTCATTTGTAGCTCCCCAGTTTCCTCATGATGGTGGGTAGCCACCGATCCCATACACAGGCCGAAATCTCAGGAGAAAAGTTGTTATGCTTCCCCAAGGAGACTCGAACATGCGAACGTCCCGTCCCGTCTGCGTATTCACAGAAGATAAGTTAATCTTGGCCTCTAGCTAAAGGGTTCCCCATTTCAGTGTACCCCGACCCCCATACTAGAGAGAATTTGTGGACTCGTGTAGCCATTGACTTCAACGAGTAAAAAAGAAGAAAAAAAAATCAGTAGCCAAGAAGGACGTTGATGATATGTGTGTGCGTATGCACTCTGTTTCCCACATGAATTGGCCGATTGAAAGAATGTGCAAATATCAAGTGTGTGTATTAGAGAAATAAAATAATGTTCCCGTATTTAGAGTGAAACTTTCCCTATCACTTCCTTAGAAAATACTGTATTCACCTCGCAGTACTTCGCTGAGGCTTAATAAACCTTTTTCGAGCAGGAAGGTATCAACTCGGGGCAAGCCCCGGCACCTACCGACCTGTTGGGTGAGAATGAGTCAAGGCAAGAACTTTATAAACCTTTTCCTGCTCCTCCAAAAATAGGCAATAGTTAGGCTGAATAGTCCAATGAACTAACCGATCTCTAACTACACACTGGTAATGGTTAAGCTGGAGAGTTCACATGAACTACCCGATCTACCCGTAGTAGCTGGATGGAGTATCTGAGGCCGAGGCCTTTTCTACCCTTCCTTTTATAGCTTCGTAATGATGACCCAAACCTTCATAGGTAGAGACCGGATGTTATGCACTAAAATTCAAAATTAGCAGGCCAAAATGGCACTAAAATCTAAAAAATAGGCACTAAAAATTTTACACCAAATGAAATACATTGTTAAATCATGCTCTATTTAATTAGCTGAGTACAAATGCGGATTTACACTTCATGTAAATAGCGCTACACTGTATGGGTCAATTCTGTGTCTTTTAACCAATAAAAAATTCCGATTATCAGCAAGAATCCGCTGACATTTTTCTCGTACAGTGCAGCCTGAAACCAGTGGCGGCGATTGGGTTCCAAAACTGGGGGGGGGGGGGCAACTGCCCCACCTCGCGCCCCCTAATCACCACCACTGCCTAAAACAGCTTGAATAATGCATTCAGCAAATATTAGCTACTGTACATTTGAATTGTTTAATGACATGCAAAGTTCATTTCGGAAATTAGGTAAGGAAGCGCAATACTCGAAAGTAGACAAAAATAGGCAAAATAGCATTTTCCCGGCACCCCTAGTTAATTAGCACACTGACTTACAGTAATAGTAATGTAAATATTACAAATGGAATGGAATCATATGCTTTACAACAAACATTCTGTTATTACCATTACAAGCAGATGGAATCCTTTTCAGTCTTGCTAACACCAGCACCACATCACGAAATCCAAGGGTAGAAATACGTCCCTCTAGTGCAGATGTCGGCTTTTCTTATCTTTTACGAAAACGTTGCATTGAGCATCAGACACACAGAAATTGTTATTATTGTTATTATTATTATTGCTATCATTACTGCTATTATTGATTTTATTTTTGTTAGTTATTATTATTATTATTACATTACTTATGTTTTTTTTTAAATTACATACATTTGTAATTTCCATATTCTGTACATCTATATACAATTTGCATAACTTGATTGATTGATTGATTTAGTTTATTTTACTTCGCGTTTTGTGCCTCTTGGCTAATTTGCGAAGATGGGAATGAGTGATGAAATGATGAAATTGATGAATGGACATTCACAAACAACCAAGCCCGACCGGGATTCGAACCCGGGACCCTTAGCGTCGCAGCGCGATGTGCTAACCACTCGGCCACAGGGTCGGGCAATTTGCATAACTGTATAGATACTTAATATTAATTCATGTAGGACAAGAACTTTTTTTAAAGTTAGAAAAATCAGTGTAAAATAGACTGTAAACTTAAACGTTGCTGTAAGTCACAGAAAACAATACTTTTGTTATAAAATATCTCCACAATTTCACCATTCCAATCGCATTCCCTTTCCAGAAATCTCAGGGAGGGCACTTCCATGTTGAACATGCCTATAAAGCGCATTGTACGTACACAATCAAATAAACCAAGAACAAGTCGTTGAATTGAACGCTTAAAAGGAGACAACGTCATTTTTCTCATTGGATCCAAGGTTAGGTCAAAGAATTTCTAATTAGGAGAACGGTTCTAAATAACGCCACCCAAGCTTGTCTCTTGACCAATCAGAGCACACAGAGCACATACTGTTGAAATCGATTATCGAAAATAAGCGTCGAGGTACAGAATGCTATATTGCTAATCTGTGGTGACGAGAAAATGACACGGAAAGTGCAACACGTGTTTGTGACTTGCGAGAAAGGAAAGGTGGAGCGGTGGAACATTCTCGTCCGTAATTATTTAATCGTAATTATGCAACAAAGAATGACGTGCATTTCTACAGCAGTGAGGTATGTGATAATAAAATATATTCGACAACCAACCGTAAAGCATATTATTTTGTGTTGATCTTAAATTGAAGTTTGAAAAACAACTATCTGCATATCTGTGGAAATGAGATTTAAATTATTAAAATTATTTTGTTGTGTTCACATTATTCTTCTGGTGTCTCGGATTACATTCAGACTATAAATACCGAGAAAATACATCAACGTCACATTTCTTTCGAGCTTCTAATATGGTCTACGTCTTCCTTTGAGAGATATCTATTATCTTGTTACAGCTTGTAACGGTATATTTTGTGCTTTTAAGCTGATTCTCAGCAACATACACAATATACACAACCATACATTTTTGAATCCTTGTCCCGAGGTTCAAAACTTGCAGTACCTGAAGTTCTGTGGATGCTAGTTTAGGCAATAGACACGTACCTCTTCAAATTACAACTTAACGCCCATTTCCTTTTAGATATATATAGGTTTATTCATATTATATTTACAGAAGTTAATTCTTGGCCGTTATTCGCAAAATTACATTCCGGTGTACCCTGTACCCCCTTCCCGAAGAGTGTGTGTAGACTCGCGTAGCCACTGGCTCCACGAGTAAAAAAAAAATACAACCCTCAGTACCAAAAAAGGTGGCTGAAGGTATGTGTGTTGTGTTCCCGGTTTCCCACATGAAAAAAAACTATTGGAATAATGTGAAAAGAGCAAGTGTGTGTATTAAAAGAAAGAAAGTTAACATCCCCGCGGTCGGTTCACATGATAAGGAAAGAAAGCTCGCCCAGCCGCTCCCCTCAGAGAAAAAGATACCTCTTACATTGCTGTACTCCGCCAAACATCTGAGACCCACTGCTCCGCTGCCCTTCCTATTTATAGGCCCCGCTAATGACCTAAACCGTTACTGGAAACTTACCGCTCCCCAACGGCCAAGAACCCAAAAGTACAGGAATACATAGCCATACACAATTTATAACATAAAAAAGGATCCAGTAATGATCGCATCATTACAAGCTACTTGTTGGTCTATTTCTTTTCGTGCCGTACACAATGTCACGTTTTTTTCTAAAATGTGAACTTGTCCAATTTTTCTTTCATCGTGTACATCTGCTATTTCACACCATTCAAGTTTTGCTGTTCAACGACTTTCAATTGTCGATTTTAAGCATTCAATTCAACGACTTGTTCGTGATTCGTTTGATCGTGTACAGTGTCTCTCAAAAGTTTTAGGACAACGACATTTTAAACTAGGCAACCCAATTTACACAAGGCGTTGGTGGGTTGCGTGTAGAGTTAGGCTCAATTTCAGGGTTGCCACATGCACAATAGATATTTATAAAATACGCGAAAGGAATAAAAACAAGTAATATTGTATAAAATTATGAAAAATATCACTATTATATCGCAAGTGACAAAATTCTTTCTGAAAGAAAAAAAAAGGTTTCTTAGTATTTCATCGCTGATGAGTCTACAGAAAGGAAAAAGGTGAGAGAAAACGAAAGGTGACAAAGGAGAGGAGAAAGAGAAAGCGAAAGGAGAAGAGGAAAAGTAGAGGAGAGAAGAAAGAGAGGATAAACGAGGAGAGGTAGTTATGAGAATGGAAAAAGATTCTAGGAGAGATGAGGAAAATGGAGCAAAGAAGAGAGAAGAGGAGAAGCGGAGAAAGAGGGGAGTGGAGAGTAAAGTAAAGGAGAGAAAAAGAGAAGAACGAAAAGAAGAGGAGAAGAGTGAAGTGGAGTCGGAACTCTAAGACAGGAGAGGAGATACGAGGAGTGGAGATGAGTGGGATGGAGATAAGATGCGAGAAAAGTAGGGAAGGCGATATGAGATAAAAGCAGAGCGAGCAGAAGGAGGGGAGAGGAGAAGGAGAAGAGAAGAACAGAAGGGACTGAAGAGAAGAGGTAGTTGCAGTAAATATCGTCTCAGCGTCAAGAATTGATGCATTGGTCAAATTATCGACATGAAACATTCAATAACATTTTGAAATGTATTGGAGAATGTATTAGATCGGTTCGAAATGCATTTTGGCTTAGTTCAGACCAAGGTAAAATCTTCCATGTAAGATATTTGATTTTACCTGCGATTACACCACTAAAAACATGAATGTAATTTGAATATTTATAAGAATTATCCAATTTTTGTCCACTTCTCGGTTCGTTGCAATGGAGATTTTGTAATTTAATATTTCCCCTCCCCCATCGTTAATTCCAAACTGAATCATTCCGTTTCAAACGGCGTGGACAATGAACACAATGGGATAGGTCTAAAACTTACGAAAATTGTCTGCCACCGGAAGGGTTTGAACCTACGACCATCAGATTAACAGTCCTGAACGGTAAACACTACCCTACAAGCTTTCGCTCCTGAAAGTAAGTAGAAGGAGCTGACCAATGTGAAATGTAGATGCAACTCTCCTCCTACATGTAATGTGCAAACAATACTTGTTTGTAACAAAGAAAACGAAGGTAGTACGACTCGGCGAAAACATTTAATGGAGAATTGCACATGATGAAAACTTTTCATTCGATATTTGCGGAGGTATCCTTGCATTGAACTCGAGTGGGAAAAGGGGTAAAATTAGTATGTCCTGAATTGCCACAAATATAAATAGTTATTTCATTAATATTTTTCAATGACTTTGAAGCAGTACACAATTATCGTTAGAGTATCATAATTCAAGATCTTATACATGAAAATATCCCTTTGAATGTGTGTCAATTCATTTATTTGTTTATTTTTTTATAAATTCCATATGCAGAACAATGTGGCCACTATACACTGCTATTACAAATAATGTTACCATGCTCTTGTTTATAATAAAAAGAGAATTAAAAAAAAGAACACCTAGTATGGAGGATCGAATGCTTTCAAGAACTCTAACCAATACACTACGCCCTTTGTTTCCCTTGAAGCAACAATTCTTAATTATTCTGTCGCGTCAATATTGTAAACGTTATCCTGCAAAAAGAAGTTCAATACTCTGATATAGCTCTGTACTTCTAGAATTACTCTATACACATGCATTTGAAATTTAACTCTGAATTTATTTCCTCTTTGTTAGTATATCTAAGCTTGTGAATATACTTTATTTGTAATTTTATAACGGTTACATGAACATCTACGAAATAGTTCCTTATAATAACCTCCGGTTGACCAAGTTGCCAATATAAACAAATGGAATACAGATTGTCTTCGAGCTAACATTGTTAAAAAGGAGCGGATACATGTATTACTATCCCAATACTTATTCAATAAGATTTCTTGTTTGTCAGAAATTATGACAAACTATTGCATGTTGAGCTAGTGCCCACCTAGCCGCCCCTGATGAAATCTATCATTCTTCAGATTCTCTTTCAAATTCGACTCTGGTCACTTGTTACTTGCTGGGTGCAGACACTGCATCGACGCACAAGAAGCGGCCTTGAATAGCGTGAGTGAGTCACTTTGAATGCGAGCAAGCTACGCTATCAAGCTTGTCTGCCTTTGAAAACCAAGTCATTTTTTTTTCACCGTTTCCGAGCGCGATTGCAATTGTAGAAGTATATATTCTCTCAAAAGAGCACGAAAGCAAATTTGACCAATATTCTCCCGTCCTTTAAAACCAAATATTATCTATTAAACGAAAAGTTTACGATTGTCAATAAACGGTTTAACCTATCTCAGCATAGGTTCGATCCCGTGTTCAGTCTCCGGGAATATTCGGCCTGTGTATAGGGCCGATGGCCACCCACCATCGTGAGGAAATTGGGGAGCTCCGAGTGAGTGAGCGTAATCCGGTCGCGAAGTCCTACAACGGCTGGGGGTCTGTCGGGCCGACCACCCGTCCCCCTAGTCTGGCTACAGATCTCCACGCCCCCCGTTGCCCCTCGTGGGAGGGAGGCCAGCAGTCGGTAGGTAAGCCTTGGCTCAATATTGGGCTGTAGCGCAATAGGATTATTATTATTTAAATAATAAAATTTAATAGAAAGATTCTCCGAAATTTCTCTCCCACTGTCTACGTCAGGCCAGTATCCAGGGGGGGGGGGGGCATGCCTCCCTCGAACCCTGAAAAAATATTTAAATGTGAACCTATCAATAACTATGAAAATAACATCGTGGATTTTAGAAATGTGTAAAAATTTCAATTTTGTTCTTACATAAATGAATCCGTTTATTGCGCAAAAGTCTTCAAGCTGCAATATTGAGTAGTTTTAGTTTTATTATCATTGATGCAAGGCTACCAGACGTCCGATTCAGCGATTTTGTCAGTACAGTGCGTTACTTTCAATCCCTGTCCCGACTTTTTCGAACTGCAATCGTGATGCGAGAATGTCTCTTTATTATTGCTTTTTCTTAACTCACAATTAGACATGTTCTTTATTGTAATAATAATTCCTAGTACGCAACATTTAATTTATAAATATATTATTTTCTAAACATAGAATTATCATGACTTTTCAAAGGCGCTCGGACTATTTGAACTATTTTGTAATATCTGTCTCTTCTCTCTCTCTCATATATATATATATATTATATATATATATATATTATATATATATATATATATATATATATATATATATATATATAAATTATAAATTTGGGTCTGGCCCCTCCCTCAAAGAAATCATGCGTATGGGCCTGGTCTATGCCAATGACAGAAATGCAAGCAATATTTGTATTTATTTTTAACCCAATTAAAGGAATGTGGAAGAATTTAAAAGAAATAAGAAAGAGCAGAACGACTGTTACTCTACTTTAAAAATTGTTGTTCTTCGAGGAAGAAAAATAAGAAGTATTTACTCCAGCACCTTAACACAGTGTCCCACCAGTCTTTCTTGACTAATACTGTCAAATATGAAGTGATTTTATGAATATAATTTTCCGCCTGTTTACGTCTAACGTTGCGTAGATTTGGTAGTTCGCAAACGGTGGAATTATTTCGTGTTACCTTACGCAACAGCAAATACATTTCATAAGACTGTTCTGAACACGACACTTGCGTCAGAAAACAAGCATTTCGTCTGTTGCAGTATCACAGGAAAAGAATATCGTCCTGCAATGTTCAAGCCTCTAGATATTCTCCATTAATAATGTCTAATCACAATAATAAGTTAGAAGAAATAACTCGCATTCGCAACTACCAATATTCTCGTTTTTCTTCATCACTTCGAAAATTATTTCTCGAAGATATCTGTTATACTACAAGAAAGCAATTGAAAATTAAAGTAAAAGTTCAACTACATGTATACCCAACGACATTTACAATATTGGAGGGACAGAATACTTAAAAATTCTTGTTTCAATCGAAGGTAAGGGCTTGGTGTAGTGGTTAGAGTTCTCGATTGGGCTGCTAGCGGTCCCAGGTTCGATCCTCCATACTAGGTGTGGAGAGCATGGTAACATTATTTGTCATAGCAGTGTATAGTGGCTACATTGTTCTGCATATGGAATTTATAAAAAAAAATAGACAAATAAATGAATTGACACACATTCAAAGGGATATTTTCATGTATAAGATCTTGAATTATGATACTCTAACGATAATTGTGTACTGCTTCAAAGCCATTGAAAAATATTAATGAAATAACTATTTATATTTGTGGCAATTCAGGACATACTAATTTTACCCCTTTTCCCACTCGAGTTCAATGCAAGGATACCTCCGCAAATATCGAATGAAAAGTTTTCATCATGTGCAATTCTCCATTAAATGTTTTCGCCGAGTCGTACAACCTTCGTTTTCTTTGTTACAAACAAGTATTGTTTGCACATTACATGTAGGAGGAGAGTTGCATCTACATTTCACATTGGTCAGCTCCTTCTACTTACTTTCAGGAGCGAAAGCTTGAAGTGTAGTGTTTACCGTTCAGGACTGTTAATCTGATGGTCGTAGGTTCAAACCCTTCCGGTGGCAGACAATTTTCGTAAGTTTTAGACCTATCCCATTGTGTTCATTGTCCACGCCGTTTGAAACGGAATGATTCAGTTTGGAATTAACGATGGGGGAGGGGAAATATTAAATTACAAAATCTCCATTGCAACGAACCGAGAAGTGGACAAAAATTGGATAATTCTTATAAATATTCAAATTACATTCATGTTTTTAGTGGTGTAATCGCAGGTAAAATCAAATATCTTACATGGAAGATTTTACCTTGGTCTGAACTAAGCCAAAATGCATTTCGAACCGATCTAATACATTCTCCAATACATTTCAAAATGTTATTGAATGTTTCATGTCGATAATTTGACCAATGCATCAATTCTTGACGCTGAGACGATATTTACTGCAACTACCTCTTCTCTTCAGTCCCTTCTGTTCTTCTCTTCTCCTTCTCCTCTCCCCTCCTTCTGCTCGCTCTGCTTTTATCTCATATCGCCTTCCCTACTTTTCTCGCATCTTATCTCCATCCCACTCATCTCCACTCCTCGTATCTCCTCTCCTGTCTTAGAGTTCCGACTCCACTTCACTCTTCTCCTCTTCTTTTCGTTCTTCTCTTTTTCTCTCCTTTACTTTACTCTCCACTCCCCTCTTTCTCCGCTTCTCCTCTTCTCTCTTCTTTGCTCCATTTTCCTCATCTCTCCTAGAATCTTTTTCCATTCTCATAACTACCTCTCCTCGTTTATCCTCTCTTTCTTCTCTCCTCTACTTTTCCTCTTCTCCTTTCGCTTTCTCTTTCTCCTCTCCTTTGTCACCTTTCGTTTTCTCTCACCTTTTTCCTTTCTGTAGACTCATCAGCGATGAAATACTAAGAAACCTTTTTTTTTCTTTCAGAAAGAATTTTGTCACTTGCGATATAATAGTGATATTTTTCATAATTTTATACAATATTACTTGTTTTTATTCCTTTCGCGTATTTTATAAATATCTATTGTGCATGTGGCAACCCTGAAATTGAGCCTAACTCTACACGCAACCCACCAACGCCTTGTGTAAATTGGGTTGCCTAGTTTAAAATGTCGTTGTCCTAAAACTTTTGAGAGACACTGTACAAGGCGCTTTAAACATATAAAAGATATTCGCCTTTCTTTAGGAGAAAAGGCGGCTTTAGACTTGTTTTGGTGCAGGTAGATGCCGGATGAAAGCCCCACAACTGCGTCAAAGTCTCTACCATCTGTGGGGGCCTCTTCTTTCAGTTGGAGAGGGACGCAAGGTCATTTACACCTTACGACCTTGCGCCGGAGAACCAACTACAATCGATTAAATATATCGATTGTAGATACATTCGATAAGAATGTCAATTGCACTGTGTATGTACAACAAGATCCACACTTACAGAACGAATCTTGTAGTACCTTCGTTTTGAGTCTGCATAGTCGATTCACTCGAATTTTTCACACCGAAGCGAAAGGCGACACATGTCTCTTGGGAACGAGCCTATCCGCGGCAATGTTTCACACCGTCGGCAACAGGCCGCATAAACCTGCCTTCGATTGGTGAAATCTTCAATCGACACGTGTCGCCTCTCGCTTATTACTTCGGTGTGAATTCTCCCTCAGTTCTGTTATATAAAAGCACATAGAATATCACTTAATCTATCCTACAAGCACTGGCGTACTCACAGGTGGGGGGGGGGGGGTGATGGGGCTGCAGCCCTCATCACTTATTGAGAATTCACACCGAAGAAACACGCAACACGAAACACGTGTCGCTTGGAAGCCAATACTCAGTAATCAATGCAACCTTTCGAACCAAAGAGACAGCGCAAGATGCACGTGTTGCGTGCCGCTTACGTGCCTCTCGGACTGTGCCGTTTTCTCAATCCGTGCATCGTGTTGCTTCAGTTTGTTGTTCGCGCCTGCGCAGCGAATGCTTCATTCCAACGAGCTGTATTTAGACTCTAGAAGAGAGCCCAACAGGCATTATGTTTGCACCTCTAATTTGTTGATATAATAAAGTATCGATATGTACAATGTTTTAAGATTTAAACACAACGTTCATTTCGCTTTATCAAGTTTTTTGATGCAGTTATCTATCGGCTGTAATTTGCCTTCAACTTCGTGAAAAGAGGCCGTGTTTTGGCCATTTACCTGACTGGTTTTATTTGAAAAAGTCAGCTTATGGAGGCACTTTAGTCCAAAATATATTTGTCAACATGGTAAAGTACTCTAGTGCATTGTTTTTCAACCACCGGGCCGCGACCCGATACCGTGCCCTCGTATCAACTATACTGAGCTGTGAAAGGTTCTGCTGAAACTGGTTGACAACTATCATAATCCCAGTATCATATTTGAGTTGTGAGTTTTCGTTTTTTAAGTCCATTTTATGCACAAATAGACTAATCAGAACTGGATCTGCCCGGTGCCTCCCCGGTTATCGAACCCGGGATCACTTAATTACAAGGAGACGACGTTACCACTTTGTATATTTGTCAATAATCCTACACACGTAATTAAACTATTATTATTCTTATGATTATGCTAGAATGTATTTATAAATATTTAATTTCATGGGTACATGTTAATTCATGCATAAAATCTTCAATACTGTAAAGATTTACGAGGAAAATTCTTCGGCTGAGGGCATTGACTTAAAAAGATACCGTGACATGGTTTCACGAAGGTTGAGAACCATTTCTCTAGTGTTTAGGTATTCGCTTTATTCAGGCTGAAAAGTCTAGCGAATACAGTTTGAAGTTAGTGCATATTATTTCTCAGTTTTCTCGTGCACAACATGCCTCTCCCAAGTTTCAATAACTTGCACAAACTTTACAACGCAATTTACATGTAACAATGTCTCTTGTTACGTTATTTTCGGGTGACTAATATACTGATTAATGCAATTATATCGGTACCATCATGCAAACTGAGCAAATAAACCAGTGTCGCTTGCCGCGTGCATCTTGTATCTTCGGTGTGAAACACTCGTGTCGCGTGTTGCATGTCGTATGTTGCATGTTGCGTGTCGCATGTTTCTTCGGTGTGAATTCTCCCTTACATTCACAGATAGTGTATGTAAAGAATGAGTACTAATAGACTATTTATGTACATCTGTCGACATACGGAGACTAAGACGAATATGTTGTTGAATTCCACGGCGAAACTGAAAATACAGTACAATGGATGCAGAGTAGAGGAGAATAAACAAGTGAATTTTCGACTTCCCGAATACGTATGAAGTACGTATTAAGAACCACGAATTATTAGGAACTGTTTAGGGTTGATATTTCACTGCTAACACCAACAGTGCGTACATATCTAAAATTAAAAAGAAAAAAAAATCGCCTCAAGTACTGTCGACAATGCAGTCTTGTAATTTGATTTTCCTCTTTCCAATCTTGCTGCAGGAGCTTTGGTTCTCATAATACCCTAACCTGTAGGTCCAGCCTCGATTAGCATTTTGTGCACAAAACCAAACAAAGAACTACATCAAACTACTCAAGTAAAAAAAAGGACTGTAGCTACACAGTGGCATCGCAGTACGTGTCCAGCGATAGTTAGCCATCGTGTAGCAACAGAAAAACTCATCGAGCATTGGACCTCCGTTAAAAAGGTATGCAAATAATTCTAACAGCCTGGTGAACCATTAGCCTACTATCGCACCGGGAAAGGGGGGGAGGGTGGAACTTCGGCTAGGTCCCAGCTCAGGCTTTCTGCTGGGAGTAAACTACACGGCCTGAAAGTGTGAGGCCGCACTTTTATGCACGTATGCTTTTCGAGAGTTGTCTTACAGTTTTACTTGATATCTGGTCAATGCAATTCCTTCTTTTTAGCGAGCATCGAACCCTGGAACACCTGTTTATATACGTATAACCACAAACCGGTAACCCTGTCATTAAAGATAATTCCGTTTGTCCGACTAATGACCGGCTAAAATTAGTTCTTACGTACGGTGACGGATGAATATTCTTAATGTTGAGGGTTCGAACTCCGTACCTGCTTTTCATTCTCACCCTCTTTATTTCTCTCTAGGTGTAAGTGATCAAGTTATTTAAGTAAAACATGTAAACCTATCCAACTGTAAGATCCTTATTTGTTAACCTGTCATATGTTTTTAGCTAATACTCACTTCTAATTTCTATAGGTATAGGTTCACAGAACACGGAGGTAATGAAATTATTAAGACAATCGCTAAACTGTTCCTCTCCTACCCTAAACGCATAGCCTACAATTTTCGAATCCATATGGTATTTCTTTCTCTTGGATTACGCTTGGATAAAATCCTTAGAAAAACATTTGGACCTAAAAAGAATTAGGAGACAGGTGAGATGAGAAGGTTACATAATTTAGAACTGCATAATATGTATTCATGTCGAGATATTATTAAAAAAATTAAATCAAGAAGACTTAGGTGGGCAGGCCATGTGGCACGAATGAGAGAGGAAAGAAGAGTTTACAGGATTCTTGTTTGGAAACCTGATGGTAAGAGACCTGTAGGAAGGCAAGGACGAAGATGGAGGGATAATGTTGAGATGGACCTAAATGAAATCGGTAAGGATGGAAAAGATTGGGTTTAAGAATGCTAGAGTGAGTGAGTGAGTGGATTACGCTTCACATTACCACAAAGACAATTGTATTATTTGGGCTCAAACAACTAATAACATTAGAATTCAAAGTATTCATCTATATTGAAGGTAAATTTTAAATTCTAACAACCTTAAGATTTGCTTTCTTATCCGTACAAACTCGCATTTTTTTCGCATGCATTATGTAATATATGCTAGATGGAATCGATGTCATTTTCTTGGTCAAACCGAAACTATAGTGGCGTGCTCTGGATGGTTTGGTGGGGCCCTTAACCTCCCTTTTTCTAAACTAAAAAATTACATACATATAAAGGTTACGAAATACAGTATTAAAAAAACAGCCCAAGCCCCTCTCCCGTTCATTACGAAAGTCCTGGGCAACTGTCTCGCTTGTCCGCATGTCGGCCCGGACATGGGTGATTCTTTATAAACGTCCATCAATTTCAGCTCATTATCGCGAATAGCCTATGGAAGCATAAAATCGACGTAAAATAAACATGCAAATAAAAAATTCTTGGGCGTGTCGCTTCGAAAAAATAAGGTAGGTAAGCCAATGGTAGTCCGTGTTCGCACGGTGGCTCACTTTACGAAAATCATGTTAGTATCTAACACAGCTAAAAAATGAAACTACTGTACATATGTACCAAGTCCCCTTCAGGTGCACCATGCAGAAAACCAACTGCCTCGGGCTGTTAGCACTCATTTTATTTAAGTTTTTGTTGGGAGGAAGCAGATAGTTGTAGTGGTTACTTTCAGGTAAGTAAGAAATGTGTGTGTGTCCATCCTTGACATTAATGAATATTCACATATTATACATATTTTGAAAGCTCATTTAATTATCTTTTTGATCATGTAGTTACATTGTGAAAATGTTTTTTGTCTCAAAGCAACTATATATATATATATTTTTTTTTTTGTTTAAAAGCGTGGTACAGAAGCGAGTTTCTAAGGTAACCATGGCTGATTTGCCATACTTAACTTCGCTTTTCTGGCACTTTTGGCTAATTGCGAAGATCAGAATGAGTGATGATATGATGAAATTGATGAAGGAGCACTCACAAAGAACACCCGTATCAAGGCCGGGATTCAAACCCGGACCCCCCTGGAGTCGAAGGGGCTGTGCTAAGCACTCCTCCACGGAGGTCGGCTATTCGTCGTTACTGTATATAATGCATGTCAACAATATAAAGTTTGAGACCAACAATTTTCTCTAATAAATTGTAGAAACGTAAATGAACGTGAATAAATATGTTTTCTTGAACACAAGCAACATTTTTTTAAGCAACTATAAGCCGTGGGCCACCTTTTAGATTTCCCGTTCCCAAGGTGGCCCATATGTAACGGTTGTGTAATTCTTTTTTTAAAAAAACTAGTACAAACAATTTTACAAAATATCCATTTTGTACACGTTGTTAATTAATTAGTTATAGGAGTTTCTTATTTTAATTTCAGAAATATATTTCTCATTAGAGGTTTGTAAAGTGCCCTAGAAGCTTGACTATGGCAACCTTCGGTGACCTTATGAGCTCAATCATGCTGGTAGATCTGCTGTCAGCTTCCGTATACCTAAATAGGAATAGCCACGAATAATGTACCTTAAAGTAAAACGCTTACAGTCTATCCCAAATCTAAAAGGATTTCATCTTTACCCAGCTAATTGGAAGTCGCTTCTATGTACGCCAGTCATGAAGACGCCTTATTGGCCTGGAATGAAAACTAAGGAAATATGATTACCTTACATGAAAGAAGAACCGATCTTCTGCATCCTGGCGTGGCGTTGGTTCAATCGCAAATTCTGTGTAGTTGCGTAGCTACGGTTGGTGATTGTTGATGTTCACGTACAACGCAAGCGTTGTTATGATTCAACATTGCATTCATCTTTTTAGTCTGTATTTGATGTTAATTGTTACGCAGATAGACATCAACAGTTTGATTTCATGTTATACAGCTGCATTGGTTGTATATTGAATGCCATACATGTCTTTGATGTTTAGCAATTGCGATAACACCACAAACAGTCAAACATGTTAAAAGAATTGTTCATTGTCAATATACAGGCTCTAGCCTACAAGAAATTATAGTTCCAAGAAAAGTAGCTAATGTGCACTTCCTAGAATTACAATTATTTTCAAAATAATAATTTCTTCAAAAATTTAAAAATACAATAAGTCCGGTCTAGACGTCACTATAGTATAAGAGGGGATATGGTAAAAAAGATGTAAGCGTTAATGAATTTCCTGCAGTTATCTTTAGCCATTCGACTTTGGGCTGTCACGACCATGTTCCAAAGAAAATCGCGGATTTCCGCTGCCCCAAATTCTGCAGTTGCGACTGTCCACTTTACCACTGAAGCTTTCCCTCACTTGCTCAATAATAGCATCAATTTTAAATTTTATTGTACATAAGGAAGAGGAACGAAGAAAGAAAGGATAAGGAAAAAGAGCGTGAGATAAGGAGTCCAACCACGTTCCAGATGAAAGGAAATGTTTATCTAAATCGCCTGTCCGGTGAAACAACAGTTGACAGGAGAAAGCCACCTGCTGGAACACCTGGAAAGGAATGTTCCAGATAAACAACTTTCTAATAATCTTGTGTCCGGAGGGGAGTGATTTTTGTGTATATATATATATATATCTTCCTGTTTTGTATCTTATTTCATTTTTATTTGGTACAGAGTCTGAAGAAGACCTTGCTAGAAGGTTGAAGGAAACAAGGCTTAATGGTGTTATCATCGGAAACACGCGGACTTCCTGGAGATTTGTTATATTATATAGAACAGAACAACCAGTCTTAACAAAACACTAATGCCAACTGGGAGGATATTTCTCATAGTGGATACGGAAGTCCCGTTGCACAATTGTCGCAGACTTCGTTTCTTCAAACGAAAACATACAGCCAGCTCGCTCGTGACCTGTGAAAGCAGCCATTTTAATGGAACTGCCGCTGGCGCTTGCGGTGACGGAATTCGGTACTATTCCACAACGCTAGTGGAACTTGATTAAGTGATTGATTGTTTTTATTAATTTTACTTCGCTTTTCTGCCACTTTTGGTTAATCGTGAAGATGATGATGAGTGATGATACGATTGAATTGATGAAGGGACACTTACAAAGGACACCCATGCACAGGCCGGGATTCGAACCCGGGACCTCTTGCGTCGTAGCGCGCTGTGCTAGCCACGGAGGCCGGCTAGTGAAACTTGATGTATTTCCTTCCAAAATGACACAGCAACCAGTTCTGTCACAGATACATTTTTATACACTTACAAAATTGTAAAGTTCATTTTGGACAACCCTGTATTTGGCAAACTTGTGTTTTGTTCCTACTATTAAAGTCCGCGCGTTCATTATATCCCCATCGGCAATCCTTTGATAAAACTTAACACTGGAAACAATAGCCAACAATAGCCAGACCGCTTCCGATAAGCGCGTGCACTCAGACGTTGTTGCCACATTTTCTTTACATTTCTTGTAGTTGCAAGGCGGAGCAGGCGGGTGCGTGAGTCTTTTCTCTTTACATATTGTTTAATTTGTTTGTTTCTCTTTCTTTTTCTTTACCCTTTCCTTCAATTTGGCAACATCGCTTTCCTACTCCAGTTTCTTCAAAAGAAAACCGCCCGCTTGGGTGTTTCTTTTAACAAAGAGCACCGCTCCCTTTGTTAACCGCTGGGGATATAATGAACGCGCGGACTTTACGTCGCTTTTCTGTCACTTTGGCTAATCGCGACGATCATCGTTAATGGTTAATGTAGTGTTTCTCTTATCTAAAGTTGCTTTTCTTAGAATTTTGGCTAATGGCAACAATAAGGATGAACGTCTGCAGACACACCAAACGGATACTTTTCTGATTATTTATAGATAATTCGTGGATTTTGTCTGTAATAATTACAATGTCAATCCATTAGTGACCATTGTAACTGTTCTTGGTTGGCAAAATCCTGTTTTGCGAGGGTTTGTAACGTCGAAACGAGGCGTAAAAAATTAAAATCACGAAAATACATGTGAAAGTTTGTGCGGTGACCCATTGTATATATTTCGAGACCAAGAACGAGAAGGAGACTAGGATTCACAAATCGAGACAACACCGACACACTATCAAGTCTCGTCTCCTCTCGATACAATCCCAAGTGGTAAAATTGTGAGCCGACCAATCAACGAGTTCGGCTAATGACTTGTGGCGACTATCTTGCAAAACAAAACATACTATTTCAGTATGTGATATAATGTTAGACCCATTATTTTCTTGTAGCCATTATGTATAAAATAAATATCGAAATTTACTGTGCAACTGATGCAACCTTCTACGTTGTTTCTTTTCCCGCCATTGCAATTAGTTGGAAAACCCAGTCCCCCATGGTGCCCAGATACCGCTTTAGACGAAAGCATTTTCTTTAGCATTTTTCGTAATATTTATGCCAAATATTTATAATATTTTTATTTTTTCGTAATATTTATGACCAAAATGCTACCATGTACAGTAAAAACTCTTATGGCATTTCAGATGCATGGCATATTTAGTTTCAGAATCGGTTCTATTTTCGTAGCATTTCTCGTAGCATAACCATTCAGAAGAGACCTCTAGGTCACGACACGAGTGCACATGTAATGGTGGCGATGGATATGTAAACTGTGTATATATCACTTCACATTTTTAAAAGCCGATAACTATTCAACCGAGAGGAATAACATTTCCTATAAAACGGTATTAGGTACAAATCAATCGCGCTGCTTAAATACATACAGTACCTTATAACCAGGCACGTACCTAGAAATACATTTCTAGGGGGTCCAACCAAGTGTTGCAATAATAATAAGTATATTTAATTAAATTAAAATATTAATTAAATATGTAAATTAATTAATACTGTATTGTTATTATTACATGAATAGGTATAAGATAGTAAAATAATAGAGACATAACAGCACGTATTCATTAACCAGCTTACGTGTAGTTAAGATCATCAAGATTTGCATAAAACAACTGGCCTGGCAAGGAATATATTGTCAAATACAAAAATAATTGAATATTTATTTAATAACAAAAAAGAGTTAGATCCAATTAAAGAAAAGTTAAGTTCCTGATTAATATTTTATGGATATTATCATTAGTAGTGTGTATAATAAATCTTTGGAACCATTCAAAGCCGTATGAGCCAAATTCCTTGCCTTCCAATAAGTTCAGCGGCTAAACAATTATATTTTGATTATTTACTTTTACTACTTGGTAAGTCTTTCGCAGGGGGGTGGGGGTTCGAACCCCCTAACTACGTCCTTGTTTATAACGTATACAGTACATGTATGAAAGAATATTTTAGTTGTTTCAATTGTAAACACGGTGCATTCACCATAGATGGTGTAAATCCATGTGCCTTTCGTGCTGTATGTATTACACATTGTAATCGAAAAAACTACCTTAATATTACATGAAATGCTTCCGTGTAAAGTAATATCTGCTGTAAGATTTCTGGAAGCATTTACATAGCATTTATGCTAATTTGAATTTAAATTTGAATTTAAAATTTTGGGTGCGTCAGCACTTAGGCTATTTTGCACCCGTCACATTATACAGGGCCCAGCCCCTTATCATTACAAATGACAACTCTAACGTTGCATAACTAAAAATCTTAAAATGTTCTGACTTCTGTTAAAAGCTGAGGCTCTAAACGGGCACTCAGCACACACAAGGACAAAAAACAGGACAACACACACACAATTATACTGGCCATAGCCTCGTTAGTCTACAGTCCAGGGTGTACTACGTGGAAGTGAGGTTGACTTTTGGGCCCCTGCGTGGAAGATATCCCTTACACCCCATTTATGCTAATTATAACACCATTAAGCCTTGTTTCCATGATAGTGAAAAACTAAATATGCTGACCAAGGCAGAAATTTATTTTATTATAAAACATAAACTAAACGTAACGTTTCAACCTTCTATAGTGGAACCACAAGGAAAGAAACCTGCGCAGAACCTCATCGCGCTGGTGGGTGGAGAAAAGGACTGGGGAAGGAGCCTTGATCGCGGCCAACGTCAGTGTTGCCAGACCTATTGATTTATCGGGAGAATTCCATAATAAACTATTGCTATAGCACCTCCAGCGGCCTGCTCAAAAACACGTTTCCTGCTCATCTTACTTGAACATGGGAGGGGAGAGGTAGAGTGAAACTCCACTCAGCCATGAAAAGTGCTGTTTGAACTTTGAAATTATGCCAAACGATACTTAATTGTGCTAGGACATTATTATTATTTTATTACTATTACTACATTGCTATTTTTAGAAAATCTATTTCTATTTTAGTTATTTTACGTCGCTTTTGTGTGTCTACGGATACGTACGACAATATGGATGAATGAAAAACTGATGAAATGGATGAAATGACACAAACACAGTGAAACGTCCTTGCCTTACTAGGTAAAAACACTGACTTCGTAGCGTGGGCAAATTATTTTATACAGCAGGTATGTGTGTGTGTGTGTGTGTGTGTGTGTGTGTGTGTGTGTGTGTGTGTGTGTATGTATATATATATACATACATACAATGTATATATATTGAATGCAGCAACATAGAGGCAGCATAACTGACAAATAAAGCATGTGAGTGTTAATAACAAGAAATTTGCTAGAGAAACTTTCATCGGCTTGAAAATATTTAATTTTCTATCCATAATATACTATTTTTAAATACTTAATTTTCTACAAAATTATATAGCGGCATGGCCTTCCAGAAAAAAGTGCAAGGATGGTCACCCCCCGTCCCTTCTGGAAAATGAATGTTGACATAAAAGTACCTATTATTTCAGTCACAGTAATTTACATCCATTATTATAATAGGGATGTCGGAACGTGATAATTTCAAACTCAAGTGGCGTTTTTTATTTATTTATTTATTTATTATCCTGCGCACAACAGGCATCTGCCCTTTTACAGTGCACAGTAAATGTCTTACATAGGATTTATACACATCAAAATAATATTTATACATATTTCAGATATAAAAAAAATACATACAGAGGTTATATATATCGTCCTTAAACATTACCGTGGATAAGAAATTAATCAAACCTTACACAATTACATTCATATATGTATGGGTATATATATATACACATAAAGAAGGTAAAAATAATAATAGTAATAATAATAATAAAAAATAATAAAAAATTAAGCAAGAATGTTGTCCATTAAATAGCGTTTATACTCAGAAAATTTAGCAAATATGTCCAAGTGTATGCCCCTCTCTAACCATTCATTATACAAGCTACACATTCTTCGCAGGGGAGCCATTTCTGCGGATTTTGTACGGGTGCGGGAAATTGCAAAGAGTTGTTTTCTTGATCGCAACTTTGGATGGGGGACATAGAAAGCTATTTTTGAAAGCAGAGAGGAAGAATCTAATTTGTCGTTAAGAAGTTTGAAATGAAAAAGGAGCTGATGTATGGTTCTTCTGTTTGCAAGGGAGGTAATGTGTAATTTAATTAGTAATTCGTTATAAGGTGTCATCTTTGGATATGCACCATCTATCCTAAAAACTATATAGCGGGTGAACTTATTTTGAACTTTTTCAATAAGATCTATTTGTTTACTGGTTTGTGGACTCCACACTATAGATGCGTATTCTAATTTGGGCCTAACGTATAGGTTAAATAATGATAACAACGTTTTATTTTCATTGAATTCTTTTGCAGTTCTCATAATGAACCCCAGTTTTCTATGCGCGTCATTAACAGTCTTTGTGATATGTAACTGAAACGATAATTTATCATCGAACACTACGCCAAGATCTGTTATTGAGTTTGCCCGGTCTATTTGTGTGTTTGCTATTTCGTAGTTATAGTGTATTGGGGATTTCAATCGGGTAAATGTTACGGCCCTGCATTTCTTATGGTTTAGATTAACTTTATTTGCTTTACACCATGCGTTGAGATTTTCGATATCCTCTTGTAATTTAATGGAATCTTCTTCATTGTGGATGCTCCTATAGAATTTTAAATCGTCAGCGAATAAGAGTTTCTCGGAATTTCTAAGCTGTTTTGGTAGGTCATTAATTAACATTAAATACAACAAGGGACCAAGATTAGAACCTTGAGGTACGCCTGAGCCAGCTACAAATTCATCGGAGCAGCAACCTTGATAATTTACGTATTGTTTTCTGTTTTTGAGATAGGAACACATTAAATCTACGAGGGAAGAGAAGTTACAAAATGCTAATTTCTTCAAGAGAATATCATGGTTTACAGTGTCGAACGCTTTGCAGAAATCTGTGTATATAACGTCTACCTGACCTCTGTTGTCAAGTTCAGTGGAAATGAAGTTTGAAATTTCTACGAGGTTCGTCACGACAGATCTCTTTGGTACGAATCCGTGCTGGTGCGAGGAGAGAATTGGTTTTACGTGAGCAAAAAAGTGTTTATAAAGAATCTGTTCTAATAGTTTAGCTGGCGCAGAGAGTATCGCAATTGGTCTGTAGTTTGAAATTTGAGATTTATCTGATGTTTTGGTATGGGACAAATTTGGGATAATTTCCATTTATCTGGAAATCTCGATGTTTGTATTACAAGGTTGAAGAGTATATGTAGCGGATATTTTAGACTTTCACCACACCCTGAGAGGGCAACATTATTACGGGGTAGTATGTTTCGTTTACCCGCCTGACAAAAATACATTGTTTCCTCCCTCGCTGGAAAAAAATTGTCGACATCCCCTTGCCCCCAGTGCGCACGCCTATGCCCCCCTCCCTCCCGAGAACGTCGTTCATCCGCTACTATTAAATCATCGGATTTTGTAACAGATCTTCTGGTTTCCCAAGGAACAATCTCCCGATTTTTTCAAGTCTGAACTGGCAACACTGCCCCGAGCACCGATAACGGCAGGGAAGATGCGCGAACGCTTTTGACGGAAGGTTTTTTCCTTGTGGTCGAGCTATAGCAAGGTCTTCTTCAGACTCTGCACCAAGTAAAAATGTAACAAGGTACAAAACAGGATGATATACCACAAAAATAACTCCCCTCCAGACTATTAGATAGTTGTTCTGGAACATTCTAGCCAGGCACGTAGCTAGAGGGGGGCGGGGGAGCTGCCCCCCTGTGAAAAATACAGAACACATTCCTATCTGGAATTCTCACTAATCGTTACAATTATATCCTGTATTACTCTATCAACATAACAAAGACACTTATTGATTTTGTGATTTATTAAGGTGTGTGGGATTCCGTATAATGTCGTACCAGGATTGGGTGGGGGGATTTCCTTCCAGATTCAGACTTCGGGAAATAATTTCGCAATTTTCGGTATCTAGAACAGTTGTGACATTTTGAGTAGTCTTGAATTAAAGGTGCCTAATGTGTTTGGATGTTTTTGTTGGATGTGTTGCTATGAAGTTTGAACTGCTTAATTTATTGTTTCCCAAGTCTACCTTTTTGTAAAACTGATTCATGTGGTAGAGAGAGGGAGTGGATATTTGATTTTTGTTACTTAGCGTGGCTGTTCTGCCACTTCTAGCTAATCGCGACAATAAGTGATGTGAAATTTATGAACAGACACTCACCCACAGTGCCGCATTACCCTTCTCCAACCTTGGATGGAAGTCCATTCTAGGGGGGGGGGGGGCAACCATTGAAGTAAAAAAACAAGAATAGCAGAATCTAAGAATAGTAGGACAAATTGATACTCAAGATGGAATTAGTTTTCACGTGTTTCTTGCATTTTTCTTCCAGACGGCCTAGGTCACTTGCAGGGGACATAGAGGGGCAATTGCCCCCCTCGATTTCACATTTAATACAAATAAAAATACATTTCGTAAAATTTTCTTGATCGCTTCGCTCGCAATATCTGCTATTTTTAAAGTCCATGTTCAGAGCCATAGCTATGGGGCGGCGGTAGTCAGCCCTGGGAGCCAAACGATCTAAAAGAAAAAAAATACCCAAGAGAATGTCATGGCGCCCTGTGAAATTATTTGCGCCCTAGTAAATCAATATTCTTTTCAGTTTGCAAAAATTTGGATTATTTCGGTTAGAAAGCGTTATATCGTTTGGTTTCATACCATAGTCATTAAGGAACATATTTTTCATAATGTAAAGAGGATACAAAATTTTCATCTACGAAACTTAATATGAAATATTAATGATGACTGTATAATCCAAGAAGTTATTGATCAATGAAGGGATTCCAATTTGTTTGTCTGGTGTCAAACATGTATTTCAACAATAAAATGCAATACACACAATATTATGCAAAATGGTTAATGTAAACAGTAGGCAAACATTGTCTGTAGTGATGTAAGAGTCTTCCCTTTCAAGCAAATAGAAGTAAGGGGAGGGACCCATGTTTTAATGTTTTAGCAAGTACAAAAAATGTAGGCCTATTATAAATTTTTACACAATTCAACAAAGTGTAGTTAATATGTAACTATTACTGTTTAATTAATTCGATTTTTCTTGCATAACACAACACAATGATGTTATTGGATTCTCGTTAGATTCATTTGTGCGTACAAATCTTGCATACTGGAAACTAGAGTGAAACATTATGAAGTGCAATTTACAAATGTCTCCCTTAATCAGTTCTGCAGAGAGGCCTAATGCTGTTCATACATATTAATCGTTTATTAACATTTCCGATCTGTAAATATCAAGTAGATACAGTCCCGATTAGCCTATTTATGTTAAACTTCATCTTTGTATTATTTGGCAGTCCGAAAGGTCATTATCGAAATAATGTTATTTGTTGCTCGAACTTTTTTTGTTCGTTGGAGTTTCAAGATATCATCCCTTTCCTGTCACGTATCACTTTTGGGGAAGGGGGCAAGTGCTCCTGTGTACCCTGCTATATCTGCCAATGCGACACAATATATTAAAAATTTGCCCCCTCTAGGATTGACTTCGCCCCCCCTACTAAGAATTCCTGGCTACGGGCATGATTCTAGCAGGTGGCTTTCCTTTTCAACTGTACTTTCACCTGAAAGGCTAAACATTTTACTTCCATCTGGAATGTGGTTGGACTCTTAATCTCACGCTCTTTTTCCTTCCAAGAAGAATGAAGGAAAAAGAGCGTGAGATTAAGTCCTACCACATTCCAGATGGAAGTAAAATGTTTAGCCTTTCAGGTGAAAGTACAGTTGACAAGGGAAAGCCACCTGCTAGAATGTTCCAGAACAACTATCTAATAGTCTGGAGAGGAGTTATTTTTGTGTATATATATCATCCTGTTTTGTACCTTGTTACATTTTTACTTGGTGCCAGTGGCGTGGCGTGAATTTTTAAAAAGTGTTACCGGCTATCAGTACGACAATTATGCCTGCTAGACGTTATTACAACCCCCCCCCCCCCTTTCGGTATAAAAAAATATTTCTTCGAGCTAGATATTTGTTCATTTCGTTCTTGTTTTGCAATCAGCACAGTGATTTAGCTACAAACACTCCTAGAAAGAACTACCACTCATGAGACAGTTACCACGAAAATCCAATGAATAGTGGTAGACCCTTGTCAATTCTTCATCTGTCTCCGTTTCTTTGCAATGAGCTGCGAAGGGGAAGAAGAAGAACCACACTTTTCTCGGTCAGTTTGACGTTTGTGTGGTGAACACTGAGCAGACGACAGAACTCCGCTCCTTCGTTGGGAGGGAAACCCAGCTGTACGTACTACTGTTGCCAACTTACAGTATTTTGGAGCAAGGTTTGTCCAAATCACGAATCACACCAAGGAACTATATTTTCGTCTATTACCTAACTGGTCTCAGTTGTAGTTCAATCCAGCCTTGGCTCTGCAGTCTACCTCTAGTTGCTTCACAGAAATTGTATTCCTATTTAGGCGGGATTTAGCTCTTTTTTGCCAATCCGATGTGACAACACTGGCTGCTCCGGTGGGTCTGAACGGCAACAGGGCCCCTTAACAGGTATATGAATAACCCCATAAATTCCTTCCCCGCTCTTTCCTTGCATTGGCGCCCTCTTCTCCCTTGTTGCCTCTTCAGGCTAGCGGAACGGCCTCCCTCTTCGCTTCTGTCGGCTGCAGAAAAAATGTCCTAGGCAATATCTACTCGACGGCAACGGGGTTCATTAACGTATTTAACAATGTTGTCATTTTATTGAAAGAACTTTTTAATTCTTTACATTTTACTGTTACCTGCGGTAACACCGGCTACATGCACGCCACGCCTCTGCTTGGTGCAGAGTCTGAAGAAGACCTTGCTAGAAGGTTGAAACGTTACGTTTAGTTTATGTTTTATAATAAAATAAATTTCTGCCTTGGTCAGCATATCTAGTTTTTCTTTATGCTAGGAAAAATGTTAAAAAAATGCTTCCGTCTAAAGATGGCCTTATTTGCGGAAACCATCCCTTCTCGTTGTGAGTAATTCAGGGAGAGTATCACGCCCGGCACAGGTAGCTCTGCTTGGATCGTGGACAGATTACCGAACGGTCTAATTGACATTGTAACGGTATATTTTGTGCTTTTAAGCTGATTCTCAGCAACATACACAATATACACAACCATACATTTTTGAATCCTTGTCCCGAGGTTCAAAACTTGCAGTACCTGAAGTTCTGTGGATGCTAGTTTAGGCAATAGACACGTACCTCTTCAAATTACAACTTAACGCCCATTTCCTTTTAGATATATATAGGTTTATTCATATTATATTTACAGAAGTTAATTCTTGGCCGTTATTCACAAAATTACATTTCGGTGTACCCTGTCCCCCCTTCCCGAAGAGAGTGTGTAGACTCGCGTAGCCACTGGCTCCACGAGTAAAAAAAAAAATATAACCCTCAGTACCAAAAAAGGTGGCTGAAGGTATGTGTGTTGTGTACCCGGTTTCCCACATGAAATAAACTATTGGAATAATGTGAAAAGAGCAAGTGTGTGTATTAAAAGAAAGAGAGAAAGTTAAAGTATCCGCCTATTCATATTATCAAGAAAAGTCTTCGTTTCGCCCCATAGAGAAAAGACACCTCTTTACCTCGCCGTATTGCACCAAAACATCTGAGGGCGACTGCTGCCTTCCCTTCCTTTTATAGGCCCCGCTAATGACCTAAACCGTTACTGGAAACTTACCGCTCCCCAACGGCCAAGAACTCAAACGTACAGGACATAGACATAGGCATACACAATTTATAACATAAAAAGGATCCAGTAATGATCGCATCATTACATAGTCCCCCCTTCCTGAAGAGAGAAAAATCAAAGTTCTGTAACCTAGAAAAATAATAATAATATACACAAAACACTTGTCCGCAGTTTCTGTTCACTACAAACACACTTTCATTAGGTCACACGACACTGACAGTCAATGTTCACTCTAATTTTGTCCACAAGTGTACTTCGAGATCTGCGTTCTTCCCTCAGCACTGGAGCTGGTTAACCCACGTCGATTCTTACTCACTCAGCATCTATTCCATGCTTCCTCCTGGACCAATTAGAGACAGTCTCCTGGAAATCCATCCAAGTCACCAAGGCTGCTGGTTCGACTCCCGGCAACGCCACTGCTCTGCGCTCCTGCCGAGATCGGAAGACACCGCTTCGACCGGGTTCCACATGAATGGGTCTAAATGGCTCTACATCCAGAGATGTCACTGCTATTCACTGGATTTTCTCACCACCGAACTGCGGCTTCTCGACGAAAATACGCGGTAAAAGAATACGCACTAACTTTGCGTTACTTTTGTTGACTGCGGAACGAAACGTTTGCACGAGTAGGTGCGAGGTATCAGAGAGAGAAAATAAATGAAAGATAAAAAATAAAGAAAAGATAGATAAATCCCTATATACAATATTTACAAAAATCCCCTTTTGAAATTAGATCAGAATCTGTTTCTCAGCTTGTAACGCATCTGGGGTACATCTTCATTCTCGTCTTCTGGAGAAGATACGTGCGCTCCCTTCGCTGAATTTTGCCCGGCTACTTTCTTCGCGAACTCAGGCGGCGAAGAATAGGGTTTTAACTGATCGCTGTTGGCTCTCAATATTCTTCCGTCCTCGCTGTGTTTTAGTTTGAAAGTATTTGCCGAAGTTTGCTCCACAATTGCGTGTGGTCCAGAGAACTTCCCCGAGAGTTTACTAGTTACTCCACGGGCCTTATCAGAGAGAGGATGTTCCTTAAGCCAAGCTTTTTCCCCCACCTTAAACGTGCACTTGCGGCGTTTCTTATCATATACTTTCTTCTGTGCATTATGCATGCGCTCTTGATTGTTGCAAGCTATCTTCTTGGCCTCTTCTATCCTGAATTTCGTTTCCTCCACGAATTCCAAGATGTCCTCCTGTCTGATTTCAGGTCCTTGAGGCAAAGCGTCCCTGGCCTTCTCGAAAGGACCCCTCACAGAACGTCCAAAGTGCAAATATGCTGGACTGAATGTGGTCGTGTTGCAAACTTGTGAATTCAATGCAAACTGCACGTACGGTAGCGATGACGCCCACTCGTTGTGCGACGAAATTAGTGTGGAAAGAGCACGTTTAGTTGCCTTTACGTAGCATTCTGCGAGATTGCCCTGCGGGCGATATGGAGAAATTCTGATCTGCTTGGAATCAAACATCTTCATCATCTGTTTCCACATTCTGGAATTGAAAATGCTTTGATTATCAGTGGAGATTCTTGGGTAGAATCCATGGATCGAGAATATATCCAGTAATTGTTCTAACACTGATTTCGCAGTCACCACGCGAAGAGGGCGCAAGATAGTAAATCTGCTAAAACTATCGACGCATACTAGAACGTATTGGAAATTTCCCTTTTTCGAACGAACGACTGGTCCCAGAATGTCACAGTATAAGTTCTTGCCAACTTCTGTTTCCTTATTACTTGCCATGAAGCCTTGCTTCTTAGTCGTGTCCCCTTTAAATACACAGCATGGTTGGCACGACTTACAGTATTGAATAACGTCTTTTGTTAGGCCTAGCCACGTGTATTGTTCTCTGACCTTTGCTAAAGTTTTCAATCTTCCAGGGTGAGAAGCGAATGCACTATCATGCAAGGACATAAGAATTTGTGCACGTAGAGAAAGAGGTGCCCATATTTTGCCAGTTCCTTTCTCTTTGTACTTTTCTGCAGGCAAATTTCTCCTAAGGATTCCATCATCGTCGAAATACGAAGATTTGGCCAGTGTCTTCAACTTTTCCTTGTACATCTTCGTCCCTTCCACCTCCTCGTTCCTAACAGTCTTCCCTAAGTCTGCAAGAAAATTATCTTTCATTTGCTCTGAAATGATTGAAGTGGTGTCCAGAAGCCTGCTCGGATCCAGCGGTTCGTGTTCTTCATTCCCCTCGGCCACGGAAAAAGGCAACAATGAAAAGCCCTGCATCTTTTCACTTTTAGAGAGACGAACCTTGGGTAGTTTGATCCCTCGAAGCAAATTTTCTCGTCGTTTCTTCTTTATTTGCTTCGCGCTTTGTATAGTGCACAAAGCACTGAGGTCAGCAACTGGTTTCTGTGGAATATCTGACGAATCGATCACAACTCCGTCTTCCATCTCGAATTTTACGTAACCTTCATCATTTTCATCTTCCAGGGGGAATGTTTCCTGCGCTGCGGGTAACCCGTCGTACTCAGACGGATGGGTGTTGCATACTTCATTTCTCGATAGAAAGTCTACCAGATTTAGCTCTCCTTTCACGTATTTGATGAGCAGAGGGTAGCGCGAGAGACGAGCGGTCCACCTTGACATCTTTGCGCTCTTGTTTTCAGTACTGAATATCGTGGTCAGAGCACTGTGGTCAGTGAAAACTTCCACTGCCGGAGCGTGGCAGATGTACTTGTCGAAAGTCTCGACTGCAAGGAGCAGAGCGAGGAATTCTTTGTGCGTTGTGCTGTAGTTCTTCTGGGCTTGTGAGAACTTTTTACTTCCAAAGGATACAACATGCAGTTTCCCCCCTTGGTCCCTCTGTCCTAGTAAGAAACCGGCGCAGTTATCGCTCGCGTCGCTGTAGATGACGAACGGCTCATTCAGTACGGGAATGTACAAAGAAACGTTATTCTTTACAGCTTCCTTCAGTTTGGTCAGGCACTCTTCGTGAACATCCGTCCACCGAAAGCGAATTCCCTTGCGTAACATGTCAGTGAGAGGACTCGTCAACTCTGACATGTGGCTAATGTGACCTTTCAGAAATCCGAAGAATCCTAAAATGCTCTGGAGTTGCTTCACATTCTTCGGAGCCCTTATCTGGTCCAAATACTCAATCTTAGATGGGTGGCACAGCACTTGCTTGTGAGAAATTCTGAAACCCAGGTAATCCACTTCCGAAGTAAAAAGTTGGGACTTCGATGGTGAAAGTGTTAAGTTCGCCTTGTGCATTTTCTCCAAAACTTCTTTCAGCGCGAGCAACAATTCTCCCTCCGTTTCTCCATAAACCAAAATGTCATCGTAAAAAGCAATGCATGAGACACCCTGCAGCTCTCCAAGGACAATATTCATCAGTTTCGCCAGTGTGTTAGGAATCATGCTCAATCCATAGGGACATCTCAAATAGCGAAAGATTCCTCGTGAAGTGTTGAAAGCCGTGTATTGGCGTGAGTTTTCTTCCAATAAAAGCTGGCCAAAAGCGTTTACCAAATCTAATTTACAGAAATATCTAGCCTTGCCTAATTTACTCAAAGATTCAAACATATCCGGGACTTCATTCCTAGATTTCTTTGTTACTGCGTTTGTCTTTCGAGGATCCAGGATCACCTTGTATTTATCACCTTTCCTGATTAACAACGGTGAATTAATGTAATTAGATTTGCAGGGCTCAATGAAACCCCCAGCTAACAGCTCATCGATACAGTTATCCATTATTTCTTGCTTTTCTGGAGTCAAAATACGAAGCTTAGAATAGAATGGTGTCCTATCGGTTAGTTCTATTTTGTGCTGTAAGATGTGTGTAACGCCAGGTTTTTCAGAAAAGACGTTACTGTAGGTGTTTAAAATATCTGCTAATTTCTTCTTTACTTCTGGTGAACATTCTGCACGCTCAATCAATTCTGCTATTTCGGGACGTCTTTGGCAATATCCCATCGTCGCGGTTGTTGCATCAGATGTTTCACTTTTTCCCATCGTCGCGGTTACCGTCGCGGTTGCCCCAGCTTCAGCCTCCACAGTCGACGTTATCCCCTGCAGAATCGGAAGACTCATCCCCGCTTCCCTCTTCTCCGCAGAAAACAAATAGATGACGTCACTGTCTGCAAAGCTGTAGCCTCCCTCTTTCAAGTGCAGAGATAATCCGGCTTGCCTTATGAACCCACGACCTGCGATGAATCCCTTGAAACAATCGCGCAAAACGACGAATTTATGCCTAAGTTTCGCCCCATTCAAATGTACAGTAAGATACATTTCCCCACATGATTGTACAGAGCCTACTGCCAAAGAAATATTGATACGTTTATTGTTAATCTTATTTCCTTGTTTTTTCAGTTGTTTTGCGATCTCTAAATTTACAGTGCTCACAGAGGCCCCTGTGTCTACGAATAAGGAGAAGTCCTTTCCATTGATTTTACAGGGGACTAACGGCTCTTTGTCGCCAGAAGTGAAATTCCTGCAGTTGCGTATCTTCCTACTCCCCCCTTTGTTTTTCTTCCACGCAGCGCCTGCTACGATGGCGGTGTCGCTCTGTTCGGGCCTAACGAGTTTTTTGGAGCAGTACACATGGCGGCTTTGTGGTCAAGACCGTCACACCGAAAACAACGGATCCCCCTTCTCTTCGTCGGTTCTTCTGCTCTCGACGGGGTCCCAACATTCCCGGAAAAGCTTAGCCGGTTGACCAGTCCAGGATTTATGGCGCTCATCGATACTTCTGTCCTCACGTTGCCGAAAGTGTTCATTGTCCCCGCGGCTGCTAATTGCCTTGTGCCACTCGCTGAAGTCGGCATGGCAGACAGATGCGGCGAACTGTTGTCCCTCAGTTCTGGACAATAGTACAGGGCTTCTGAATACAATCTCTTTTGAATGTCCATAGCGCGAATCTCCAGATCTTTCAAGGTTGCAAAGGTTCTATCGTACAGGTGTGTTCTGAATTTAGGATGGGAAAATTTCAAAACGTGCTGGATGACCTCGTCTTCTGTCCCCCGTTTCTCCCTCATTGCGAAAAGCTTCCTGGTGTGTCGAATAAATGCAAGAAGAGACTGGTCTGGTGACTGGTAATTGTTCTGAATGATCCTTGCTATTTCCGAGTCGTAATCGACACTAAAGAATTCTTCCAAGAACGCCTTCTCAAATTCCCTAAAAGTGCCGAATGGTCTCGAAAATCTGAACCAATCTGCAGCGATTTCCTTCAACGAAAGCGGCAAGATTCTATCTAAGAGAAAAGTATCCCCAATTTCCATGATTTCCTGATAATTGCGTAATTCATACAAATAATCGTGTGGACTTACATCGCCGACGTTTCCCTTAAAGATCGGAATGTTTATGTTGCTTTTTTCCAAGATTTTGTTCATTTTCTCCTCGCCCGTCCTTGCCGAAGTTCCTTGCGTAAGGTTTAGAGAAAGTCTCTCAAGTTCCCCAACAATATCTTCCTCAGGCCTTCCCTCCAAGTTCGCATTGCCTAGCAACTTGCCAATGAGCTCCCTGTCTATTTGAATTGCCATTTTGTCTTCTGTTACTTTCTTTCCACTTCGCAATAACATATGCCTTCAGTACTTCTTACAAAAAATATCCCGACTATGAGCCCCCAGTATGTAACGGTATATTTTGTGCTTTTAAGCTGATTCTCAGCAACATACACAATATACACAACCATACATTTTTGAATCCTTGTCCCGAGGTTCAAAACTTGCAGTACCTGAAGTTCTGTGGATGCTAGTTTAGGCAATAGACACGTACCCCTTCAAATTACAACTTAACGCCCATTTCCTTTTAGATATATATAGGTTTATTCATATTATATTTACAGAAGTTAATTCTTGGCCGTTATTCACAAAATTACATTTCGGTGTACCCTGTCCCCCCTTCCCGAAGAGAGTGTGTAGACTCGCGTAGCCACTGGCTCCACGAGTAAAAAAAAAAATATAACCCTCAGTACCAAAAAAGGTGGCTGAAGGTATGTGTGTTGTGTACCCGGTTTCCCACATGAAATAAACTATTGGAATAATGTGAAAAGAGCAAGTGTGTGTATTAAAAGAAAGAGAGAAAGTTAAAGTATCCGCCTATTCATATTATCAAGAAAAGTCTTCGTTTCGCCCCATAGAGAAAAGACACCTCTTTACCTCGCCGTATTGCACCAAAACATCTGAGGGCGACTGCTGCCTTCCCTTCCTTTTATAGGCCCCGCTAATGACCTAAACCGTTACTGGAAACTTACCGCTCCCCAACGGCCAAGAACTCAAACGTACAGGACATAGACATAGGCATACACAATTTATAACATAAAAAGGATCCAGTAATGATCGCATCATTACAACATTTAATTGGCAACTATGATTGTGTTGCGCTTTGTTACGTTCGGTATGAGACACATGCTGTAAACCTCAAGCAGAGAAACATATGTAGTGCAGCTTCAGCTTAGCACTGAGGTCTGGCTACACATATGTGTGACTGGCCCTGAGATGTTTATTTCTATTTACAGCTTGCTTTCTGATTCACACGCGTAGTGATTTGATTTCATTTTTTGTGGTTAATTTCAATTTTTTGTACTGTATTTCACCGCACAATCGTCGCAGATTCTATGCCATTTTTCTTTTTGCAAAAAAGTAGGATGCGACCATTATGTGAATCGATTGGGAGATGTTTTTTGCTATTCAATTTTGAACATCGAACACTTGACCAAAGGTGGTTTGATTTAAATCTGGTTGATTTTATCAAGATTTAAATCAGGTGATTTGAAAAAAACCCACTGATTTAAATCACTTTAAAGAAATAATTTTAAATATATTGTACATAAGTAATTTGTATATATCAGAATCACTTTTGGTAAAAGTAGATTAATCTCGTAATCATTTAATGGTGTTTATTAGGCTCTAAGAAAGGAAAAAAAAAGAAAAAAATATATGTACTGATGGGGTGAAGCTCATACGAAAAAAAAACAACGTAATATGCAAACTGTAAACACATATAAATTTATCTTGATTTAAAATTCAATGACAAAATTAGCAAAAAAAAAATGTGTAGAAAAATATACAAAATACTAATCATGTTAAACCGTAAATAGTGTCATCATCATTAAGCTGTAAATAAACATGGCAGCTGATATTTTGCAAAGTATCAATAAAAAAAATCGCCGAAATTCATTTAAGTTACAATTATACATCCAATCGAACTTTGGGCCTAACTTTGAGGAGGGAGCGAATTGGAAAGTTGTCCATCCCATTAAAATATCGTCCAGGACGATATTGCTAAATAACTTAAATTACAGAAATCATAAAAAGATACTCCATATCTTTGTTCCTTAGATCCCAGGAGGTTAACAAAAATACCCTTCACTTGTAAATTTTAAGATCCCTGAACATTTGGGTGTGGGGGGTAACCCCTTTGTCCCCGTAAGTTACACCTATTCCTTTTCTTATATTCAAAATTAACTTATACTGTACAATTGACAGTAAAGTGAGCATAATAATGCCGTAATATTAACTCACTGTAATAATTTCGCAAAATACAACAAAACTGAAACTATTATTATCAAGAGGTATTAAAAACCATGTGTATAATGCAAAAAGTAAATCAGTATTTTTTTCCCCAAAAATGAACATTTTTGGAAATGGTACGTTGCATACCGCCAGAAAAAAGAAACACGTGTTAAGCGTCATTGCTTAAACGTCATACATACAGTATAGTAACTTTATTGCCTTATTTAAAAAGAACGCAATGCTTTGAAGTATGGGTGTTGCTACTCATAAAATCTCGGACTCAAATGCCTTGAAAGGGTTTGTGGGAGGGGGAGAATAAACGAAGGGGGGAGACAGATATCCGAGGAAAACTGTGCGGCGAGTTTTCGCACGACGTGGTACTCAGCTCCTAGAAGTCCCCACCCAGGAAATACCAGTGATGAAGTGGAAAAACTTCTCCTTCTTTATCCACCTTTTCAACCCTGGCCTTACTTGCGCAGTGTTGCAATCTCCTGACGTTGTCGCCAGGTATGGACATTTGCTAAATGGAGTGTGCGTGTGACGGCTTGCACAATGTGCTGCGAAAACAAGGAGCTATACTCTGTCCCGGGAATCTGTGGAGCGAGCGAACGGAAACAAGTCTCTGGGCAAGGGTTGATTCGAGAGGGCTGGACCAATGAACTCGCGAGAGGGGAAGTGAGTGCAGCTGCTCCGCCCATTCGCTTGCTGCCCCTCTCTTCCGTCATGCGCGGCCTTTCTCCACAGATTTCCAAATTCGAATCCCGGGCACTTTGTGACTGTTTCGTAGTGTTTGTTCCTTTGTCCATTACACACTTCGTTTGCCCACGCCCTGTCGACGTGAAATAAATAGGATTCAAATCGAGACACAACGACGGTCGTACTGGGCTACCGGACCAGGAAAACAAATAACTAGGGACATTGAATTTTCGCGATGCGCGAAATCGCGAAATGTGAAAAAAGATGCAATTTTGAACAATCTGCACGTAACTACACCCCCAATGATGAAATATCCATGAGTTTTATTCGCGAAGTAATGCGAAATATTTGCGCTTTTTCGCGAAATAACCTTGAAATATCATCAAATTAAGTAGAAAACACGCAAAAACCGGCAATGGAGGTTGTCCGCGCAAACTGTCTATTTGTAACGAAACGTTTGCCTAAAGTTTCCTACCACTTGCAGCTGATTAACGTTTTATCTTCGATCACATCAGGAAGACGCTGCAAATTTGGATTTCCCATGCACATAATCTCAGTTCGAAAACTTCGCTCCCTGTCAAGCTGCATTTCTTTCTTCCCCCGAATGTTGACTCAACTTCCAGTTTCATTGAACTTGCTAGTTGTAGCAGCGATAAGATTTGTCTGTTCCCGCACATCAAGGGAAACAATGGTGTCATTTGTGTTCAGTCATGAATGAATTTTGTTTATCATCATGTGATTTTCAACATGTGTTTATGTATGTGCAGTAGTGATTATTTTATTTGTTGGACAGCAAGGATATCCTTTAAATACATACAATGAATAAATCACTTGAGATATGCAATTTAGAAATGAAGTGATTTTGTGTTGATGTTTTCTTTCTGGTTGGACAGCTAAGTACTTGTGTATGTGTACAGTATATAAAAATGAAGTAGTTTATCAATTTATAGCTCTTCTGTATGTTATTTCGTCTCATAATGAAAAAGTGTGTGCCAATTTTTTTTTTCCCACCGCTGGTATTGTGAAAGTCGTCGCCCCCCTATCCCTCGTTTCTATCCGGCCCTGTGGATTACTTCCTACTTAATCCTCAATCTCTCCTTTCACCTCACCCTGGGTGCCAAGCGAGCAGATTATATTTGCGCCGGAATTACAAAAGGGGGGGTTTCACATAACAATTTATATTTTTATGTCCCTGGTTCGTTTACACATGTACAGCAAGTGAATATACAAGTTGTTAAATGGACAGTACGTTGTTCTTGAAATCATAACATTTTCGTAGGATATATTGGTTTATTATACGTAGTTATATATATACATATTTTACAGAGCGTTTCCATGAGTGTCTTGCATAGACCAAATTACCAAATCTCTAAATCAATATATATGCGCACCTATGGCATAACCATCGGCACTTCCCTTACCACCGAGTTAGCAAAACTATCTCGGTGGGCCTATCCTCAGCTTAAATGATATTCCGTTACAAATGCGTTTTCTTACGCCTTCTCTCTTTCTTTTGGGCATCATTTAATCAAATTTCGGAAATATCCACATAATCAAAGCTTTTTCTAAAAGGGGACTTGGGACAGCAACAGGGGCTGGCATAACCAGATGCTACAGTATTTTATCCAGTCTAGCCACCAAAAGTGGACTAAACTTGAGGAGACGTTCCTCTTTCGTCGATCAATGGGGAAACACTGTTTTTTTGCTAAAGCCCACTGGCTCTTTTTATAGCCGGGGTAAACGTCCGTGGACGTGGACCCCGTAGCGTTGGAAAATTCCACTGCCAACGGTCCTTTGTAAGACAGCTAGCTCCCCCAACCGGGGAGGTAAAAAACAGGGGAATCTAATATCCAGCAAAGCACAATCCAATAATATACACTTACAAGCAATAATAACATAAATGTACACTCATGGAAGCATATTACTTAACCCTACACCTTGTAGCTGGCCAGCAATTAATTATTACAATATACCAAAACCAGTAATGGTCAATCCGACCGTTACATAGTTCCCCCCTTCAAGAGGAACAAGAAAAAAACAATACACTCAAAACAAGATTACCATATTTACAAAATCATCCAACACAATTACACAATACCCACTAAAGTATTCAACTGTTCTCAGAGTATCTGAAAAATGAAATAGTCACTAGTTCATTCACTTTATCACATTGTCCACAATGTTCACAGATTCACCAAGCTTCCTCTTACTTGTGAAGTCCGCCACTGAAGTATCCTCTCTAGGATGAAGTCTTCCTGACAGCATCTTCCTTGAAGTTGGTTTTCTCTGGTTCCTGGTTCGACTCTCCACCGAGTCCTTGGCTTCGACTCCTGACCGAGTCCTTGGTTCGACTCTTCACCGAGTCCTTTGTTTGACTCCCAACCAAGTCCTTGTTCGACTCCTCATCTGAGTCCTTGGTTCGGCTCCTGACCGAGTCCTTGGTTCGACTCTCATCTGAGTCCTTAGTTCGACTCCTGACCGAGTCCTTGGTTCGACTCTCATCCTAAATCCACAATGTGTCTTTCTGTTTACAACTTGGAGACACGCAAATAAATAAACTGTGTTGTGTGAATGAAGAAAATGGGAGTAAGTTATATACAAATGAAAACTAAATAAAAAAATTAACAATAAAAGAAGATCCGCGGTCGGCTATTATGACAGCTGGGATTGCTGGCTAGGCGGCCCGACGGTAGTCTTCCTAACCCTCATTAGGAGTTGTCGCGTGGCTCCCCTTGGCTGTTTTCTGTCCCTCCACCTCACAGCAAAAGCTGGTGGTTTATGGCTGGACAACTGGCCTGGTTCACCTTCCACAATCGGACAATCCTTCCCATTCTTTGCCCTGAAAGTATCTTCTTTAATCCTTCCAGACATTAAACATGGACCTGAGTGTTCCGTTTCAAGTTCACCATCAACGCCACGCAATCTGCCAGATATAGTGTGCTCTTTCAGCCACACCTTGTCTCCAATGCGAAATTTACATGGCCTACGTTTGATCTCGTTCTCTTCATCCGGGAACACTTTATGTAAAGCTGGGCTCGTTTTCTTGTATTTCAGTCTCACTTCTTCTGTCTTCCTTTTGCTGGAAACAGTACAGGGAACGCAACTTCTGACGTAGCGAGCGATATCTCGTGTCATTCCAAGCCACGAATATTTCTCCTTGATTTTCGACAAAGTTTTCTGCTTCCCATTGTGTCCTGCAAATTCAGAATCGTGATGTGACGTCAATATTTGAGATTTCAAACTCAACGGGACCCATATCTTGGCTGTTCCCTTAGAATCTTCCTTGCAGTCTATCCTCCTGCACAAAACTCCCTCCTCATCCAAAAACGACTGATTGGCCAACTTAGCAACTTTCTCCTTATACTTCCTACTTCCAGAGAAATGCTTTCCCTTCAGTTGTTTCATTATATGAGATAACAAACTGTCTCTCATTTGCTCTGAAACAATCGATGAAGTTTTTTGTAGCCTCTCAGAAACCAGTAAGTCATCATTTTCATTGTCCTCTAAAGCAAAAGGCAAAAATGATAATGCATGGTTCTTCTTGTCCGTAGAAATGGAATTTTTTCGAGGAAATTTGCATTCCCTTTTTATTCCCTTCCTCCGTTTTCTCTTTACCTCTTTCAAGATTTTCAGAGAGCATAATGCACCAGCGTTTGCAGTCTTCTGAACTTCGAGTCCTTGGGAATCCACTAATTGGCCCGTATCCTCATTCGTAGACTTCCCGCTATTCTCATGTGCATGTGTGTTGCATCCATCCAGGCTCGAGGGATCTGACGAGTTATTCCTTTCCTGTACCACGTTATTTCTCTGCATAACTGTAACAGCGAATTCTCGTTTACATGCACGCTTCGAGAACGTGTAAATCACGTCGCTATCTTTGAACGACCATCCGTTCTCCTCAATGTGCAAAATTATCCCACTCTGCCTCAAAAAATCCCTTCCAACGATTATGTCACGGAAACAATTCTCAAGGATGATAAATTTATGCTTAAATTTCATGTTATTAATACAAACAGTAGCATACATCTCGCCAACTGATATAACGCTGCCCACAGCTAACGAAATGTTCCATTTTCTCGTCTTCATGAATTTATTTCCATCCCTCTCTAACAACTTGGCTGTTTCCAAACTTAGCGTAGAAGCTGAAGCTCCCGTATCTGCAAATAATACAAAGCGTTTCTTGTTAATCTTACATTGAATGAGAGGTTCGAGGTCTTGCTGAAAACAGCCTTCTCCATTCAAAAAACGGCCTTTGTTTCTGCGTTTTCTCCCGGCGGGTGACAGAAGGTTTATTTGGGGACACTGCTGACCTCCTTTTCCAGCGGGTTGGTTCCTTTTATTGGTCTGTTGACATTCCTGAAGTTTATGGCCCTCACAACGGCAGCCCCAACAAATTAACTTTGCAGAATTTTTATTGGCCCCCGCTTGCCCAAAAGTTGCATCAAAAGAGGGTCTCTTTTGCCCTACGGTCGCGTCACCGCCAATGCCCCTTCTTAGAAACGCGGTTGTTTCACAGCCCTTGATCCTTTTTCCTAAACCTGGATTGAGAGAGCATAAGGGTAGCTGGTCACTCTCGGTTCCCCCCTCGCTTGTCCTCGCGGACAAAGCCAAATGTTTTACTCCTGTTCTTCGCGAGGTGTCCTCTTCAGTGTTGCAAACTTCAGAAAAAGATAATTCCGTCTCACCGGCGAGCGGTGAAAAATAAAGCCTTTCTGAATACAACCTTCTCTGAACAATGGCTGCTTCAGATTCCAATTCCTTCAAAGTCTGAAATTGCATTCCATACAAATGCCTTCGGAAACTAGGGTGTGCATGAGATAGAATATGTTCTATTACTTCACATTCGTCTGTCTCTTTTTGCCTCATAGAAAACAGTTTCCTCATTCGACGAATAAACAAAACCAGAGATTCTTCGCTCATTTGGAAGCGATTCAGAATCAAACGGTCGATCTCATTCTTATAATCTACAGAATAATATTCTTCCAAAAAAGCATTTTCAAAGCTCTTGAAATCTTCAAACGGGCGTGAAAATCTAAACCAATCCCCTGCAGCCCTCCTTAGCGAAAACGGAAGAATCTTGTCAAACAATGACTTCTCCGAAATGCTCATGACATCTTTATAATTCCGCAACTCCTGCAAATAATCATGCGGCGAAATCTTGTCATCGCTCCCTGTGAAGACTGGAATCGGTAAATTTGACTTATCGAGAATTTTCTGAATTTTTTTCTCCTCTTCCTTAGCACTCCGCTGTTCAGTGCGCGATAAAGCAAGATTATTTAATTCCCTAATAATTTCCTCCTGAGATTTATCGCTTATATCCTGATTATCCAATAGCTGTCCAAGCAAATCTCTATCAATTTGTACTGCCATTTTTTCTACTTTACTTTTTCCACTACGTAATAACATTCACTTCTGTACGATCTTCGTTGTAAAAATTAAAAAATCTATCCGTCCGTCAGTTCGTCTATCTTTCAAACCTATAGACCTGACGACATTTTATACAACAAGATATATCCTGGACAATAGAGCCCCCATATGTGAAAGTCGTCGCCCCCCTATCCCTCGTTTCTATCCGGCCCTCTGGATTACTTCCTACTTTCATCCCTCAATCTCTCCTTTCACCTCACCCTGGGTGCCAAGCGAGCAGATTATATTTGCGCCGGAATTACAAAAGGGGGGGTTTCACATAACAATTTATATTTTTATGTCCCTGGTTCGTTTACACATGTACAGCAAGTGAATATACAAGTTGTTAAATGGACAGTACGTTGTTCTTGAAATCATAACATTTTCGTAGGATATATTGGTTTATTATACGTAGTTATATATATACATATTTTACAGAGCGTTTCCATGAGTGTCTTGCATAGACCAAATTACCAAATCTCTAAATCAATATATATGCGCACCTATGGCATAACCATCGGCACTTCCCTTACCACCGAGTTAGCAAAACTATCTCGGTGGGCCTATCCTCAGCTTAAATGATATTCCGTTACAAATGCGTTTTCTTACGCCTTCTCTCTTTCTTTTGGGCATCATTTAATCAAATTTCGGAAATATCCACATAATCAAAGCTTTTTCTAAAAGGGGACTTGGGACAGCAACAGGGGCTGGCATAACCAGATGCTACAGTATTTTATCCAGTCTAGCCACCAAAAGTGGACTAAACTTGAGGAGACGTTCCTCTTTCGTCGATCAATGGGGAAACACTGTTTTTTTGCTAAAGCCCACTGGCTCTTTTTATAGCCGGGGTAAACGTCCGTGGACGTGGACCCCGTAGCGTTGGAAAATTCCACTGCCAACGGTCCTTTGTAAGACAGCTAGCTCCCCCAACCGGGGAGGTAAAAAACAGGGGAATCTAATATCCAGCAAAGCACAATCCAATAATATACACTTACAAGCAATAATAACATAAATGTACACTCATGGAAGCATATTACTTAACCCTACACCTTGTAGCTGGCCAGCAATTAATTATTACAATATACCAAAACCAGTAATGGTCAATCCGACCGTTACAGTATATACCGCTAATCTAACATTTTCTTTACCGCTCTCCTCAGTTTTTATTTACCATAAATTTGTCTCCCTACAAATAAGATTATTATGGTCTGCTGCGTAAATGAAAATAGAAATAATACTTCGATGAATATTCAATAGAAGAATCAGAAAAGTAGAAATGCAATATTTTGAAAAAAATAAAAAGTTTGCTCAATAATGACACCCTTCCTTGGAAGTCGGAATTTGTACCTTTGAAAAGAAAAAGTTGCAATTGGAGATAGGATTTTGTTGACCAATAAATTACCAAAAAAATGCCATAGAAATGCATTTATGATCTAAAAAACTTCAAAAAAATGACCTAGAAACTATAAAAAGACCTAAAAATAGTTTTCTTCTTGTGTTTACTATGCTAGAAATGAAGCATTTGAGCCTGGAAATTCATAATTTATGAAGTAAAAATGTAAAAATAAAGATTCTCACATCAAAATGATTCTATTATGACCACTCCAGATACAGTAAGTTGCAACTAGGTGTATCATCTGAGTTCAGTGTTTAATTTTTAAGTTGCAGCATGTTACAAAGATTTTCTGCAAGTATAGCGAGGAACGATGAACAGTGGACTTTCAATTTCAGGAAGGTCGATGCAGGGAGAAATTTCAATATTTTAATAAACAGTTAAATATAAAAATAGTTAAGCTCCAGAAGTATAAGACAATGACCAAAAACAACAGCCAAAAAAATACCTCATATCGGACCAAAAATGCTGAAAAAGTTATAAAAATGCCCCAAAATATCCATCTTAAAAGCCTTAATTTATCACAAAACAGATAAATACTAAAGGATGTGCGTTCCTGGATTACCAGAAAGAAGATGGTCATTAAATGCTACCTTACTTTATGTATAAGTATGCAGGACAGTAAAAGAAATGTTCCAGCAAGGAATTTTAGAAGAAATAAATAGTTCTGAGTGGAGTAGTCCTGGATTTCATAGGTTTTCGAAATGGGGGGGTACATATACTTTCTTCAAAGGTCAGTCCTCATTTTGCTACCTTTTCCTGCCTTCGACGTTCTTTTTTAATTTTTAGGAATATTGGGCCAAAACGAGGGTTATGACCCCCACCAACCCCCTTTTGGCACGCCTCTTGTGCAAAACTACAGCAAAAGCGTGATTTCCATCCTCTTGACCATTTGTATCCTTGCTATTGTGGTGCCTACACAGTTTATGTAATTTAAAATCAAATACGTTGGTGCATATGTTTTTATATTGAAGCTTCTTTATATGCAATAGAATCAACAAGTTACCATGACAAAAACAAAAACAAATAAAATCATAGTTTCCGTCTCAGTGGACGAAGTTGTATTTCACAATGCCGCTTCTGTTCTGAATACCGCTCCGGCCTCTAGGCAACCACCCTAAGGAAGCTGTTTTCTAACCTAATTTTATAAATTTACAAGATATATATATTTTTTTAAATTGTGAGTTTGAAAAAGTTCTCATAAAGTAAAGAGCAAAGCTTTTATATTCAACATTCAAATTTCCAATCCCTTCCATGGGGCGACATTGAAGTGAAGTGAAAAGAAATCATATCTCCATAGATGCAACCGCAAAATCGTTTCATCATAAATAACGCAAAAAAATAACTATAAAAGGACTTACCGCATAATGAAGATAAGAAAAATCTATATATAGACTCTGCCGCAAATTGTAAAATGCAGGAAAACACTAATTATATAAACAAATATTTTTCTGAACCAACAAAGCATTAAGAATGGATTATTTGCTCAAAAAGACTAATAAAAGCACGACTATAAAAATGACTTGCCGCCATACAACAATCATTAATTTTGAAACACCGTCTATACATAGATGCTCTGCAAAAAAAAACACAATTGTTTAGAGAGTCTATACATAGAACCGCCGCAGTTGATGGGTTAAATTTGTTTCTGTGTATGGAAAGATGAAAATTAATATGGCACTGTGATTGAAGAAAATTTTCATTAATTGAGGATTTCCTATTTGTCAGTTATCAAATATTTTTGCCTAATAAAAATTTAAACACGATTCAAAAAATAAATGGAGCCAACCTTCCTCTTGGTGGCCCTTGCCTCACTCCCGACAACCCTTGCATTTTAGGTAAACATTGTACCTGCAGTTGGCACCACTGCTCTCCCCGCTTTATTCCTTCGTAAGGCAGAACCACAAGGCTTAGAGTTATGAAAAGGGGCGAAAAGGAGTAATTCGCAGAACGAAAAGAAAAGCCTTCTTTACTGCGCTTTCAACTAGCATGTGGCTTCCAACCAAAATCCCTCAGTTCTTGCTTTTTTTATTCAGCACCAGAGGGCGGGCAGGGAAAATAAAAAACAAAAGCAAATCGGTGAAGTTTAGGTCTCGGCTCCTCCCACATGTTAAGCGCTTCTGGCCACTTCTGCTTGTCGGCTTCGAGAAGTTATTAACTTCCTCTGCTCCTAATTTTCCACAATTCCTGAAATTTGAAACTCTCCCGGGCATTCTGTTTCGCTCTTTCTTTCTTTCCGACGTCCGCCCTCTTCAGATTACCGAGAAATATTAGTTCCAAGACGTTTACTTTCAGGGTTGGTTGCTATTTCCGTTTTAGCGGCGAACTTCGTCCCTTGTTTGAAAAATCAAAACTTACAGAAACTTGAACGTGTGCATAGGGATGCGGCTAATGACAGTAATCCTAATAATGATAATTAGGGCAAGGCATTTGATAATATTGCAAGGCGGATAAAAGTAATGATTTTAATTTTAAATCATTTTTGTTCATTTTTGTATTTTAATCGGATGTTTTTATTAAAAATCGATTTTTAAATTATTTTTTTTAATAAACACGTTTAAAATTGGTTCTATGTTTTTTCGCACTGTACATATAGATGTGTCTTTTTCGTGACTTTTTCTGGTAAACGGCCCTATAAAATATTTGAACAGTTTGATTAAACCAAATAAAAAATGTACAAATATACAGTTTTCTGTTTCTGATGCTGTCCCTACTATAGAAATGTTTATTTAGAGTGTTAATGAAACTATAATAATTTCAGTAACTTTTCTTCCTGTGAAAATAAAACATTCTGGATGTACGATATAATTGTAACTTTAAGCATTTTGTATAGTCTTCGAAGCAAAATATCAGTTGCCATGTTTGTTTGCAGCTTAATGACACTATTTATTGTTTAATATGATTAGTATTTTGTGTATAATTCTACACAATTTTTTTGCTAATTTTGTCCATTAAAATATTGAATTTTAAATCAAGATAAATTTAAACGTGTTTACATATTACATTTTTTAGGTGCATAATAAACACCATTCAATGATTACGAGATTAATGTACTTTCACAAAAGGTGATTCTGATATCTATACATAAGGTTCATTTCCCATGCAGTTAAGGAGAGAAATGAACCTAATGTCAAAATGGAATAGGGACCAGAAACAGCGGTAAATTTTAGTGAACGATTATCTTTCAGTCTGTTGAGGTTGAACTAGCTGTGCGTGTGGGTTGCTACGCGGTGCGCTCTCCTCCGGTTCTTTTGTGCACCTCGTCTCACTTTACGTGGAAAGGATTACTGTTGTCTTTTGTATGCGTGGGTGAGATTGTAGTACTGGCATTGTTCTTTTTTGTAGGCGGGTCGTAATTCTGTAATTCATCAAGGCATACACTACACATATAGAATCAAGTCCCCAAGCTATGAACGAAGATCTTATTGACACTACCAGAATTCATCGAAAATTTTCCCCCTACTTTTCTTTGTCGATTTTTTTTCTTTCTTTTTTTTTGTCGCGCTTTCATTCACTGTCCTACACGGTCATATAATAAAATTCAACAGGCAATATACAGTATGATTTCACAACTATGGGACTTGTCAGTAGCGGTGATTGGGTGCAAACACTGGGGGTGGAGATGGGGGGGATCAATGACAGTTCACTTTCTCTTGGTGTTCAAGGCTTGAGATGCCATAGTGCGGGACCAAAAATGACAAAGAGTGGGGGGAACTGCCCCAATCGCCACCGCTGGGTCCTGTAATATTGCTTACTTTACGTCTTTTGCTCCGAATTTAGGTCAATTGTGACGACGAGGATGATTACATGGAACTGATTTACAAATTGTGGGCAACATCCACACGTGTGGCTGGGCTCGAACAACCGCCGGTGGTGAGATGGGGAGCCCACCACTAAACGCCCTCGACCACTGAGGCCAGGCCCGTACCCAGGGGGGGGGGGAGCAAGGGGGCCATGCCCCCCCACCTCGAGCCATGAAATATTTTGATGCAAACCTACAAAAATAACATAAGTTTTAATATTTTGCAAGAATTTATATTTTCTTCTTGTATAAATGAATGGGTTGGGTTGTCTCTGGATAGGGGCAGACTCCAGAAGTCTGCAGTCTACTATATTAATTAATTTTAGTTTTATAACCATTTATGCGAAGCTACTAAATGTTCCAATTTCGTCGGGACCGTTCACCATCTTTACTCCCGGTTTCGACTTTTCTCGAACTGCAGTCTTGATGAGAGAATGTCCCCTTTTTGTGGTTAATTCACATTCAGACATGTTCCTCATTATAAAGATAATTCCATAGCGTTGGTCGTCACATTCAGGGTACGAATTCCCATGGCAGAAGGGGCATCTCCCACCTTCCCACCAACGATCTTGTTCTATTAAAATTTTTCCCATTAAAATTCTCCGAGGGTAAGAGTTTGTGTTATAACAACAAAGATAAGCAATTAGTTTGGACTTCAAACATACTTTACTAAGAATAACATCATACACACATACAAAGAAGGAATAACAAAGATCAAAGAATAATGTCAGCCTGTGTGTGAATGTTTCATACATCTCTCTCTCTCTCTCTCTCTCTCTCTCTCTCTCTCTTTATGGCTGGTAACAGCATGGGGTAAAGACGTACTTCTACAGTCATAGATAAGATTTGAAAATTATATCAAATTGGGCTAGTAAGAAATGTGAGCCGTAGCTGCGAAAGTGGTTGTCAACGTCGCCCTAGACCCCTGGAACATAGAAATTAGACCGACCTGTTATTTCTCCTCCATTTATCACCGCCTTTCGTCGGGAATAAGACATAGCATTTACACGTTAATTTAATAGGAAACTAATGTCTTCTTAACGTTTCTTATTTTTGTCCCTCCACCTAATTATCTTTAATTTGGAATCGATGCATATGTGAACAATAACACACACTGCTTCAATAAAGAAGGTGTGGGATACACAACCGACTGTCCTTTCATTAGCCACATTTCTTGAATGCTAAGTTTTATTTTCATCGGATTCAGCGGAAAAGAGTAAGTGTATAAAATTTCTACAATGTCTAAGTATGCCAGCTACATCTAGGTAGGAAGGTACAAATTCGATGCGGGGGGTGCAAAAATCATTTTCGTTCTGGGCGCTGAAATTTCTAGCTACAACTCTGATAAGGAAATATTTCCTTTCGGGAGACGATTAATAGATTTACACCATTATAAAAACATAACACAATAAATGTATGAAAATTTAATTATCATTTTTAATAAAAAGCAATAATTAAATATCTAACACTTATTAAAAACATTTCACCTATCTTCTAATTTCTTGACATTTTGAACCAATCGTTAAAGGAATTAATTTGCTAGTTTATAAATGTAGCAAATTAATTTGTTTATAAATATAAATATATATAAATAAATAAAATAATTATATTAATTAATTATTTAATAATTGACATATATTTCATGACATTATATATTATATAACCAAAGTTTCGGACTTGCCCCCCCCCCCCCTAAAAAATCCTGGGTACGGGCCTGACTGAGGCGACACATTTCAGTACGTAACAGCGCGGTAGATTGTCACACTTGTAAGCGGTGTACTCTTGTCAGTACAAAAGCTTCCACTCGAATGATTTCATCCCAGCAAACCGCTCCTTATATAGTTTCGACACTGCGCATGCGCAAGCACAATCGATTCATTCAGTTCAAAATCATTCATATTCCATAATCGCCTAAAAATCATTCATATTCCATAATCGCTTCGAAATCACTCAATTCCACAAAACCATCGATTATTCATATATATTATTTTCTCTAACAATCGATTGTAATTCGATTATTCAAATAATTCAATTATGTCCACCACTAGTACCCTGTTCTACCCCGCTCCAAAGAAAAAGGAATGCTTTACTTACTGTGGTTTTCTAATTATTTTTTTCTATAAAGTTATTAAATTTATTATGGTTAATTATATTTGGTTTTACATGTACAAATCTATAATTTTAGAAAGTTCTAAAGTTAATATTATTAAGCTCATGGTCTCGATAATAATATTTTTTTGTAGTCTGCGATTTTTTTTTCATTCCCTTCTACTATTTTTAAGGTGAAGTGGATTTCTCATAACTTTTGTCAGGGTGACATCTGTGGTCAATATTCCTAGAATGAATGATGGCACGAGCGATAAGACAAAAATGTATAGTCAGGATCACGGAATGAGCGGAATTGAAAGGACGAGAAGTGAATCATCACTATTGGCTATTACTATTGGCTATCTGATTGACTAACCTAGGTTCAGATACCTTTTCAAAAGCATACCTTCGGTCAGTTCTTTCCGAGTTCTCATCAACTTGTGTTATCTTGGATTGGCCGCCATTTCTATTAGCTACCACTTTGAGATGGCAATCATGCTTTTTTGATATCCTTACACACCCATATAGCTATGACATAAAGGAAAATGTTCTTCTCAGATGCCTATGTTATTAGTAATTTAATGATAAATATAAAATTATTAGTAAAAAGTACGATTTTTTTACTAATCCGTGATTTACTAATTATAATTATCTGTTGCTAATATCGAAAAACCTAAGATAACATTAAATAAAGAGCACATCTTAAGTTTTCGTTAAATAAAAAAGAAGCCAACATCCGCCATCTTGGATTGGCCACCATTGCTATTAGCTACCACTTTGAAATGGCAATCATGTTTTTTTGGTATCCTTGCATACCCATATAACTGTGGTATAATGGAAAATGAGTACCCCCAAATTATACCGACTTCTTAGCTGGCCCATAGACTAGACGTATAAGGGAATGGAATGGATAAGGCAACCGTTTCACAAGAAACTGGGGAAAGAGAAAGGTAGATAGAGCATCGTTTCTCAATCTATGGGGCGCGACCCACTGCTGGGTCCTGAGTGGGCGTTTGGTGAGTCGCGAAGTCGGGCTCGAAAATGTTTTTTACTGTGTATTAAAAACGTATTTCATGTAAATTACTAAGAAATATTATTTTAACGATTTAAATTCAACTTGTGTTCTACGTAGTCTAAACTCTACATTTCTGTTAGTTCGGTGAGTAAAATAAAATGTTTTCAATTTCAGCATGTGTGTTTAGTTAGATGTTAGACTAGAGTAAATTAGTCTTATAAATTACATATTTACTTTTTTAGAATGAAGTATGCGTATTTTGTTTAAGTAAGCGTAAAAAAGGGCTCGATGTTAGCAAAAATATACACGTAATTATAAACTGGGTGCGCACCCCTACAAGTAATTCTGCAGGCGCTCATGCTTATTGGTCCCGTGAAGTGTAATATTCCTCAAGGTGGGTCCCGGACTGAAAAAGGTTGAGAACCACTGAGATAGAGGCATAGAGAAAGGGGGCAGAGAGAGAGAGAAAGAGAGAGGCCGAAGCAGGCCCGTAGCCAGGATTTCTTACTAGGGGGGGCAAAGTCAATCCTAGAGGGGGCAAATTTTTAATATATTGTGTTGCATTGGCAGATATAGCAGGGTACAGAGGGGCGCTTGCTCCCTCCTCCAAAAGTGATAAGTAACAGCATAGACTAGTTAGGTTAGGTTCTAACTATTCTATGGTAACAGGAAAGGGATGATATCTTGAAAATCCAACGAACAAAAAAAGTTCAAGCAACATCAAATAACAATATTTCGATAATGACCTTTCGGACTAACAAATAATACAAAGATGAAGTTTAACATATATAGGCTAATTGGGATTTTATCTACTTTATATTTACATGTCAATAATGTTAATAGACGATTAATATGTAACTTTGGGCTTCTCTGCAGAACTGATTAAGGAAGTCCCTTATAAATTGTGCTTCATAATGTACTCTAATTTCCAGTATGCAATATTTTTACACACAAAGGAATCTAACGAGAATCCAACACCACCATTATGTTGTGTTATGCAAGAAAAATCGAATTAATTAAATATTAATGGTTACATGTTATCTACACTTTGATGAATTGTGTAAAAATTTGTATAATTTTTTGTAGGCCTACTTGCTAAAACATGGCTCCTATTTGCTTCAGAGGGGAGAGACTTGCATCACTACAGACAACGTTTGCCTACTTGTTACGTTAACCATTTTGCAAAATATTGTGTCATTGAAATACATGTGTTTGACACCCGACAAACAAATAAGAATCCTTTGATTGATCAATGACTTCTTGGATTACAGTGTCATCATTCATATTTCATATCAAGTTTTATAGAGGGAAATGTTGTATCCTCTTTACGTTATAAAAAAAATACCTTCCTTAATGACTATGGTACGAAACCAAATGATCTAAGGGGCCTCCTTCACCTTCCCCCATTTCCGAAAAAGCGAGGTCTCTGGGCCACTTATCGCCACCACTTTTTGAGCAGAAGCGTACAAACTCCAAATATCAGGGTTTTTTATGCTGATACTGATTTCTGCCAGTCACAGAATGGCTTGATATATATGAACAAAATTAGGAGAATCCACTCCATAGCAGAAGAGTTGACATAATTATTTGTCAAAAAATTAGGTTGTGCATACTTTAACAGACAACGTCTGTTACAGACACAATGTAATATTATAAATATAAGAAAATAAATAGAAAATAATTTGAGAGATTTTCAATCGTATTTATTTCACTGCAGCTTTTTTCTACTTGTCATTTTCTTGAACCTATATTCATAAGGTGCCGCCTGATAACATCGACAACTTTCACAGTGTGTGCAGGACATCAAGGAAGGCAACTTTTATCAATGACTATTTACTCGTCTAATTCTTCTTTCGATGTTACAAGCAATCGAAATATGGCATCTTATGACCTTAATGTATGCAATCCCATTGTAAGCTTCGCAGTTGCAAATGTAATTTATTTTTACTGCCGTTTAAAATTCTTGAGAGCAATATATATAACATGCTATGGAAACGATATCATGCAAACAGTCAGGGTTGAAACCAAACTTTCCCTTTATAAAATGGATATCATGACACATACCTATGTTGCTTATCATATTTAATGCGTTTGCATAGAGAAATGATTCATAAGATTTGAAATTCACATTTATATTTCATAAGATGCTTAGTGTAACCCGTCTCACACTACAAATTTTTATCGCTTTCTAACCGAAATAATAAATGTGAAACACTATCACATTTTCATCGTGTTTGACAATAATTTGAGCCAGTAAGCTGTCCTACATCTTCCACTAGCCGACCTCCATGGTGGGATGGTTACATAACACACTACGAAGCCAGGGGTTCCAGGTTAGAGCCTGGGCATGAATGTTCTTTGTGAGCAGAGGCGAAACCACAAATCTTTATATGGAGAAGGGTCAAGTACCAGGACAAACATGCCAATTATAATAATAGTAATATAGTGGTGGTAACAATAGTAGCATTAAAAGGACGTTATTATTGTCGTAAATCATGCAAAAGGGGGTACAAGTCGATGCTAAAGCATTTGTGTTTGAACAAATAATTTGAAATATTAACTAATAATGGAAAACAAGCACACAAACTGTATTTTTGAAAGACAGAATATGCATGACGAACATTATTCTTTTTGTACATATCACACGTATAACTTTCATGTACAACATATTTTTTACACATATGCAACATGGAGCGACATAAAATAAGAAACTACTTATGCAACATGTTAACTCTAAATTGTGTACGTATTCAAAATTTCTTTAATATATATATATATTATTTAAATACATTACATGATCAATTCATCCGCCAAATTGTCTCTCAAATGTGCGACAACAACTGGGCCTCCCCCATGGCGCAGTGGTAGCGTCATTGCCTTGTAATCAAGGGGTCCCTGGTTCGATACCCGGTGGAGGCACAAGTGGTTCGGATCCCACTTTAAACTGTAGGTCCAGTCCCGATTAGCCTTACTGCGCATAAAGTGGACTTAAAAAACACCAAATCAAACCAAATGTGCGACAACAATCTGAAGTATATATCTGGCCTTACTTCTCTCTCAGGTAATTTAGAATGTATTACAGAAAATAATCATATTGGGATCGAAGCAAGCAGGAAAATCTTTAGATCCAAATATTTGCAAAGCATGGCCGTATTTAGAGGGGGGGTTTCTAGGGTTCAACCCCCCCCCGAAACTTCTGACATGTTGGATTAATGGAAGTTCAGAAACCAAAATCTGTAACTAATTTTCAATTTTTTCTTCGAAGCATCACAAAAATACAAGGAGACAATGTTGAAACGATCGAGCTAGAATTTTCATACATTTGGAATTCTGAAACTTGAATGAAACGGAATTTATTCTCGGAAACGCAGCCCACCTGCAACCTCTCCATTTTCACTTCTGCTGTCCTCTTTCCAGTGTTGTTCCTGCGGTACTATACCGTCACAGTGAATATAGACTGAAAATTCCCTTATGATTGTCCCAAAATTCCCTATCCGTAAAAGTCGAAAATCCTCCTCGATAGGAGTTCAAACCTAGAATCTCCAGTTTCGTTAGCGATTGAGGTTACAATCCATGCACCAGGCAAAGTTTAAAAAAATGTAACTGGTTCCACACTTTTCAAAATTCCAAAAATTGAGTTTTAAGTTCAAACAACAAAAACTTTATGACTAAAATTTCCATCTAACTTTTACAGCTTTTTCTTGAAAGTATCTAAAATTTAATTACAAAGTATAATAATTGTGCATTTCAGTACACACTATATGAAACGTAAAGGAAGAAAACAAAAGAGAGACCTTGTGCTGGATATTCACTCATCTGCTGGATTGAGTAAACCCCCTCAAGGATATAACAATGTTAATAATAATAATAATAATTAGCATTATTATGGGATAACATAGTTTTATTATTATTACATTTTAATTATTATTGTATATTTATTGTTATTATTTCTATTATTCAAATTTCTGGCGACGCCCATGGGAACAATTATGAATGAACCCCCCCGAAAATGTTTCCTGCCTACGGCCATGTTGCAAAGTGAAAACAATATTGATTTAATTGGGCGCAAATAATTTCACTGGGCGCCATGGGAATCTCTAACTTTTTTTTTCTCATTTAGATCGTTTTGGCCAGGGTTGACTCCCGCTGACCCCTAGCTGCGGCTCTGCACTACGGACTATAAGAATAGTAGATATCATGCTTGCGAGCGAAGCGAGCAAGAAAATTTTACGAAATGTACTTTTATTTGTATAAAATTTGAAATCGGGGGGGGGGGGCAATTGCCACTCTGTGCCCCCTGTAAATGCCCTTAGCCGTCTGGAAGAAAAATGCAAGAAACACTTGAAAACTTATTCCATCTTGAGTATCCATTTGTCCTGTTATTCTTAGATTCTGCTAGTCATGTTTCTTTACTTCAATGTTTGCCCCCCTAGATTGAACTTCCCTCCAAGATTGGGGGGGACGACAATGCCCCTGCCCCCTTGTGGTTGCAGCACTGTTTGTGAGTGTCTCTTCATCAATTTCACGTCATCACTCATCTCCACGATTAGCTGGATGTGGCAGAAAAGCAATGCTAAGTAACAAAAATCAAATATCCACTCCCTCTCTCTCGCTATTACCAAAAGATAGACTTGGGAAAAAAAAAAAAATGAAATTATGCAGTTCAAACTTCATAGCAACACATTCGAGAAAAAAAACAACATCCAAATACATTAGACACTTTTAATACAAGACTACTCAAAGTGTCACAACTGTTCTAGATACTGAAAATTGCGAAATCATTTTCCGAAATCTGAATCTGGAAGGGAAATCCTGATACGACATTATACGGAATCCGACACACCTTCGTGTTGCTAGAGTAATACAGGATATAATTGTAGAGATTAGTGAGAATTCCAGGTAGGAATGTGTTCTGTATTTTTCACAGGGGGGCAAAGCATGCTCTCAGGGGGGGCAGTTGCCCCCCCTGCCCCCCTCTAGCTACGGGCCTGGGCCGAAGAGGGGGAGGAAGAAAGAGGCAGAAATAGAGAGAGGGAGAGAGAGAGAGAGAGAGAGAGAGAGAGAGAGAGAGAGAGAGAGAAAGATCGTGCTAAGCTAGTATACATAGGCCTAGTATTCAATGGAATATAATTTTCATGTGACAATAATAGTAGACACATATATGTAAAATACCCGCTTTGATAGCTTCAGCCCACAATCATTTTTACAATCATTTCATTATTAAAACAGACAAATTACGGGTAGATATACGTACTACTGGGCTTCGAGCATATACCGCTCGTTTTGCCTGTTTGAGCGTTATTCGCTCTAGCGAAGAAACTCTTAATCCTGTACGCCGTCTAGCGTCGCCCGTGCGAACTATTTGGAGCTCGAGCGAAATCGTCTCTATGTAGCACTCTATTCGTAACTTTTATGCTTTTATGAACAAAAGTAATAAAGAAACATTTGGAACACACTAGCGAACTATGTAATGTATTTTCATTTTTTATAAAAATGTTCAGTTAGAAAATAGAAAAAAAAAAAAACAAGAGGTGGTGGGCCTGGCCCTCGGATTAGATGCAAAGGTGCACTTAAAACTGCTCCAGCACCAAACTACAAGGTCATTAGCCCGAATGCTGCCTAAGTGTAGGCGAAGAAAGCGAAATAGCTTGTAGGAAGAGAGTATGCGAAGATTTTGTAGGTAATAAGTACATACATGTACACTGCTCAAAATAATTAGGGGATCAGGCAGAAATAAGTAGGGGATCATACCAGATATCAAAGCTCATGTAGGCATACTAATACCATATCCTTTATTTCATTCTGAGATTAGTTACAGCAAGATATGCTGCCATGATACCTAATGTTAATGACATTAATGACATGTGACGTGATATGACAATTAGAGCATCAGTAGGACAGCACACAAAAAAGCACAAAAACAGACACAAACACTACAGCAACTCTCCTCTAGTACGGTGTATGTTTCCCCTAACGGCCAATATTGCTGCACACCTGCGTGGCATGGAATCAATGAGCTGGTCAATGAGCTGTTGGGGATAAGTCGCCACTCTGCCAGAAGGGCAATTTCCAGCCCTGCACGAGTTGTGGGAGGTGCTGATCGAGCTGCAACTTGTCGGCCTAGTGTATCCCAGATGTGCTCGATTGGATTTAAGTCTGGAGAGCAAGCTGGCCAGGGCGGACACTCGATACCCTACTTGTCCAACATGTCGTCCACCAACCCAGCTCGGTGTGGACGAGCATTATCATCCATGAAACAGAAAGAATCACCAATGGCACCAGCATAAGGCACGATATAAGGTCAGAGGATCTCGTATCTATACCTTCGAGCTGTCAAGGTGCCATCGCGGATGATGTGCAGGTCCGAATGTCCACCAATAGTGATTCCTGCCCATACCATCAGTCCACCGCCACCATATCGGGAGCGTTCGTGCACAAAAGCTGGGTTGTTTCGTGTTCCGCGTTCATTCCAGATGAGAACACGTCGATTGTCAGGTTCCACACTGAATCGCGACTCATCAGAGAACAGAACAGACCTCCATTCGGCATGTCCCCAACCACGATGTTCCTCCGCCCAGTTTCTACGGACTCTACGGTGTTGTAACGTTAATGGAACACACACCATGGACCTACGTGCATAGAGGCCACTTTCATGAAGACGATTCCGGAGAGTTTGCGATGACACTCTGCATCCCGTTGCTGTTTGCCAAGCACATTGCAGTAGTGTTGCATTCTGCCTCCTGTTCCGACGGGCTGTGATTAAGAGTTAACGGTCTTCCCTCGATGTTGTTGGTGGTGGACGACCTTGGCCTTGTCTTCTGCGAATACTTCCTGTCGTTTCAAAACGATTCCATAGACTGGAAATTACACTTTGCGACACTCCAATGGCGTGTGCTACCTGGCATTGTGACTGCCCAGCTTCAATCCTTCCTATGGCTCTCCAAGCCATAGCTTCCGGTAAATCACATTGGTGTGGCATTGCCTTTCTCACCTGAACCTTTACCTCCCCCAACTGAACTGTATCGCTAACCAGAGATGACTAGCATACAACACCAGCACGCATACACTCCTCCACTCTACCCTTTGATATCACCAGTGCAAAGGTTACATCATGTTTAAGGCACTGGAACTTTCGTTTATGGGGATTTAGCAGCTGATTGTAGCTCATACAAGCGCTGACAACATATCTGGTCTGATCCCCTACTTATTTTTGCCTGATCCCCTAATTATTTTGAGCAGTGTACATGTGTGTATGCCTATTGTTTATACGATTGCATATTGTTGTAAATAAAATTGACGAACTATCAGCTGAAATCTTTTAAACTTGATACATACAATGTCCAGTCCCAAGTCTAGAAATAAGTGTGAGGGATGGTTTTCAAGATGATGAAATAACTTATCTAAGTCCGAGACGAGATTCAGAACTGTTCTCTCGATCCACGGTAAAAGATTAACTTCCGGTTACTTTCGGCTCAGACCACGATTTTAGGTTTTTCTACTCTTTCCACGATACATTCCCAGATTCAGCAAAGATTAATTGCGACGTGTGGCAATACTACAGAATAAAGCAGACACGAAGCCTGGAATTCTGCAGTATGTTTTTATAATAATAATAATAATAATAATAATACAAAGTGAAAGTAAGGTGACGGGCGTGTCACCACTGACGGCTTCAGCCTGATATAATGGTGGAGGGGAGGTTAAAAGTTTTCCGTTTCAAATTCTAGGGGGCTAATTTTGGGACGTAACTTTTGGAGGGGGGAGAATCGAAAAATTTTCCATTCCCCCAAAAAAGTGTCCAGAACTATTTTCATAAATAACAATTACAATTGAGAAATCATAAAAATCATTTATTATTTTAAACCAGGAGGTTAACAAAAATACACTTGTAAATTTTAACATTTAAAGATTTTTGGGGATGAAATGCTCCCCTTGTCCCCTCAAGTTACGCCTATGCCAACTAATACCGGCTAAAAGGTATTTACTTAACATTTTACTATATTTATCAATGACATATTTTATAGTCAGTCCGAAAGAATTACTTAACATTTTACTATATTTATCAATGACATATTTTATAGTCAGTCCGAAAGAATCACTATGTCAGTTGTTGCATTCTGTTCCATCTGCTTTAAAATACCATAATTATATTGTTTTCAGAATAGAACACACAGCCTCTCGTTACCTCTCCTATCGCGAAGGTAACGCTTGATTTGCCTCAATCTAGAAAATGTTATTTCACCTCCAGCTGTTGTTGGGGTATGCACATTGCAATTACACAAAACTTATAAAGTTCGTGAAAGGCAATTTTGAATGTTTCACTCATTACAAAAGTTTCCTTTCTGGCTCGAAAACGCTACAGTGTGCCATAAGTGTTGGCATCAGATTTCTTTCTGGCTCTAAACTTTCCAACACGAGCTTTTCGTATTTCAGAAAAGCGTCAAATTCTGAATTTCAACAGTTAACTTCAATTAACACATCACTGTCTTTAGTAAATTTTCTTTTAATTTAGATATTAGGTGATCAGGAACTAGAAAATAGATCCTAACTTTAATATCCTCTTCACATGTAGTTCTCTTGCTTTCACATTCGGGAATCGAAATAAGCTACTATGACGGTACTGCAGAAACGATTGTCTAGCCTCATAAATAATAATTGACGGCTCCCGTGGCGGAGTGGTTAGCACATCGCGCTACGACGCCAGGGGTCCCGGGTTCGAATGTCTCCCTGGGCATGGATGTTTGTGAGTGTCCATTCATAAATTTCATCATATCATCACTCATCCCCATCTTCGCAAATTAGCCAGAAGTGGCACAAAAGGCGAAGTAAAATAAAGCAAATCAATCAATCAATCAATCACAAATAATAATTAATTAACATACACCAGGCCTACGAGCAATAAAATTGCCCAAGCCTGTTAGATTTTGCACTGTATGGAAGCGTTTGGTTGGTTGGATTTGAATTAACGTCCACTACATGCACAGAGACGAAGAGCGAAGTAAAATAAACCAAATTAATGAATCAATCAATTGCTGACATTCGAATGAGAAACTAACGAACAGAAATGAAACTTGACGGTTCTTTAGATGTTGAACGTCCTCCTACTTAAAACTCATTTTCACAACTGTAAGACCTATTCCTAAAAATAGTGATTCGATTTGTAGGGGCTAATAATTATGTAGATTTAGCTTTATACGCATATATATTCTTCGTTACCGTCTAAACCTCCAGCCTTTAGTCCCTTCATCAATTCCTATAATCATCGTTGTTGATGAGAAAGTGTGAGAAAGGAGGAAAAGATGGAAAGGAGAGAATAAAATAGAGAAAGAAATTAAAGATAAAAGGAAAGAAACAAATAGAAATAGAGAGAAAGAAAGAAATTATTATGGAGAAATAGAAAGACGTAAAGATAGAAATAGAGAATAAGAAGGATAGAATAGAGAACGACTGGAATAGAGAAATATGGTGACATAGATAGATAGACACAAGCTGAGAAGAGAAAGGGAGAGAGAAACGGGGTGGAAGTGGCAAAGAGAGAGAGACAGACAGACAGAGAGAGAGAGAGGGAGGGAGAGAGAGAGAGAGAGGGAGAGGGAGAGAGGGAGGGGGGTGAGAGAGAGAGGGAGAGAGAGAGAGAGAGAGAGAGAGAGAGAGAGAAACGGAGCCCCTCTTCCACTTTTATTCTCACCCTAGGAAAATTCTCTTCCTTGCGTATTCCCAGATAGCATAATCTATAGCGTCCCAACAATGAGCATTGAACATGGCAACAATCTACTGTTGAAAATGTCATAGTTATGGTTGCCTTTTAAATCTGGTACTGATAGCTTAACAGAGTAAGAGATGAAACGTGGAATAAATCTGGACTATAACGGAGTGAGTACAAAAACTTTAAAAAAATAATTACATTCTTTTTACTTATAATTTGAGATAAATATCTTGCATTGCCAGTCGAATATCGCAAGAGCAATAGCAGCTCTCTCTACAAGGTATATGTAAGTTCATGTGATGTTTCTAAAATCTAAAATCTCAACCTTTGCGAGCCCGCGGCCCGGTAAATTCGGTTATTAAAAGTTAGTGTCCCGATCACAAAATATTACTCGTAAATATCTTTCTAATTTTTTTAAACTTTATACGAGAGCCCGGTACTAGGTCGCGGCCTGGCGATTGAGAAACACTCAACTTGGCCATTCAAAAATTAATATTGGATAATCTTACCTTACACCCCAGATAATTTCACTTGTAGCATCACACACACACACACACACACACACACACACAATAACATAACACACACATTTACACACACATACACACGCACACAGTGTATGCCATAATTTTCCGGACTATGACGAGAAAACAGGAAACGCACATGCAATGACATATTATTCAAAATACATTCCTTGTGCTTCAACACACTGAATGCAACGTTCATGCAGCTTGTCAAAACACTACTGGAAGTCTTTCACGGGAGTAGAGTTGAATATACTCGGTCGAGATATTTGAACGTCTGCAACAGCATCGAACTGGTCCCCTTTCAGTACCAGCAAAAGGAAGTAGTCAGGAGGAGCCAGATCAGAGAAATAGCGGGGATAATCAAGCAGAAGGCCAAAAACTGATGGATAAATACAGACCGGTGACTTGGTGCATTGTCAATCAAAAGGATCATGAGCTCTGTTGTCGGTATTGTGGGTGTACCCGTCGAATTCGTGCCCACAGATGCTTCAAAACCTTAAGGTAGAATTCCTCTGTCACCGTCTGTCCATTGGGAACAAATTCTCTATGAATGATACCCATAGAGTTGAAGAACGTGATGAGCATCGTCTTGTTACCTACGGGACTTCTGCAGGCAAACTTTCTTGGATTTTTGGGGACCCTTGGCTCTTCCATACCAAAGTCTGGCTCTGGCACTTTGTTAACGGCTCATATTAGAAACACCACGCGTGTGTGTATGTATACTATATATATATATATATATATATATATATATATATATATATATATATATATATATATATATACCTGATGGCACACATAAGCAACATTAATGATGTCCACAGAACTCTGGAATGTCAAATGAGCTCCTTTTTCCGCACCCTTTGATCCTAAACATTAGCTCACCTCCTGTTTATTCCATGCTGTAACAACCATCCGGAACTGACACCCAATTCGTAAGTCCATTGGGTCTTTTTTTGTTGAGATGTTAATGGAACCGAGTGGAAAATGAAAGGCTGAGCTCTCGTCAAGGTCCACTGGTTTCCAAGCGATGGGGAAAAAATAATTTGAATTTTCACCATCAAGTTGAAAGGTGGCGCTCAAGTAATGGAGTAGTAACTAGTAATATGAATTTAAGTCTGTAGAGCAGTGTTCAATATGCGTCCTGTCATCATGAATGAATCTTTGGAAACGTTTCCGATATGTTTTTCACTAGTAGTAGGTAAATTAGATAACGTCGGTCGCTGCATGGGTGGTCTTTTTAATTTGCACGTATTTATAACTAATTTGCACGGGTTTTAATTAATTCGCATGTACTTAGAATTCATTTGCATGTACTTAGAGTACTTTACATTTATGTATTTGCATGTTTATAACTTTTATGAATATATATTTATTTATTTTATGAAAAATATGTATATAGAAGGTAATTAGAGGTACTAAACGCTATTCATATGGTTTTATATCCATTACTACAAAGTATGTAATGTATAAAATGTTAATATTAATGTTTATAATATTGAAAATAAGTTTTTATGGTTTATGAACCGCTATGAACGGTGGTAATGGTACGAAAGAAGACGGTCCCGGTACTCGAACCCGCGATATGTAATATTATTAGTTAGTACTATGTAATAATGTATGTTATTATGGTATGAAACACGGTGGTGCGAGATGCTAGACAGAATACTGTCTCCGAATCTCGACTCCGCTCTGATGCCAGACAGACAAGGGTGAACTCCGCGCAGGTAGAGGAGAAAGGAATTTGGGGGAAGTGCGTTCAAGGTCAAATGACGTCAGAACGTCAGAACAAAGGAAGAACCTGATTGACCAATCAGAGAACGCGTCGGTAGGTTTTTAGAACCTGTTTTTTCAAGGTTAACCAGTACGCAAGAACAGGGGAAAGCTATGCAATACTGTAGGGCAGGGGAGGGATTCAATCAGACAACAAAGGATGTCTGAGAATGCGCAGCAAGGGTCAAATCTCTGAAGCTATGCGGTTTCCGCCGCCAATTAATATTCCGCTCAGGTTTGCCTCCAAGGCACAGGACGCTTTAGCGCAGGTTTTTTTTATCTGTACTATGAAGAAGGGAGAGCTATTAGGGACGGGGCCTACAGTTTTCACCATTTGCTTTTATCACGGGGTAACGAACCTAGCACCCTTTGATTATTGATTTAGGTAGTAAATGTATGTTACTGTGTGCTATTTAACTTAATTTTATGTTAATTTTTTACCAAAATAACACTATTTGTACTATTCAGGCAACACTTTTATTAAATTTTGGACTCACAAAGACATTTTTTCAACGTTTAACTTATTATTTTACAACTTTATATTAATTTTTTACCAAAATAACACTATTTGTACTAATCAGGCAACATTTTTTATTACATTTTGGACTCACAAAGACATTTTTTCAACTTTTAACTTATTATTTTACAACTTTATGTTAATTTTTACCAAAATAACACTATTTGTACTATTCAGGCAACATTTTTTATTAAATTTTGGACTCACAAAGACATTTTTTTACAACTTTTTAACTTATTATTTACAATTTTATACCTATTTTTAACCTAAATAACACTATTTATACTATTAAGGAAAGACTTTTAGTTATATTTTCGACACACAAAGTGTGTGTTTTCAACTTCTATCTGTTTATTTCACAAGTTTAGGCTTATTATTACTCAAATAACACAATTCAATCTGTTCAGGAAAGACTTTTAGTTACATTTTCGACACACTAAGTGTGTGTTCTCAACTTATATCTGTTTATTAGGCTTATTATTACTCAAATAACATTATTTATACTATTCAGGCAACATTTTTTTATTAAATTTTGGACTCAGAAAGATATTTTTACAACTTTTTAACTTATTATTTTACAAGTTTATACCTATTTTTAACCTAAATAACACTATTTACACTATTCAGGAAAGACTTTTAGTTACATTTTCGGCACACAAAGTGTGTGTTCTCAACTTTTATTTGTTTATTTCTCAAGTTTAGCCTAATATTTACTCAAATAGCACGATTTGATCGTGTCTTTTATTACATTTTGGACACACACACACACACACACACACAGAGAGAGAGAGAGAGAGAGAGAGAGAGAGAGAGAGAGAGAGAGAGAGAGAGAGATTTTTCCAAGTTTACAGGATTATTCTCCAAGTTTACTCAAATAACACAATTTAAATGTGTTGTGAATTAGATTTTGTACACACGACGTGTGTTTTGTCAACTTTAACCCTTTCATTTTTAAGTTTATTTTACCAAAGTAAGACGGCTTAGTCTATTCAAGAAAGTTTTCAATTATATTTTGGATGCAAAAGTATATTTTGTCAAGTTCTACCCTTTTATTTTACAAGTTTAGGCTTATTTTTACTCAAATAACACAATTTCATCTATTTAGGCAACATTTTGTTTCTTATAATTTACTCACAAAGACATTTTTTCAATTTTTAATGTATTATTTCACAAGTTTATGTAATTTTTTATTCTAATAACACAATTTTAACTATTCAGGCAACATTTTTATTGCGATTTGGATTTACAAAGAGATTTTTTAGATTTTTGTATTAAATTTTCTATTTATTACGTTTTGTATTTCACATTCACTAATTTTTAAAGTTTTACTTTTTATTTTTATCTAAAAACTAAAGAAAAAAGTATTTTTAACTAAAAGTTATTTTATAGTTTTCGGTTTTCAGATTTCCACAATGCTATTTTTGGTTCTGTATTTCTATATTAGGATATTACAGTTCTAAGGTGTGTATAATATTTCAAAGTATTTTCAGGGTGTATTTGTTAATGCATTTGGATGATAACTATTAGGTTTTTGGACGAACTAATGTTAAGAATATTTCAACCAATCAGAAAACGCGTCGGTTTTATTTCAACCAATCAGAGAAGGCGTCAGTTTGCTTATGAGGTATAAAAACTACGTAAAAGCAAGCAGAAGCTATTTTGAGAAGTATTTCTGAAGCATTGCGTCAGAGAAGACATCAAGTTGTGATTATTGTCTGAGATTTGAAGACAAAGAACTCAAAAGAAGCTATAATTAAGGTAAGTGAATTGTTACATATATGTATGGTGCTTTTAAATAATGCGTAAATGCAAATATTGAAACGAAGAAAACGTCAATGCAAACCAAAAAGAATATGCGTAATGTGAACAAGTACTACAACTATTTTTCTATTTTTCAGGTGCATCTAATTTTGTATGTGCGACTGAAAGGGACCATTAGTAAAAGATGGCGTCTTCAACCTCCACAAACAAGGCTAACCACACTGCGGTGAGTACCTCGCAAGAGATTTTACCACTGGAATGTATATTTCTCCACTAGTTTTTGAAATAATATATAAATCCAGAAAACAAAGAAACGAAAAAAGTAAATACAGAAATGAATATGCGTAATATAAACAAGTACTACAACTATGTTTCTATTTTTCAGGTGTTCTTATTTGTGTACCTGTGAGTGGAAGGATCTATTACTGGAAATAACGCCAACAAAGTAACCAACAAGGACATGAGTCAAATAATTGCATCATGTCCATGTTTTTCCAATTATATCTATAAGGACTGTGTGTTGGAGACTTTGAAGAGGTATACACCTGGCAAGTATATTATATGCTGGGGATGTTATTCTAATCAAGGCAACCAATTAGCCCACGATTGTGTAGTTAACCATTTCTACGAGTGTGAGTGCGTATGCTGTAAAGATGAAGATTTACTCTCTGAACGTTATTTTATTTGCCAAGGAGAACGCTGTTTGAATAAATGCCAACGATGTTTTAAGTGGATGTGCGAGAGAATCCAGTATTATTTACAGGACTTGGATAACACAAAACATATTTTTGATTTTTATATTACTAACCATGAGGATGTTGCGGATGCTTTGACGGCACACGAGGTACAGACAGAATACAAAGCTTTTTATAGTGTATTATGTGAAATTTCAAACAATATCGAACTAGTGAAAACTCTTATAGATCCTATACGCTCAGCAGAGCTTACTTATGGTAGCACAGGATTTTTGTGAGAGTTGAATAGAGACTGACTAATAACACCGAAAATGGTGCAATACATTATTGATGTACAAGGATTTATTTATAACAGAAAATTTATATTGCGTGAGATTTGTGTGAGTTCTACAAATTTGGACACTGTGTATTATGCGCTTGTGAGTGTTCCCGATTATTTCAAAGAGAACAAAGAATCGCGCTGGGTTAAAGACAATCTCCATGCATTAATGTATGATATTCCTTGTGGATGTGAAATATACTATGTCCGGAGGGCAGTTAGGAACTTGAACTGTCAAGGTGGTACATTTTTCTGCAAAGGAAAATCCCAAATTATCAAAGATTTGTTTAATATTGATAACATTGTTGATTTACAAACTGTAAACTGTCCATCCCTTAAGAATTTGTATATGTTTCAAGGAGGATTGTGCAAGTATCATTCTGATACTTCTCCCCCAGCTGAACAAGGTTGCGCATTCAGAAATGTTCAAAGACTTGTATGTTGGTACAATAATAAAAATATTAATGTGTAATGTATTTAGTGCAAATAATAAAGATTTGTGAAAAAGAAATGTTTTCTATGTTGTTATTTAGTTTTAAAGCCTTTATTCAAGGTATTTTCAAGTATTACTGGTTTTTTGGCTGCATCAACACATGGGTTATTTCTATTTGGTTTATTATACGAGGCTACAATCACTATATGTCTATGAGGACTAAAATCCACTGATTGAACCTTAAAGCTTAGGTTTACTATGTATATTGATTAAACACAGGACAACACGAATTTTACAGAGGATTGTAGGAGGCATAGGCCCACACGCCAGAGCCTTATTACCCTGCAAGAACAACTTGTATGTTGAATTGTGACTGTTTAGCAATAATATTTATAAAGTTTAAATTATTTTCATTAGATTACATATATATTTTGGATTCAAATAAAACACTCAAGTTAAGTTTTTTAAGTTTATTTTTATTTAATATACAAATATAGAATATATCAAATTTACATATATGAAAAGTACTCTACCAAAGAGCAAAAGTCACATAGGGATTACGATTTAGCCGATGCTGAAATTCTTCCATGAGGGATTTGTAGTAAGAGAGAAATTTTTGCCACTGTTTAAAGTTGAGGGTGACTCCACCAGAGATGCTGGTGATTTCCACTTTTATATTTTCTCCACTGCCCTCGAAGGTGAAGTAAGGTTCTCCTATAATGTCTATAGATCTGAATCTGTCTTTTTGTGTGGGGAATCTGTTTTTGTAAGTGTCGAAGATCACATCTGATTTGTAGACGCATGATGGGTACTCTTCTTTATTTAGGACAATGTATTTTTTTCATGTTTCAAAATCAATTCAGTGTCTGCGAAAGTACCTCGAATAATGATATCCATGTTGGCATCGATGATGAATCTGGTTTCTGGTTTTATGTTGTTCATTTGGTGTGTGCCTCTGATAGACTGCATTTTGGTTTGGTATCAATAAAAAGTTTTAAAAATATGCAACTAGTGCTACAAAAGGAACGGAAATTATCGACAATTTCTGGATTATAACTAAAATTCAGTTTGCCTTTTACATATCCAATATTTACATACCAACACTAACTAGACTTCGATTTATATAAATGTAGCAGGAACTATATTTCTGAGAATCAAACTATATTAGTATTATATGTCCGTAATTAGATATAGTGTAACTTGTTATGCGTGCCAAACACAAAAACTTCAACATATTGTACTATGTAACTTCAATTTTGAAAGCTAACTGACCTCTAGCGTTTCGAATTACACATAGTAAAGACCTCTATAGTGGTGGTAAAATACATCCAGTCTGTAAAATTTTGGAAATGATGTCTCCTTCTCTGTCGACCCAGACCGAAAGAGTTCTCAAACGATATTTCTTAACATAACTAACTTTTCAAAAAAAGAATACCTTGTGCTCAGATGGGTTTTAACCTATCTGTCCAGGGTTCGAGTCCCTGTCTGGGTGGTTACCATTTTTTAATTTTATCATTGGATCTTGTGCAGCCTAAATATAAAATATGTTTACAGTCTAAGAGATTATAATTTTTCTTCAAATTTAATTAGTTATAAGCAATGTAAGTTAATGTGGGGAGTTGGCCAAATTGGTTCCTCATACAAGAAGAAATAACCAAATTGACCCTAGCGCCTATGACCCTACTTGGGTTCATCCACCAAGACATCTGCTTCGAGTCTCCGATGTCTTGGTGGAGCCCATTCAGGTTCTACCGCCCACAAGTGCGTTCCTTCGCCGATCCAGCGAAGGTAAGAATTATGAAGAGCGACCCTCTATATATAACCTCAGCTCAATGTTGGTCACTCCTTGACCTAGTTATTTTCATGCAATCACCTACGTTTAGTGGAATTTGCCTTCTTTCTGTTTGATCTGTTAAATAATCCAGTCAATATAAATATACTTACATAGAATAATCTGGTTTTGTATAAGTTTAACATATAATCCTAATATAGTTTGATTCTCAGAAATATAGTTCCTGCTACATTTATATAAATCGAAGTCTAGTTAGTGTTGGTATGTAAATATTGGATATGTAAAAGGCAAACTGAATTTTAGTTATAATCCAGAAATTGTCGATAATTTCCGTTCCTTTTGTAGCACTAGTTGCATATTTTTAAAACTTTTTATTGATACCAAACCAAAATGCAGTCTATCAGAGGCACACACCAAATGAACAACATAAAACCAGAAACCAGATTCATCATCGATGCCAACATGGATATCATTATTCGAGGTACTTTCGCAGACACTGAATTGATTTTGAAACATGAAAAAAATACATTGTCCTAAATAAAGAAGAGTACCCATCATGCGTCTACAAATCAGATGTGATCTTCGACACTTACAAAAACAGATTCCCCACACAAAAAGACAGATTCAGATCTATAGACATTATAGGAGAACCTTACTTCACCTTCGAGGGCAGTGGAGAAAATATAAAAGTGGAAATCACCAGCATCTCTGGTGGAGTCACCCTCAACTTTAAACAGTGGCAAAAATTTCTCTCTTACTACAAATCCCTCATGGAAGAATTTCAGCATCGGCTAAATCGTAATCCCTATGTGACTTTTGCTCTTTGGTAGAGTACTTTTCATATATGTAAATTTGATATATTCTATATTTGTATATTAAATAAAAATAAACTTAAAAAACTTAACTTGAGTGTTTTATTTGAATCCAAAATATATATGTAATCTAATGAAAATAATTTAAACTTTATAAATATTATTGCTAAACAGTCACAATTCAACATACAAGTTGTTCTTGCAGGGTAATAAGGCTCTGGCGTGTGGGCCTATGCCTCCTACAATCCTCTGTAAAATTCGTGTTGTCCTGTGTTTAATCAATATACATAGTAAACCTAAGCTTTAAGGTTCAATCAGTGGATTTTAGTCCTCATAGACATATAGTGATTGTAGCCTCGTATAATAAACCAAATAGAAATAACCCATGTGTTGATGCAGCCAAAAAACCAGTAATACTTGAAAATACCTTGAATAAAGGCTTTAAAACTAAATAACAACATAGAAAACATTTCTTTTTCACAAATCTTTATTATTTGCACTAAATACATTACACATTAATATTTTTATTATTGTACCAACATACAAGTCTTTGAACATTTCTGAATGCGCAACCTTGTTCAGCTGGGGGAGAAGTATCAGAATGATACTTGCACAATCCTCCTTGAAACATATACAAATTCTTAAGGGATGGACAGTTTACAGTTTGTAAATCAACAATGTTATCAATATTAAACAAATCTTTGATAATTTGGGATTTTCCTTTGCAGAAAAATGTACCACCTTGACAGTTCAAGTTCCTAACTGCCCTCCGGACATAGTATATTTCACATCCACAAGGAATATCATACATTAATGCATGGAGATTGTCTTTAACCCAGCGCGATTCTTTGTTCTCTTTGAAATAATCGGGAACACTCACAAGCGCATAATACACAGTGTCCAAATTTGTAGAACTCACACAAATCTCACGCAATATAAATTTTCTGTTATAAATAAATCCTTGTACATCAATAATGTATTGCACCATTTTCGGTGTTATTAGTCAGTCTCTATTCAACTCTCACAAAAATCCTGTGCTACCATAAGTAAGCTCTGCTGAGCGTATAGGATCTATAAGAGTTTTCACTAGTTCGATATTGTTTGAAATTTCACATAATACACTATAAAAAGCTTTGTATTCTGTCTGTACCTCGTGTGCCGTCAAAGCATCCGCAACATCCTCATGGTTAGTAATATAAAAATCAAAAATATGTTTTGTGTTATCCAAGTCCTGTAAATAATACTGGATTCTCTCGCACATCCACTTAAAACATCGTTGGCATTTATTCAAACAGCGTTCTCCTTGGCAAATAAAATAACGTTCAGAGAGTAAATCTTCATCTTTACAGCATACGCACTCACACTCGTAGAAATGGTTAACTACACAATCGTGGGCTAATTGGTTGCCTTGATTAGAATAACATCCCCAGCATATAATATACTTGCCAGGTGTATACCTCTTCAAAGTCTCCAACACACAGTCCTTATAGATATAATTGGAAAAACATGGACATGATGCAATTATTTGACTCATGTCCTTGTTGGTTACTTTGTTGGCGTTATTTCCAGTAATAGATCCTTCCACTCACAGGTACACAAATAAGAACACCTGAAAAATAGAAACATAGTTGTAGTACTTGTTTATATTACGCATATTCATTTCTGTATTTACTTTTTTCGTTTCTTTGTTTTCTGGATTTATATATTATTTCAAAAACTAGTGGAGAAATATACATTCCAGTGGTAAAATCTCTTGCGAGGTACTCACCGCAGTGTGGTTAGCCTTGTTTGTGGAGGTTGAAGACGCCATCTTTTACTAATGGTCCCTTTCAGTCGCACATACAAAATTAGATGCACCTGAAAAATAGAAAAATAGTTGTAGTACTTGTTCACATTACGCATATTCTTTTTGGTTTGCATTGACGTTTTCTTCGTTTCAATATTTGCATTTACGCATTATTTAAAAGCACCATACATATATGTAACAATTCACTTACCTTAATTATAGCTTCTTTTGAGTTCTTTGTCTTCAAATCTCAGACAATAATCACAACTTGATGTCTTCTCTGACGCAATGCTTCAGAAATACTTCTCAAAATAGCTTCTGCTTGCTTTTACGTAGTTTTTATACCTCATAAGCAAACTGACGCCTTCTCTGATTGGTTGAAATAAAACCGACGCGTTTTCTGATTGGTTGAAATATTCTTAACATTAGTTCGTCCAAAAACCTAATAGTTATCATCCAAATGCATTAACAAATACACCCTGAAAATACTTTGAAATATTATACACACCTTAGAACTGTAATATCCTAATATAGAAATACAGAACCAAAAATAGCATTGTGGAAATCTGAAAACCGAAAACTATAAAATAACTTTTAGTTAAAAATACTTTTTTCTTTAGTTTTTAGATAAAAATAAAAAGTAAAACTTTAAAAATTAGTGAATGTGAAATACAAAACGTAATAAATAGAAAATTTAATACAAAAATCTAAAAAATCTCTTTGTAAATCCAAATCGCAATAAAAATGTTGCCTGAATAGTTAAAATTGTGTTATTAGAATAAAAAATTACATAAACTTGTGAAATAATACATTAAAAATTGAAAAAATGTCTTTGTGAGTAAATTATAAGAAACAAAATGTTGCCTAAATAGATGAAATTGTGTTATTTGAGTAAAAATAAGCCTAAACTTGTAAAATAAAAGGGTAGAACTTGACAAAATATACTTTTGCATCCAAAATATAATTGAAAACTTTCTTGAATAGACTAAGCCGTCTTACTTTGGTAAAATAAACTTAAAAATGAAAGGGTTAAAGTTGACAAAACACACGTCGTGTGTACAAAATCTAATTCACAACACATTTAAATTGTGTTATTTGAGTAAACTTGGAGAATAATCCTGTAAACTTGGAAAAATCTCTCTCTCTCTCTCTCTCTCTCTCTCTCTCTCTCTCTCTCTCTCTCTCTCTCTGTGTGTGTGTGTGTGTGTGTGTGTCCAAAATGTAATAAAAGACACGATCAAATCGTGCTATTTGAGTAAATATTAGGCTAAACTTGAGAAATAAACAAATAAAAGTTGAGAACACACACTTTGTGTGCCGAAAATGTAACTAAAAGTCTTTCCTGAATAGTGTAAATAGTGTTATTTAGGTTAAAAATAGGTATAAACTTGTAAAATAATAAGTTAAAAAGTTGTAAAAATATCTTTCTGAGTCCAAAATTTAATAAAAAAATGTTGCCTGAATAGTATAAATAATGTTATTTGAGTAATAATAAGCCTAATAAACAGATATAAGTTGAGAACACACACTTAGTGTGTCGAAAATGTAACTAAAAGTCTTTCCTGAACAGATTGAATTGTGTTATTTGAGTAATAATAAGCCTAAACTTGTGAAATAAACAGATAGAAGTTGAAAACACACACTTTGTGTGTCGAAAATATAACTAAAAGTCTTTCCTTAATAGTATAAATAGTGTTATTTAGGTTAAAAATAGGTATAAAATTGTAAATAATAAGTTAAAAAGTTGTAAAAAAATGTCTTTGTGAGTCCAAAATTTAATAAAAAATGTTGCCTGAATAGTACAAATAGTGTTATTTTGGTAAAAATTAACATAAAGTTGTAAAATAATAAGTTAAAAGTTGAAAAAATGTCTTTGTGAGTCCAAAATGTAATAAAAAATGTTGCCTGATTAGTACAAATAGTGTTATTTTGGTAAAAAATTAATATAAAGTTGTAAAATAATAAGTTAAACGTTGAAAAAATGTCTTTGTGAGTCCAAAATTTAATAAAAGTGTTGCCTGAATAGTACAAATAGTGTTATTTTGGTAAAAAATTAACATAAAATTAAGTTAAATAGCACACAGTAACATACATTTACTACCTAAATCAATAATCAAAGGGTGCTAGGTTCGTTACCCCGTGATAAAAGCAAATGGTGAAAACTGTAGGCCCCGTCCCTAATAGCTCTCCCTTCTTCATAGTACAGATAAAAAAAACCTGCGCTAAAGCGTCCTGTGCCTTGGAGGCAAACCTGAGCGGAATATTAATTGGCGGCGGAAACCGCATAGCTTCAGAGATTTGACCCTTGCTGCGCATTCTCAGACATCCTTTGTTGTCTGATTGAATCCCTCCCCTGCCCTACAGTATTGCATAGCTTTCCCCTGTTCTTGCGTACTGGTTAACCTTGAAAAAACAGGTTCTAAAAACCTACCGACGCGTTCTCTGATTGGTCAATCAGGTTCTTCCTTTGTTCTGACGTTCTGACGTCATTTGACCTTGAACGCACTTCCCCCAAATTCCTTTCTCCTCTACCTGCGCGGAGTTCACCCTTGTCTGTCTGGCATCAGAGCGGAGTCGAGATTCGGAGACAGTATTCTGTCTAGCATCTCGCACCACCGTGTTTCATACCATAATAACATACATTATTACATAGTACTAACTAATAATATTACATATCGCGGGTTCGAGTACCGGGACCGTCTTCTTTCGTACCATTACCACCGTTCATAGCGGTTCATAAACCATAAAAACTTATTTTCAATATTATAAACATTAATATTAACATTTTATACATTACATACTTTGTAGTAATGGATATAAAACCATATGAATAGCGTTTAGTACCTCTAATTACCTTCTATATACATATTTTTCATAAAATAAATAAATATATATTCATAAAAGTTATAAACATGCAAATACATAAATGTAAAGTACTCTAAGTACATGCAAATGAATTCTAAGTACATGCGAATTAATTAAAACCCGTGCAAATTAGTTATAAATACGTGCAAATTAAAAAGACCACCCATGCAGCGACCGACGTTATCTAATTTACCTACTACTTTCACTGTGTACCAGATTTCAGCGCCACATTTGCACCTGGTGGTGAAATTAAAACTATTATTTCGTCAGCATTCGCTTCCTCCTGGTCTCCATAGCCTCTATACCAAGTTTCACTGCAACCTGTTGCTTCGAAAGGGCTCCAGAGGGCTCTGAGAAGAGCAACTTTACTTGTGGCCACCCTGTATATGGCACTGCCATCAGTCGGGTTTTGTCTATTAGTCAGTGTCAGTCCATTCATTAGAACTCTGACTAAGAGTTGTCCAATATTGTAAATTGCATGCTGGGTTAATTATTCGCATGTCCTCCCCACAACGGTCATGGACTATTTTGTTAATCGTTCTTGACTGGAGTCGGTGGCTTTACATTTGAAGATCCAGACTATCTTGAATGTTACGATGTTCCATCTTCCCGCTGGATTCATTTCTTTCTTTCTGAATGTCTTTTACAAGGAAATACGGCGTCGAAGGCAATGATATCGACGACGACTACAGCAGCATACGGTATCGAAATAAGGTTGCGTCGACAACGGCGAAGAGGCAATCCTTCAAGCGAGGAAGCTTGAACACATGACGTCTGAGGTTGGCTTGTCCAATCATGTTGATCGTTGGATGTGGATGGTGCGTTTGTGCTGCCCACAACTTCATTCTTGTCCTCACCATGAAATCATACAGAGTCTTCTGATCTAGGACATCTCGTATCATTGTATTTGGTAAGTATCTATCTGCTGCTGCTATTATTTCTAGTACTTTGTTTTGCACTGACTGAAGTCTGACTAGCTTGGAGCACTGTGCATCCTCACCACGCATGCGTAGGCCAGGATGATCCGGATCAGAACTTGAAAGGTGTGGAGCCTGCTAGCCATCGACAGCGGTTGGTTGCGTGAAACCCACCATGCCACTTCACATCGATCGATCTCATAGTAGCCAAAGGCAACCTAAGGTTCCATTCTTCACAATGAAATATATTCCTTCGCTTCTTCTCCTGTTCTACATGGCAGCAACACTTGTCATCTCTCAAATGTACTTTCACCTTTCTTTGGCGACAGCAGCACTCAGGAGCCCCCCCTATCTGCCATAAGTGTCTCCCTTATCGCACAACGATAGGACAACCTTGTGTTCGGACGTCACCGAGAAATGCTTTTATTGTTAGGCTAAATGCCTAAGTTGTTAGGTTAGGCAAGTTAGGTTTAGTTCCCTTTCCATAAATAATACATTTGCAGGGTATTTATACTAAGAGAACCAAACTTAACAGACCTGATCCGACAACGTAGGCATTCCTCGTCTGACGTCAGAACGCACAGTTGTCTTCGTGTTGCGCGATAAAAGAGACCTGTCTGCTTCAGCATCACCAGGTGCCGCTGCATCAGCACGAGAGGAGTCGGCAAGTTTGGAGGCAGGAGCTACACTCGACACTGCTCACCAGAGGGCTCACCGCGCCAGGGAAGGAGAATAGATTACTTCCTTTTTTTAAACTATCAAAGGCGATTTGTGTAGTTTGTCTTACCGTTGATAATATTGCGTTTTTGAGAGCCTTGTCATAAGTAAACAATAATTGCTCCCTGCAAAAAGAATAGTTCAAAATATGTGAAAATGCATGTCTAAAATATTGAAAATATATTCACATAATAGCCTACATCTATATTTCGAACACGAGAGGATGTAAGAAACAATTAACAATTACAAATTATATTCATCATTTGAAAATAGTCCTTTGGAAGAATGACAATCATATTTCTTTCCATCAAAATATTTTATAATGAGTTAAAATATTTGTAAATGAATTCACAAAACATTATAGTATAAAAGAAGCTATTAAACTCCATCTCTTGAGCAAAATTAAACTTGAGTTTAACAGAAGTGTCTACGAATATTTAGTTTAATTAATGAGTTAACTGATAGTATTGAAATTAGAATTAATTTGCGCTGATCTTTTTTATTACATGTTGAACATAGGTATTGTATGGTCCTACTGGGAGCGATAGACACAATGTGAAAATGTTTAAAAATGTACTCAGTGATACAAATCACATTATATCTCCGAAATCGTGTAGTCCCGTTTCGCCTAATTGGTTATCAGCACAAGATAATGTGATTTATGACCCACCCGCCACTTTAGGCGAAACGGGATATTCCATTTCAGAGGCGAAGATATAGTACAAGCAATGCAAGCACTGCTTGCATAATTCGAATATCATTTAATGTACTTAATGTTCTAACCGTATTTAGTTTCCATCGCACTCGATTTCGCGAAAAAATGCGGCCTCAAACTCCTCCAGCAGCTCTGTAGCAAGCACCAGCCTCAATGCTTGCAGCCGTTCTGCGGGAAAATAAGGCCTCCGAAGGAGTCACATGGCGAAGCGTGAAATTCTGGTGGAACCTGTCCACAAAGCTTCTACAAAAAGCTGTGCTTTCCGAGCTTGCGTGATTCCCGAAAATAGCCGAGTTCAACCGAAAGCAGAAGGATTCATCTATGGGTACGTTGCCAGAAAAAAACTAGTAACGAATATTTGTCTTCATGAACACGTAAACAAGATCGCAAATATAATAATAATTGTTAGTCATAAAATAACTAAAAGAAGTTATTATCACTGTTCTAAATTCCATATATATCATATTATATTACAAATTATTTTAGATTTCGCGAAATGTAAAACGCGTAAAAAAAGTTGACATTGGGAGTTGGGGCAGTGGAATTTCTGCACCCCCGTGAACAGTTTTCTCAGGGAGGGAGGGAAGATTGGACGGACCTTGGTCCCGCACCCTGCTTCCTGGTCGGTCCAGCTCAAATTACGCCAGAAGTGTTGACCGCTACCAGTGTTTGCAACTGCCAAATTATTTACGCAGTAATTCAAGTGAGCTCTTTCACAAATTTTACAATCAATAAATTGACTGCTTTTGAATAAAACTTGGGGTGAAAATAAAGCTATCTGAGAAAGAACTATCTACTGATATTTGTACATGGCATAGAAGTAAATCGTATACATTCTGCATATTATGAGCACAAGAATATGTTTTAATGATTGATTGATTGATTTGTTGTTTTAAGTCCACTTTATGCACAGTAAGGCTAATCGGGACAGTTTAAAATGGGATCTGAAACACTTGTGCCTCCACCGGGTATCGAACCCGGAACCCCTTGATTACAAGGCGACGACACTACCACTGCGCCATCGGGGAGGCCCGAATATGTTTTAAGTTCTATTATTATGACGCAAGTGGTGTTCCCAGGGTCTTTTTACGGTCCCCATTTTGTCATCTTTTCCTTCCTTTGACGTTTTTTCTTAGATATACTGGGCCAAAAGGGGGTTATGTCTACCATCCACCCCCCTTTCGCCCCGGGCACGCCATTGAATGACACTTTATTACTTAAATATTAATGTACATACTCGTTCTGCTGAAATGATTCTGATTCCTCCGCGTAATTTTTATCTCCAAACTGATATATCTTTCCTTTGTGACGGATAAAATTAAGGAAATAGGTTGGTATCACTTTCTGTTGTTTCAGAGATTTTCAAAGTGATCTTGTGTGGATGCTTGCATTTGCAGTTGTGGAAAGCGCGTGGGATAGTGTGAGTGTTTGTTTTGTGTTTTGTGCTGTGAATTTATCGGAATGAACGCGTATTTAGGAACGGTTGATGTGAAGTGCGGGTGTATTATTGAGAAATTGAAAATTGCTTCGTTTAGCTCGAGAGAGATAAGTGTTAAAATGAAAATCGTGGAAGGGGGTCGACCAACACCGCATTTACCGGACTTAAAATAAGTTAGCCCAAGGGGCTTTGTGCGACATTTCCAAAGCAATTTGTACCACAAGTTTATTTGGCTAGCAGGTTGTGAAGCACGCAGTAGGTTGTACTGTTGGCCATGCGTATTGTTCGCCGTGCACAAGACGAACTCCGTGTGGTCAAGTGAGGGATACTGTGATCTGAATAACGTGCACAATGCATTACAGAGACATGAAAAAGCAGAATCTCACATAAGGGCATTTTTAACTCTGAAGGAATTCGGAAAATCTCGTGTGGATTTTGCTCTGGATCACCACAGACTAGTAACAATCGAGCGCCATAACAAAGTTGTTCGTCAAAATCGCGATATTTTAAAGCGTCTTGCAAGTGTAACAACCTTTCTTGGTAGTCAAGAATTATCATTCCGGGGACACAATGAAAGTGAGGCATCATTGAACCGTGGAAATTATGTAGAACTTGTAAATATGTTGGCAGAATTTGATACTTTGCTGGCAAGTCATTTGGAGAATTCTACAACATTTACTGGCTTGTCAAGTGAGATTCAGAATGACCTTATTAAAAGCACGAGTGGTGTCATAACGGACGCAATTAAGGCCGAGGTAAGTGAAACCAAGTTCGTAGCTACGTATTATGACCGATGAATCCTCGGACGTATCACGGAAATCGCAACTTTCGACGATGTTTCGTTACGTGACGAAGTCAGGAAAAATTGTTGAGCGTTTCTGGGGGTTTGAGGATGTCAGCAGGAACCGAACTGCAGCTGTAATTGCTGCCCACGTTGTTGAAACAATTCGAAAACTAGGCTGGGAATCAAAATTGGTGTGTCAAACATACGACGGGGCAGCCGTAATGGCAGGGGATCTCTCGGGGACACAAGCACGAGTCAGACAGATTTTCCCTAGTGCAATATTTGTTCACTGTTTTGCACATTGCTTAAATTTAGTACTTTCTCAAACAGTGAGCAACATTAGTGAATGCAAAGTGTTTTTCTCGACGCTAAGTGGCCTTGCTTCTTTCTTTTCGCATTCGACAAAAAGAAATGCTGCTCTCGACGATATAGTTAAAGCAAGGTTACCTGAAGTGGTTCAGACCAGGTGGAACTACAGTGAACGGCTTGTACAAAAAACGTCCGAAAATAGAGTGAAGATAATTGAAATGTTTGAGGACATTATTGGCAATGCACAAGACTGGGACAGTGAAACAATTTCTTCTGCGGGTGGTTTCTTGGCATTCCTGGATAGTTTCGAAACCAACTTTTTTCTTCTCTTGTTTGGGGAAATATTTTCCTTGACGGGATATTTATTTAATGTGCTGCAAACAAAAACTATGGATATTGGATTTTGTCTCAAAGAAATTGAAAGTGTCAAAAGTGACATTACCAAGAAACGAGAACAATTTGACATAATTTATACAAGGACAATAGATATTGCAGGAGTACCACAGCCGAGAAGGAAGAGGAACAATGTAGGCGACACAAAATCTCAGTACCAACGTATATATTGTGAAGTTATAGACAACATCATAAGCCAACTGTCTTCACGTTTTGAAAACCTTGAGGCCCTACGATTTATTGAATTGCTCGATAGCGGGAAATTTCGCATGTATGCTGCTAGATTTCCAGAAACTGCCTTCTCATCGCTTATGCAACTGTACATCCAGCATTTTGACAAAACCTTGTCGCACACCGAGCTCAGTATTGCCTATTCTCGGGATTGTTTCCGCAATAAGAGTGTAAAGGACATCTTGAAGTACATTGTAAACAACGAATTACAACAGGTGATGCCCGAACTCCACAAACTGTGTCTGCTAGTACTGACTATACCAGCCACAACAGCGTCAGTTGAAAGATCGTTTTCAACGCTGAAACGTATCAAGACATTCGCCAGGAACAGCATGGGTCAGGAAAGGTTGTCAGCCCTTGCTCATTTGTCCATTGAGAAGGAACTATTAAAGGAACTCAAAATGGATGAAACTAAATTTTACGATTGTGTGCTTAAACATTTTCTAGAGAAGAAAAGAAGAATGGAGTATGAATATCGTCACTAAGGGTGGCATCCAATGGACCAAGAGTTTGAAATTTATTGTGGTGAGTACATCGTCTATGCATGTGTTTCTTTGCTTTGAAATGAATTTTTTATTGTTTGTGTTTAACTTTTTATTTAGTGTTTAAGTTACTCCAGCATGTGAACCTATCCTTAGGTCACAAAGTTATACTTTATGTTCACACAGAACAAAGTAAAGTGTAATTCTTTTCTTTAAAGAAAGAATCTTTAATAATATTTTTCAATGATTGATTCATTTCAGCATTGAAACAGAACTATATTCATGACTCAACATGTCAAGCTATGTAACCACTGATCTTACTCCATCGACAATATCCAAACTAAAACATATACTGATACTGTCATAGTGAAAGTATTCAAGATAACTCTCCGTATCAGATTGTTGTAGTTGTGCTGTCTAGTATGTATGTGTAGTAGTTGTGCTGTCTAGTATGTTGGTTTTGTCTTGCGTAGTAGTTGTGCTGTCTAATTTGTTTGTGTTTGTCTTGTGTAGTAGTTGTGGTATGTTTGTGTTTATATTTTGTTGTAGTTGTGATATGTTTGTGTGTGTCTTGTGTAGTAGTTGTGCTGTCTAATGTGTTTGTGTTCGTCTTGTGTAGTAGTTCCTCCATTCATATTGGGGGTTAGGCGTAGAGCTGACAACTCTGCACTGTAAAAACACATGTCAAGAAACAACAATATAAGGCCATGGATGTTCCCAAGGTAAAATATTCCGGAGGTAAAATAGTCCCCCGTTCGGATCTCCGGGTGGGGACTACTTTGGGAGGTCTCTGGACTAAGGATAAGATCTTCATTAGGAAGAAGGATATTAAATTAGGCACCTGGAATGTTCTGAGCCTTTACCGGCCTGGGGCATTTCAGTGTACAGTTAATGAGATAGTTAAGTATAAATTAGATGTAGTAGCTGTCCAGGAAGTTAGGTGGCCAGGAGAAGGGAATTGTAAAACTAAAAATTATACTTTTTTCTATGGTGGTACTGAAAATCATAATTTTGGAACAGGCTTTTTCATAAATAATAGAATTATCTCGGCTCTTAAAACAGTAGAATTTATTAATGATAGGATATCATATGCAGTTTTACAGGGTAGGTGGTGTAAAATTATTTTAATAAACATACATGCACCAACGGAAGATAAAGATGATAATACTAAAGATGATTTTTATGCAGAGTTAGAACAGGTCTTTGATAAATTTTCTCAGTATGATATGAAAATTCTGTTAGGTGACTGTAATGCACAAATTGGCAAAGAAGAGACATTTAAACCCACGATTGGTAAAGAAAGTCTTCATGAATTAAGTAATGATAATGGTATAAGATTGATTACTTTTGCAACCTCAAAGAATTTAATTGTGAAAAGTACCACTTTTAAACATAAAGATATCCATAAATATACCTGGTCTTCTCCAGATGGTAAAACTCACAATCAGATAGATCATATTCTCATTGATAAGAGAAGGCATACTAGTATAATTGACGTTCGTACACATAGAGGTGCTGACTGTGCTAGTGACCATTATTTAGTAATTGCTAAATTAAGAGAAAGACTCTCAGTGATAAATCATAAGCAACAAAATCTAAAAGTTCTAAAATTTGATACAGGAAAGTTTACTGATGAAAGAATTAAGAAAGATTACCAAATTAAACTGTCAAATAGATTTGATGTTTTGCAGGATTTAAATGATGATGAAAATATAAATGAAACAGACGTAAATAAGAATTGGGAGCACATACGTAATGCAATAGAATCAGCAGCTAAAGAAAGTATAGGATACCATAAACCGAGAAAAAGTAAGCCATGGTTTGATAATGAATGTCATAATCTAATAGAAATATGAAATCAGGCTAGACTTAGGTGGTTAAATAACTCTGATGATACAAATCTAAACAATTATAATAGAATAAAGCGAGAAGTTAACCGCACGTTTAGAAGTAAAAAAAGAGATTACTTGAAAACCAAAATTAACGAAATTGAAACAAACAGCAAAAATAAAAATATCAGAGATTTATATAAAGGTGTAAATGAGTTTAGAAAGGGGTGGCAACCTAAAGTAAACTTGATAAAAGATAAAGACGGTGATTTTCTAGCTGACCCAAGTGATATTCTAAATAGATGGAAGAACTACTTTAATGACCTTTTAAATGTCCATGTAGGAGATAAATCAGAAGTGAATGAAGTAAACACATCAGAACCTTTAGTTCCAGAACCCAACTTGACTGAAGTTAAAGATGCTATTAAAAGGCTAAAGAATAACAAAGCACCTGGCATTGATTTAATACCAGCTGTGTTAATTAAATATGGTGGAAATTCATTAATATATCAAATTCATAAATTAATCTGTTTAATATGGAATAAAGAAGAAATCCCTCAACAGTGGAAAGAATCCATAATTGTTCCTGTGTTTAAAAAAGGTGATAAAATGAACTGCAATAATTACCGTGGAATTTCTCTACTGTCAACAACATATAAAATATTATCTAACATTCTTTTAACAAGACAAACCCCATATGCTAATGAAATTATAGGTGATTATCAATGTGGATTTAAACGTAACAGATCAACTACAGATCAAATTTTTCACATCAGACAGACACTTGAAAAAAAGTGGGAATATAATCAAAATGTCCATCAGCTATTCATTGATTTCAAAAAAGCATATGATTCAGTCAAAAGAGATAAACTATATAATATATTAGTTGAGTTTGGAATACCTAAGAAGCTTGTTAGTATGATAAAAGTATGCACCAGTGAAACAGAAAGTAAAATTCGTGTGGGTATTAATATGTCTGACAAATTTACAATTCATGATGGGTTAAAACAAGGAGATGCATTATCTCCATTGCTCTTTAATTTTGCCTTAGAATATGCTGTTAGGAAGGTAAAAGAAACTAAAGAAGGACTAAAATTAAATGGTGTGACTCAGTTGTTAGCATATGCAGATGATGTAGACTTACTGGGGGATGATGTGAATACAATTAAGAATAATGCTAAAATATTTTTCAAAACTGCTAAAGAGATAGGTTTGGAAGTTAACAAAGAGAAAACTAAATATATGCTTACAGGCCGAAACCAAGTGTTAGGTAATAATCAAAATCTAATTATTGATAACAACTCGTTTGAACCAGTTTCCAAATTCAAATACTTAGGAGTAATATTAACAAATGAAAATTATATTAAAGAGGAAATAAAAAGTAGGCTTAATTCAGGAAATGCATGTTACTTCTCTCTTCATAAACTTTTGTCTTCTCGTTTAATATCTAAGAAACTGAAAGTTAAAATATACAAAACAGTAATTTTGCCTGTAGTATTATATGCATGTGAAACTTGGTCCCTTACATTGAAAGAGGAACATAAATTGAGAGTATTTGAAAATAAGATCCTTAGGAAAATATTTGGACCTAAAAGGGATGAGGAGACAGGTGAGTGGAGAAGGTTACATAATTTAGAACTACATAATTTGTATTCATGTCCAGATATTATTAGAATAATTAAATCAAGAAGACTTAGGTGGGCAGGCCATGTGGCACGAATGGGAGAGGAACGAGGAGTTTACAGGATTCTTGTTGGGAAACCTGATGGTAAGAGACCTGTAGGAAGGCCAAGACGAAGATGGAGGGACAACGTTGAGATGGACCTAAGGGAAATCGGTAGGGATGGAAAAGAGTATATAGAACTTGCTCAAAATAGGGAAACTTGGAAGGCCTGTGTTGCTGCAGCCATGAACCTTCGGGTTTAAGAAGGCTAGAGAGTTAGTTAGTTAGTTAGTAAGTTTAAGTTACTCCAATGCGGTTTTTAGGGTGCCCAAATATACTAAATTACATCATGAAGCGTAAAATAAACAAATGATTCCCATTTTTTTTTATCTAAATCGGTTTGGTCACCGTTTGACCATATTAAATAATAATGAACAAAGAAAGGTACTAATAAGTAAGTAAGAAATTCCGTCTCCCTTTAGTCGTATGCGGAAAGTTCGCATATGCAAAACGTTTAATATCATATGAATAACGTTACCTGGATTTTTTTTAAAAAGTAAATGTGACGTTTGCGGATCATATGGTTTATTTTTAGTACAGTCACTTTATTACGATATTTTGACAAATCCAGCGACTGGGTAAATGAGGCTATAAACCTTGAATCTTTCCCCTCGGCATGTCGTTGTACTACATGTTTTGTTGTACTGAAACATTGCTTGCCTCCTTCGTAAGACTACGCTTCGCTACTGTTCCATTTCGACAAATGCGTAAACTGATTGAAAGGGAAATATTTCAAATGAGGGAAATTCAACGGTCTCTCAAAAGGCAAATGTGTGTTCTGTTTTGTTATCTGAATTCATTCTTAGCTCTTGATGTTAGGTTAGATTAGATTAGATTGGATGAGGTTAGGTTAGGTCAGTTTTCTGTTAATTGATGATGTTATCGGTTAATTGCTTAGCAATAAAGAATCGTTTATTACTAAGCAAAACTATTATATTTCTATACATTTTTGTTTTCATTATTGAAATGAAATAGGTAAAATAGTCCCCCGTTCGGATCTCCGGGTGGGGACTACTTTGGGAGGTCCCTGGACTAAGGATAAGATCTTCATTAGGAAGAAGGATATTAAATTAGGCACCTGGAATGTTCTGAGCCTTTACCGGCCTGGGGCATTTCAGTGTACAGTTAATGAGATAGTTACATATAAATTAGATGTAGTAGCTGTCCAGGAAGTTAGGTGGCCAGGAGAAGGGAATTGTAAAACTAAAAATTATACTTTTTTCTATGGTGGTACTGAAAATCATAATTTTGGAACAGGCTTTTTCATAAATAATAGAATTATCTCGGCTCTTAAAACAGTAGAATTTATTAATGATAGGATATCATATGCAGTTTTACAGGGTAGGTGGTGTAAAATTATTTTAATAAACATACATGCACCAACGGAAGATAAAGATGATAATAATAAAGATGATTTTTATACAGAGTTAGAACAGGTCTTTGATAAATTTTCTCAGTATGATATGAAAATTCTGTTAGGTGACTGTAATACACAGATTGGCAAAGAAGAGACATTTAAACCCACGATTGGTAAAGAAAGTCTTCATGAATTAAGTAATGATAATGGTATAAGATTGATTACTTTTGCAACCTCAAAGAATTTAATTGTGAAAAGTACCACTTTTAAACATAAAGATATCCATAAATATACCTGGTCTTCTCCAGATGGTAAAACTCATAATCAGATAGATCATATTCTCATTGATAAGAGAAGGCATACTAGTATAATTGACGTTCGTACACATAGAGGTGCTGACTGTGCCAGTGACCATTATTTAGTAATTGCTAAATTAAGAGAAAGACTCTCAGTGATAAATCATAAGCAACAAAATCTAAAAGTTATAAAATTTGATACAGGAAAGTTTGTTGATGAAAGAATTAAGAAAGATTACCAAATTAAACTGTCAAATAGATTTGATGTTTTGCAGGATTTAAATGATGATGAAAATATAAATGAAACAGACGTAAATAAGAATTGGGAGCACATACGTAATGCAATAGAATCAGCAGCTAAAGAAAGTATAGGATACCATAAACCAAGAAAAAGTAAGCCGTGGTTTGATAATGAATGTCATAATCTAATAGAAATAAGAAATCAGGCTAGACTTAGATGGTTAAATAACTCGGATGATACAAATCTAAGCAATTATAATAGAATAAAGCGAGAAGTTAACCGCACGTTTAGAAGTAAAAAAAGAGATTACTTGAAAAGCAAAATTGACGAAATTGAAACAAACAGCAAAAATAAAAATATCAGAGATTTATATAAAGGTGTAAATGAATTTAGAAAGGGGTGGCAACCTAAAGTAAACTTGATAAAAGATAAAGACGGCGATTTTCTAGCTGACCCATGCGATATTCTAAATAGATGGAAGAACTACTTTAATGACCTTTTAAATGTCCATGTAGGAAATAAATCAGAAGTAAATGAAGTCCACACAGCAGAACCTTTAGTTCCAGAACCTAACTTGACGGAAGTTAAAGATGCTATTAAAAGGCTAAAGAATAACAAAGCACCTGGCATTGATTTAATACCAGCTGAGTTAATTAAATATGGTGGAAATTCATTAATATGTCAAATTCATAAATTAATTTGTTTAATATGGAATAAAGAAGAAATCCCTCAACAGTGGAAAGAATCCATAATTGTTCCTGTGTTTAAAAAAGGTGATAAAATGAACTGCAATAATTACCGTGGAATTTCTCTACTCTCAACAACATACAAAATATTGTCTAACATTATTTTAACAAGACTAACCCCATATGCTAATGAAATTATAGGTGATTATCAATGTGGATTTAAACGTAACAGATCAACTACAGATCAAATTTTTCACATCAGACAGACACTTGAAAAAAAGTGGGAATATAATCAAAATGTCCATCAGCTATTCATTGATTTCAAAAAAGCATATGATTCGGTCAAAAGAGATAAATTATATAATATATTAGTAGAGTTTGGAATACCTAAGAAGCTTGTTAGTATGATAAAAATATGCACCAGTGAAACAGAAAGTAAAATTCGTGTGGGTAATAATATGTCTGACAAATTTACAATTCATGATGGGTTAAAACAAGGAGATGCATTATCTCCATTGCTCTTTAATTTTGCCTTAGAATATGCTGTTAGGAAGGTAAAAGAAACTAAAGAAGGACTAAAATTAAATGGTGTGACTCAGTTGTTAGCATATGCAGATGATGTAGACTTACTGGGGGATGATGTGAATACAATTAAGAATAATGCTAAAATATTTTTCAAAACTGCTAAAGAGATAGGTTTGGAAGTTAACAAAGAGAAAACTAAATATATGCTTACAGGCCGAAACCAAGTGTTAGGTAATAATCAAAATCTAATTATTGATAACAACTCGTTTGAACCAGTTTCCAAATTCAAATACTTAGGAGTAATATTAACAAATGAAAATTATATTAAAGAGGAAATAAAAAGTAGGCTTAATTCAGGAAATGCATGTTACTTCTCTCTTCATAAACTTTTGTCTTCTCGTTTAATATCTAAGAAACTAAAAGTTAAAATATACAAAACAGTAATTTTGCCTGTAGTATTATATGGGTGTGAAACTTGGTCCCTTACATTGAAAGAGGAACATAAATTGAGAGTATTTGAAAATAAAATCCTTAGGAAAATCTTTGGACCTAAAAGGGATGAGGAGACAGGTGAGTGGAGAAGGTTACATAATTTAGAACTACATAATTTGTACTCATGTCCAGATATTATTAGAATAATTAAATCAAGAAGACTTAGGTGGGCAGGACATGTGGCACGAATGGGAGAGGAAAGAGGAGTTTACAGGATTCTTGTTGGGAAACCAGATGGTAAGAGACCTGTAGGAAGGCCAAGACGAAGATGGAGGGACAACGTTGAGATGGACCTAAAGGAAATCGGTAGGGATGGAAAAGAGTATATAGAACTTGCTCAAGATAGGAACAGATGGAAGACCTGTGTTGCTGCAGCCATGAACCTTCGGGTTTAAGAAGGCTAGAGAGTTAGTTAGTTAGTTTTTAGTTATTGAAATGTTGGTATTTCACCTGACGATTTGGTTCATGTGACTGTTCGTCATTAGCATCGGAACATATTCCGAATTCTTCGGTGTTGTTTATGTTGATCACCGTCAAAATTTCCCTCACTTACAATATTTCCCTTCCAACCGGTTTAGACGAAATGGGAATCGGCGAAACGGGATGTCCCATTTCGCCTAAAATGGCGGACAGCTGATTGAAAGTTGCTTATAAACCATCAGGTGAAATGAGATTTCGTGAAATGGGATGTGATGTCTGAAATTTTTAACTTATTTTGATATCGAAATATGTACAGTGTGGTCGTCGAATACAGAGAATAAATTACAACGCTTCAGTTTGGTGTATTTGGTGGAAATGTGACCCTACAGGGGATCAATCAAGAGTACTTAGTTGGTGTTTTAAGTCCACTTCATGCACAGTAAGGCTAATCCAGACTGGACCTACAGTTTAAAGTGGGACCAGAACCACCACGTGCCTCCACCGGGTATAGAACCTATGACCCCTTGAAACAATGTGATGACGCTACCACTGCGCCAATGGGGAGGCCGAAAAGGATTTTTGACTCCCAAGAAATCATCACCTGACAATCAGAAAGAAACTTTAGGATTTAATAGCTCTGTGGCTTGATGAATGGGCAGTGGCGGCGATTAGTGGGGGCGAGGGGAGTCAGTTGCCCCTCCACACACTTTTCGTCATATTTGCCCCCCCCACTATGCTAAACCTTATCTACAAATGGAAAAATACTGTATTCGCTCCCCCCCCAATTTTGGCATTTCCCCCATCCGGTTTTCGAACCAAATCGCCGCCATTGTGCATGGCTCATATGTTATTTATGTTTTTTTGTAGGTTGGATACTCGTGCCTATTTCTCTTCTCTGCAGGTTTGTATCGTAACGCAACTCCCATGCTGCGTTTGGGATCGAACCAAGAACCTCTAGATTGAATGGGGTGATGTAGTTATTTGTCATTCATCTCTCAGATGGTTATCACTCGCTTGGCCTAAATGTGATAAATGCAAGAGGTTACCTTTTAAAGGAATGGAGATAGAAATTAACTTAGATTAGATATGGGTTTTATACTCTCCATGACTGAACCGATATGGATTGGTTTAGAAAAGGATATTACTTGCCTTACAAATATATGAAGATTGTTCCTACGCTTGTCCTCTCAACTATCACTGGTCTGACCTCACTGTCAGACATCGAATCTATCACACACCATCGTCCAATAATCGTTCTCCACTTTGCTCCTCTCTCACAATCCGGAGACCTTACTCTCTCTCCTATTCTCCCCAACTGATCACACCTCCTGAGTCACTCCCCTAACGTTTGCCTAATTGCTTATTCTGCATTCCTTTCTCTGCTTCCTGCTATGCTAAGACTTTATACTTCTTACCCAATACCTTGGGTACGATACGCTCCTCTACCCCCTAATGAAAATCTTTTGATTTTCACCTAAAGATGAAAAATTTAAAGTTGTATTCCATATCGATCCTTTCTATGGAGAGATTTTTTTATTACAAAATATAGTCCCAAAATTATTGAATTAACATACCATAACCGAAAATATGAAATTTGAGTAATATTGTTCTTGAAAAAGGAAAAGGAATGGAGAAAAATAAACAATAAATAAACAAAATAAATAAACAATACTTGTCAGCGTATGAAAGATGAACACTGACATGTGAGTTTGTTATGCTGACTCATGTATGCAATGATTGAGAGTTTTACGTCACACACGTTGACGTTATGATTGTCTACGCATAAAATATGTAAACACACACCACGTGACACAATTATAAGGTTCTTGTTCCATCCGTATTGACCTATTTAAAAGGTTTATGGCACAGTAACACACTAACGAGGTAGTATGTAAACCAGTAGCGAAGCGTAGTCTTACGAAGGAGGCAAGCAATGTTTCAGTACAACAAAACATGTAGTACAACGACATGCCGAGGGGAAAGATTCAACGTTTATAGCCTCATTTACCCAGTCGCTGGATTTGTCAAAATATCGTAATAAAGTGACTGTACTAAAAATAAACCATATGATCCGCAAACGTCACATTTACTTTTTAAAAAAATCCAGGTAACGTTATTCATATGATATTAAACGTTTTGCATATGCGAACTTTCCGCATACGACTAAAGGGAGACGGAATTTCTTACTTACTTATTAGTACCTTTATTTGTTCATTATTATTTAATATGGTCAAACGTTGACCAAACCGATTTAGATAAAAAAAAATGGGAATCATTTGTTTATTTTACGCTGCATGATGTAATTTAGTATTTTTGGGCACACTAAAAACCGCATTGGAGTAACTTAAACACTAAATTAAAAGTTAAACACAAACAATAAAAAATTCATTTCAAAGCAAAGAAACACATGCATAGACGATGTACTCACCACAATAAATTTCAAACTCTTGGTGTTGGTCGACCCCCTTCCACGATTTTCATTTTAACACTTATCTCTATCGAGCTAAACGAAGCAATTTTCAATTGCTCAATAATACACCCGCACTTCACATCAACCGTTCCTAAATACGCGTTCATTCCGATAAATTCACACCACAAAACACGAAGCAACAAACACTCACACCAGAGGCGAAGATATAGTACAAGCAATGCAAGCACTGCTTGCATAATTCGAATATCATTTAATGTACTTAATGTTCTAACCGTATTTAGTTTCCATCGCACTCGATTTCGCGAAAAAATGCGGCCGCAAACTCCCCCAGCAGCTCTGTAGCAAGCACCAGCCTCAATGCTTGCAGCCGTTCTGCGGGAAAATAAGGCCTCCGAAGGAGTCACATGGCGAAGCGTGAAATTCTGGTGGAACCTGTCCAAAAAGCTTCTACAAAAAGCTGTGCTTTCCGAGCTTGCGTGATTCCCGAAAATAGCCGAGTTCAACCGAAAGCAGAAGGATTCATCTATGGGTACGTTGCCAGCAAAAACTAGTAACGAATATTTGTTTTCATGAACACGTAAACAAGATCGCAAATATAATTATAATTGTTAGTCATAAAATAACTAAAAGAAGTTATTATCACTGTTCTAAATTCCATATATATCATATTATATTACAAATTATTTTAGATTTCGCGAAATGTAAAACGCGTAAAAAAAGTTGACATTGGGAGTTGGGGCAGTGGAATTTCTGCACCCCCGTGAACAGTTTTCTCAGGGAGGGAGGGAAGATTGGACGGACCTTGGTCCCGCACCCTGCTTCCTGGTCGGTCCAGCTCAAATTACGCAAGAAGTGTTGACCGCTACCAGTGTTTGCAACTGCCAAATTATTTACGCAGTAATTCAAGTGAGCTCTTTCACAAATTTTACAATCAATAAATTGACTGCTTTTGAATAAAACTTGGGGTGAAAATAAAGCTATCTGAGAAAGAACTATCTACTGATATTTGTACATGGCATAGAAGTAAATCGTATACATTCTGCATATTATGAGCACAAGAATATGTTTTAATGATTGATTGATTGATTTGTTGTTTTAAGTCCACTTTATGCACAGTAAGGCTAATCGGGACAGTTTAAAATGGGATCTGAAACACTTGTGCCTCCACCGGGTATCGAACCCGGAACCCCTTGATTACAAGGCGACGACACTACCACTGCGCCATCGGGGAGGCCCGAATATGTTTTAAGTTCTATTATTATGACGCAAGTGGTATTCCCAGGGTCTTTTTACGGTCCCCATTTTGTCATCTTTTCCTTCCTTTGACGTTTTTTCTTAGATATACTGGGCCAAAAGGGGGTTATGTCTACCATCCACCCCCCACCCTTCGCCCCGGGCACGCCATTGAATGACACTTTATTACTTAAATATTAATGTACATACTCGTTCTGCTGAAATGATTCTGATTCCTCCGCGTAATTTTTATCTCCAAACTGATATATCTTTCCTTTGTGACGGATAAAATTAAGGAAATAGGTTGGTATCACTTTTTGTTGTTTCAGAGATTTTCAAAGTGATCTTGTGTGGATGCTTGCATTTGCAGTTGTGGAAAGCGCGTGGGATAGTGTGAGTGTTTGTTGCTTCGTGTTTTGTGCTGTGAATTTATCGGAATGAACGCGTATTTAGGAACGGTTGATGTGAAGTGCGGGTGTATTATTGAGCAATTGAAAATTGCTTCGTTTAGCTCGAGAGAGATACCAACACCGCATTTACCGGACTTAAAAAGAAGTTAGCCCAAGGGGCTTTGTGCGACATTTCCAAAGGGTGGCATCCAATGGACCAAGAGTTTGAAATTTATTGTGGTGAGTACATCGTCTATGCATGTGTTTCTTTGCTTTGAAATGATTTTTTTATTGTTTGTGTTTAACTTTTTATTTAGTGTTTAAGTTACTCCAATGCGGTTTTTAGGGTGCCCAAAAATACTAAATTACATCATGCAGCGTAAAATAAACAAATGATTCCCATTTTTTTTTTATCTAAATCGGTTTGGTCACCGTTTGACCATATTAAATAATAATGAACAAATAAAGGTACTAATAAGTAAGTAAGAAATTCCGTCTCCCTTTAGTCGTATGCGGAAAGTTCGCATATGCAAAACGTTTAATATCATATGAATAACGTTACCTGGATTTTTTTTAAAAAGTAAATGTGACGTTTGCGGATCATATGGTTTATTTTTAGTACAGTCACTTTATTACGATATTTTGACAAATCCAGCGACTGGGTAAATGAGGCTATAAACCTTGAATCTTTCCCCTCGGCATGTCGTTGTACTACATGTTTTGTTGTACTGAAACATTGCTTGCCTCCTTCGTAAGACTACGCTTCGCTACTGACTCACACTATCCCACGCGCTTTCCACAACTGCAAATACAAGCATCCACACAAGATCAATTTGAAAATCTCTGAAACAACAGAAAGTGATACCAACCTATTTCCTTAATTTTATCCGTCACAAAGGAAAGATATATCAGTTTGGAGATAAAAATTACGCGGAGGAATCAGAATCATTTCAGCAGAACGAGTATGTACATTAATATTTAAGTAATAAAGTGTCATTCAATGGCGTGCCCGGGGCGAAGGGGGGGGGGGTGGATGGTAGACATAACCCCCTTTTGGCCCAGTATATCTAAGAAAAAACGTCAAAGGAAGGAAAAGATGACAAAATGGGGACCGTAAAAAGACCACTTGCGTCATAATAATAGAACTTAAAACATATGCGGGCCTCCCCGATGGCGCAGTGGTAGTGTCGTCGCCTTGTAATCAAGGGGTTCCGGGTTCGATACCCGGTGGAGGCACAAGTGTTTCAGATCCCATTTTAAACTGTCCCGATTAGCCTTACTGTGCATAAAGTGGACTTAAAACAACAAATCAATCAATCAATCATTAAAACATATTCTTGTGCTCATAATATGCAGAATGTATACGATTTACTTCTATGCCATGTACAAATATCAGTAGATAGTTCTTTCTCAGATAGCTTTATTTTCACCCCAAGTTTTATTCAAAAGCAGTCAATTTATTGATTGTAAAATTTGTGAAAGAGCTCACTTGAATTACTGCGTAAATAATTTGGCAGTTGCAAACACTGGTAGCGGTCAACACTTCTTGCGTAATTTGAGCTGGACCGACCAGGAAGCAGGGTGCAGGACCAAGGTCCGTCCAATCTTCCCTCCCTCCCTGAGAAAACTCTTCACGGGGGTGCAGAAATTCCTCTGCCCCAACTCCCAATGTCAACTTTTTTTACGCGTTTTACATTTCGCGAAATCTAAAATAATTTGTAATATAATATGATATATATGGAATTTAGAACAGTGATAATAACTTCTTTTAGTTATTTTATGACTAACAATTATTATTATATTTGCGATCTTGTTTACGTGTTCATGAAGACAAATATTCGTTACTAGTTTTTTTCTGGCAACGTACCCATAGATGAATCCTTCTGCTTTCGGTTGAACTCGGCTATTTTCGGGAATCACGCAAGCTCGGAAAGCACAGCTTTTTGTAGAAGCTTTGTGGACGGGTTCCACCAAAATTTCACGCTTCGCCATGTGACTCCTTCGGAGGCCTTATTTTCCCGCAGAACGGCTGCAAGCATTGAGGCTGGTGCTTGCTACAGAGCTGCTGGGGGAGTTTGCGGCCGCATTTTTTCGCGAAATCGAGTGCGATGGAAACTAAATACGGTTAGAACATTAAGTACATTAAACGATATTCGAATTATGCAAGCAGTGCTTGCATTGCTTGTACTATATCTTCGCCTCTGATGTAAACAATCATGTAAACACTGACACTGCACAACACTATTAAATATTTTGAAGTTAATATTTACAAAAACAGCAACGTGTGATACTCATCCGAGTTACACTTTCACACATATGTCGTATTATCGATGTAAAGTTCACCGTCTCTTACTTTAGTGTATCACGCAATTATCGCTGTCGTTTTTATTTATAATATATGTAAACTATTAAAGTAAATATTTAATTAGAAAACTTGAAGTTAATCAAAATATATACACTGTATCAATAACTGTCCTTGAATAATAATATATGTACATGAATTTATGTATTTGAAGATTAGAATATAATAGTGTTCGGTAGATAAAATCACAGCACTAACATTTGTCCATAAAATAATCCTTGAGTTATCCTGATTCTCACAAAGAGTTCAAGTAAAATACCATAATTTTACTCTTGTTATCGTCACTTAATAGTCTCTGCGCATAGCAATGAAGTTTCTTCTTGAACCAAACCACGTATATATGTATATATTAGTTCCTTGTGGCCGTGAAAAATGTTTTTCACTTTGATGCATTAACTTCGCAGCTACAAATATTGTCATTGATGAAAGACGTACAGTAGAGAACTGCATATCGTCGAATTGTGAATGTGAAGTATTTAGTTGTATGTAAATATTCCTTCAAATCAATGTATGTATTATCAGCGTTGAATGTCAGGTCTCACTACTACTTGACTTCAGTAGGAATTAATTAGAATAGAATGAAGGAGATCCGTGTTAAACGATTTGGTGCTTATCGACTGATTTCGCTGAACTGCGTAATTAAAACTGATGAAAGGTCTAATTGTAAATCATGTTTCCACGTGTCGAAAAATTAAAAGAAAAATCTCAGAAATAAAAATCTTGAGAAATTATGAAAAAAAAATCGTAGGACAAATAATTCCTCTGCACCCTTCAGGTGTAAATCGTGTTGACTTCTTATTTCTCCAAGGTTTTAGCTGGTGACCATCTCTAGACCTTGACATCTGTGAAAAAGCTGAACTGAGGACTGTTAACATGGTTTCATAATATTGTTAAAATGTTCATTTCACCGTTAAAATTTGAATTATCTGTGAGGCAATTCAGGTAGGTTTTGGAAAGGAAATTTGCATCATATACCGAACAGGCATTTCCTCCTGATCGTTAGTGTAGTGTTGTTTGTGAGAGAACTTAATATGTCGGTATGTGTAGAGGTTTTGTTGAGACAAGGGCGCCTCTAAGTCACCCTTATTTTAAGAAAGTAGTACTTGTAAGTATTACAAGTATGAAAAATCTTGTAGTTGAGGGTTGTTATATTTGAGGAAATGGAATTTGAAAAGGAGTACCGATTCAGTCATAACATTTACTCTTACTATAAATTACCCAAATTCTAATTAATGCCATCCTTTACACACCAGTAGTGGTATTTACAATAGGGACAGGACCGGAAAGTATGAACCCCCCTCAAGCAGTTTTGCTACACTTAAAACTTGCTCAACATGAGCATATGAGCTTTTTGCTCAAGTGTGGAACTCTTGCCTAATCCAAGATTTTTGTAAAAAAGCCCTCATGGATTCCATGGGAAAGTATGACCCCCCTCAGATTGATTTGTTTACACTTACAGAAGGCACTTCTGTGAGATTGTTGTCCATAATCCTGTCAAAAATATGCCCCTCCTCATATTTTTTTTGACCACACCTGAAACTACGCCAAACGTATTAACACACACCTACACCCACCCACACCCACCCACACATATTTACTTCCGGTCCACTTCCGGTCCACTTCCGGTCCATTTCCGGTTCACTTCCGGTTCACTTCCGGTCCACTTCCGGTTCACTTCCGGTCCACTTCCGGTTTGCCTACTTCCGGTCTACTTCCGGTCTAAGTTCAATTGGACACCAGGCTCATCTTGCATATCTAGTACTAAGACAATGCAATATGCAGAGACCCTCTAGAATTGCTCTGTGACTCTCTCATTTCTTACATCATAAACATATGATTTTTCACCTATGAGAATAACACTACATATGGTGTCATCGGGTAAAGCCTCGTGGAATTCACAGATAATTTTAATGTTTGTCCTGTCATTCACCACAACTTGTTTCCTTTTTGAAGCATTGATGACAAACATGGGTCTCCGTGCTTTGAATTCATCTGGAGTGTAATACATGTCAGTATTGCCAGTAGTGACCCTTTTGAATGCCGAAAATGCTTCATATAATTTGAGGAAATCATCCTTGGAAATGTCTAAATTGTAATTTTCTCTAGGAAATACCTCATTTCTGCCATTTTTAAGATATATGTTCTTGATGTTGCAGTTATCAAATTTGCTTGAATTTTTTTCCTGATTATTGTGTCTTCCAGTCTGAAACAGTACCACCACAAAATCCGGCATGTCGTATTGTATGCTGGAGAATGAATTTGTGGCATCAAACTCATAATAGGTACCAGATGCAGGCTTCCGTACACATTGATATGTATAAAATTGCAGAGGAACCTGTGGATTTTTTAGGATATCAGCTTTGTATTTAAGAGCATAGCTGGCCTCATATTCAACAACCGGGATTCTTAGCTCCATAGTCTGAATAATGCATTTGCCCTCATCAGGTAGGGTATTAGGCAGAGCTTCTCCTGTAGGGTTTATTGTACTGTACCTCATCAAAGCATTATTATCATTGGCAGCTCTTCTAAATGTAATTCTTAACCCACCCTTCCACATAATTTCTTTGTAATCTGAGAAGAATCCTGGCAACAGGCGCATCGGGAACAGCACAGTGTGGTTTTTAGATAATATTTTATCACCAGCCTCAAATCCACCGATTCTGTAGTAAGAAGCCTCGGTTTTGGATAATTTTAGTGTGGCCAAAGCTGTGGAGGTAATGCCGGGATAATCTACTCTGTTTATAACAACACCATGCTTTCTGATCTCAATTTCAGAGAACAGATGCGGCACAAAATTATCTACAAGTCTTATATTTGAATTTGCAGGATAATCTGTTCCATCGAGCTTTACAACATCAAATTTGATGTATAGATCTGCTCTGTGGGGGTGTATAAAGCCATCCCCTACATCAAGATCAACCTCAATCTCTGTGTTGGGTTGATTTAAATTTGCAAATGTCCTCCTGTTTGGGGGGAATGATTGTAGCTCATAACTCTCAATATTTTCCATTGTATGTATTTTTATTTAAATATTAATCTCTATGATAGCAGTTGTTGTGGCTCCAGCAAAATCAACTAATTCTTCTTTTTCATTAGTGACCATCAATTCAATGTAATCTATTCTATTATGGCACACAGGAAAATATAATGTTGGGGATGGATTGTAGATGATTGGCTCCATAAATTCGGAATTAGGTTTGAATGTTGCAATGATGCCAGTTTGTTTGTGAGTGCCTATGCCATTTGATTTGGTGATCATACCCTCAGCCACATTACAGTGAATATTCAGAGTCTCTATGGCTAAGAATTTAGGTATATTCATAGCAGTGTGTTTGATGGCTGCTTCAAGTTTTGTGTTGTTCTCAAAGCCTAACAGCTCTCCTATAGTACCCAGATGTACTGTTTCTGTAGCAGATACAATCTCTACTCTGTGAGTGACAGAATTTTGACTTAACACTACACCTCTGGGTAATTGAGCATTTAGAGTGGACAGATTATACTGCCCTGGAGTGATGACAATTTTTTGATCCCCTACTGCAATTTTGTTGTTGTGGTGTGTAATATTAGGTATCAAGTACATGCCATAAAATGCTCTGAGAGCTATTGTTTTGGGATACACTATGTCATCATGTAATTTGAGTTTCAATATTGAATTTTGGCTGGTGAGATGGAATACCCCCATGATGTTTCAGATACCACAAGGCTTTTTGAAAATTTTCAATTGATGGTTTATTTATTTGAGACATATATCTGAGAACAGATAAACACAAATGTCCACAATTAACATCTTTGAAATTTTGAACACGGGCATTATTGTAATAAAGATTAGCTGATTTTAGATATTTTACTAAATTTTCAGGTGGAACACCTCCAAATGAATCAAACACAAATGCCTCATTGTTTAAATATTTAAGATAACAGATCCAGTGAGTGCCCTGATTTTTGTACTTATCCAAATTAACAATGCCACACTCTTTGTTGAGTGGTTGTTCTGGTAAAGAATCAGACATGTACACACCTCTAAAATTTTTGATGCCCAGTGGCTTGATTAAAGCTTCAATATCTTGGTTTGTAAGCGGCTCTTGTTTTTTTTAAACTTATTCATGGCTCTCTTAACACCTTTGCCTTGTTTCTCCATGGCCAGGTTATGGCGCCTCTGCTCATCTAATTCTGCCCTATTTTTCTTGGCATCTATTACTGTTTTTGCTATGGCGGCTGATCCCCCGGCCAAGCTCCCAACAGCCCCGAGAGCAGCTAAGATGGCAGGGATAGTAAATATAAATCCCCCCACATGTGATTTTTTCTTGATTGCTGTAATTTTGTTAATTGGGGTGTACTAAGCAACAATTTCATACCATGCCCCTTTGCAATACAAGAGCTTTTTTTCTTGCGCTGCTTTTTGGTTAAAAGGCTATCAATAGTTTTAAGAGATTTAAGACCTGCATAAGGTATTTGATACATAACACCCTTGGCCTTCATTGTAGGTTTATTATATATATATTCACAGCCCCCACCCCAGTTTTTGTTTGGTGCTCATAGCTATGGTGGTTCCCAATGCTGCTATTTTTTCACTCAAAGAAGCATCTTTGCTTACAAATCTGCCAAATGCAGCCTCTTCTAATTTCTTGTCTGCAACATGTCTCTTGTCAAGATCAGAATCTGTGTTGTATGCTATGTCATGGTCTCTACAAGCAGCATCTAGGGGATTAACACCAGGATCATCTCTGTTTAATCTATGATCCAGTTTTGTGCCTGGACCACAATACTGATAGCCTGGAATGTGTAGTTCAAATGGCAGCTTGTTTATAATGTCATTAACCAACCCCCGACCCTCAGAAATATTCCAAAATTTGGGGGGTAGAGTATTAATAATTTTTATGAGATATCCAATCCCCTTAGTGTCATTCACTATAAAATTAGACAATTTTGTGCTTATCATGTCCATAATTCCAACCTTTTCATTGTAAAAATTGTGGTTCCCTGCATTTTCCTCCCCAGCTATCACCAATAACCTATCTACAAGTTTCCTGACATCATCAACCCACACAAATTCTTTAGGCAGGGTGTTGTATTGTTTGATTCCACTGCCAGTCTTGATCTGTGACCATATGGGCTTGATTAAATTATTGTATTTTGCTCCACTGCTCGACTTAACCCTTTTTTGTGTGGGATCATTGTTCTGGTATAGAGCATCTGATTTTATTAATATTTCTTTGTAATGTTCATAATCTTGATCTGTATAGCTGCCAGGCCTCTTCCTAGTCATCAGTTCCCACAACCCAGGTGTTCCGGGGTACTTAACAAAAGCACCTTTTTCTCCGAGACGAGATTCTGAATAAACAATCAGATCATCCCCCATAAAAGTTACTCTGAAATTGCCAATTCTATGTATGATGCTGCCATCAAGCTCTGTGTCAGCATATAAGCCAAACACCTCATCTTTGTTGTCTTTAGGTGTGGTTAAATATTTTTGAGCAAGAAGACCCAATTCAATAGGATCCTGAGAAGCTTCAATTCTTCTAGGAGCAACAGGACTAGGTGTATGAATACTGGAAAGTGGGGTGAATGGATAATCTAATATGTTCCTTGCAGCTACAGGTACAAGCTCTGTGATCAAATTTTGATTTTGCTCTGTAACAGTTTTGATATTCTTACCTAATTCACTAATAGCATCAATTACAGGCTGTTCTGTTTGTTTGTGTTTTTCATAAATTCCACGGTTCTCTGATTTCCATCCCTTAAATCTTTTTACAAGATAATCTCTTAACTTAAGATCATCAATGATTGGCCTTTTCATGGTTATTTATTTATGTCTCAACGTCTAGAAAATCGTTGATTTTATTTCTGTATTTGCCACTATTGGGTGTTCTTGTCATATCAATTGTGACAAACCCATAACTGTCCTGGTTCCAGCACCTGCTGCAAAACTTGGAAAAATCATTGTAGCTCAAGTCCCCACCTACATATTCATCATGTATGTGTTTGAGGTTGGTATGATCTTGATGAAACACACATATAAAATTGCTGTTGTCTCGGATCAGCTGCTTCGGTATTTTTGAAAAAGTCTGTGCCAGGTAGAAGTAATCAATGTTTTTATGTCGGCCCTGTGTAAAGAAATTTCTAACCTTGTTTTGATTATCCAGTATAATGTCATCAAACACAACAACAGAATTATCGAGACATTCATGAAGTGGCTTAACATCTGGTTCAAAAGTGGCTATATCCAATCCATTATATAGCTTCATCAGCTGCTGATATTTTAATTGTTCCAAGCTCTTAGAAAAGACATACAAGTGCCTGTTTTTCCAGTCTAACCAGTTGGGTGCCAATAAAAAATTATCAACCATTAGTGTAGTTTTACCACAAGCCGATGGCCCAACAATAAGACACCTAATATTATCAGGCAGCAATTTGCCATTTCTCTTATTCTGTTGTTCAGGTTCTGGCAGCCTTTTTATAACATCCCAGGTGCTCATATTATGATTTTGTCTGCATCGATCCAGCTGTGTTCCGGATGACCCAGCCATTTGACAAATAACTTGTTGCCTTTTCTGCGGATAATTTTTTCTATGAGATATGTGTCAGGCTGTTTAGTTTTGCTGACTTCTTCTTCATAGAATCGGCCTTTGAGAATTTCTCCTCGGTGATCTTTTATTATATATGTGTTAAGGGTCCCGGGTTTAACTTGAACCACTGTAAATAATTCAGAGCTCCAGTTTCTCGTAAAGCCTCTCTTGAATAAATGCTTATATTTGCTGATTCTTACTTGATCGCCCACCCTGTATTTGGCCTTTCTTGTTGTTGGCTGGTATCTAGGATAATAAACAGTCCTGATCAATTTTTGCTCATCAGATGAAGTTACTTCAGAGGGTTTCATGTTGATTGTGGAATGGACCGAGTTGTTATATTTATGTAGAAGTTCTGGAAGAATATTAATCCATTTATAATTACCTTGCAGGGTAAATTGTTTATACATAAGATTTTTTAAGGTTTTGTTGAATCTCTCTACAATTGAGGCTTTGAGGTCACTGTAACTCGAGTAATGTTTTATTGCCTGGCTTTTAATAAATTGTTGAAACACAGAATTATAAAATTCTTTGCCATTATCTGTTTGCAAATAGCGCGGTGATCTTCCTGAATGATTGATGATTGTCCTGATAGCTTCTGTAACACATTTTCCAGTCTTGGATTTGAGTGGCACAGCCCAGGCAAATTTTGAAAATGTATCTATGACAGTGAGTAGATACTTGTAGCCCTTGTTGATTTTGTCTAAGTTTTTCAACTGCCCACTTGCCATTTCAATCAAGTCGCTCTGCCATAAATCATCTATGCCTTTTGTGACTACTGGGAGTCTCTTAAAATTATGTCTGGCTTGTCTGTGTAATTCATCAACAATAATTTGTCTAGACATAATATGTAAACAAGAATATTGCAACTATAGGGTGTTCAGCAGCTGAGACTGCAGGATTTTCTAAATATAATTTGTCCCCTATTTGTATTTTAAATTCCAGAGTGCCATCATCTTCAGTATAGGCTGTTTCTAATGTATTGGGATCTGTAAAATCCTCTAACTCTACACTGGTGATTTTTGGTTTGTTGTCAGCATTTGTTATTGATAAGGTGGGGTAGTGGTGTGCCTGTGGTTGTAGCCAATATTTGATCTTGATTGGTCTCAGTGTGCCTCCAACAAAAAACTGGTAATAAAATTGTGCAGGGGACAGCATATATATTTTGCCACCTGGTGTAAATGGTGAATCATATTCTTTGTTGGGGATGCTGTACAATTCAAGAATTACTGTATGTTTTGGATTCTCGATTATGCCGGTTATTTCTTTTTCTGCTGTAAGCAATCTGCTTGTTACAGATTCAAGGTGCTCATTGATGGTCCTAACAACATCATCATGACCTGGCTTGATCTTTATGTCCACAACAAGTTTCTTGTATTGTTGCACAATTTCTTGAAGCTGGGTGGCAAAAACAGACAGAGCATTTGCTTGATTGGATTCCATGGTCCCTAGCTGTTGCTTGATATTAGCTACAATTTGTTGCAAATTTTCAACAACTGCCAATTTTGAATTTTGAGCAGTAAGATCATGGACCTGTCTTCTGATATCCTCAAACAGGGCATGCAGTTCATTAATATGTTGATTAGTTGGTAGAGTGGCCACTTTCTGAGTGAGTTGTTTGATCTCTGTCTGGATATTCTTGATATCTTCTGATTTCAATATCCTATTCACAGCTCTCTTAATATTTTTAAGTTCCTGTGATGTGGGAAGATTTGATACTGTATTTTGCAAAAATTCAAGTGCCAATTTTACATTATTTAATTCAGATGCATCAGCCACATTTTGCATAGCATTTTGGAGCAGGGCTATATCTGCCTGAGAGGATGTTGATTGTTGTAAAATTTCAAGCTTTGTTTGGATATCATCGATCAAGTGATGAAAATGAGATAGCTCAGATTCGGTGTTGAGGTTTTCAAGCTTTGTGATTTGTTGCTGGACACTGACAAGTGTATCTACAATCCCAGGCAATCGGGATTCTAGTACATTTGCCAAATCATTTTGCACTGCTGCTATTGTACCTTCAAGATGGGTTATGGTACTTTGAATTTTTCCAAAATCTTCATATGTTTCAAGTTGCAGCTTAATATTTGCTACACTCCGAGTTATTGCATTCAAAGCATCAGAAGATGGCAAGTTGTTCATAAAATTTTCAAGTGTCTCAATTTTTTCTTTAACCTCGGCTATGGCATTGTTCAGAGGGTCCAGATTAGGTATTTGGAGTGACTGAATCTGTTCTTTTAGGGTAGAAATCACTAGATCAAAATCTTCTTGTGATTTTATGCTTTTGACAATTGTTTGGAGCTGTGTCTGGACATTATTTATTTGCTCTTCCAATTGTTGTTTCAATTGCTCGGAGTTGGTAGCCTGGGTCTTAAATTTGGCTTGAAGAGCTGCTACAGCTTCTTCCAAACTTTGAAAATTATCTAATGTTGCCAGGTCAGTATATTTCTGAAGCAATAATTTGAGTTCAGAATCAATTTTAAGAAGAGGGTCCATGCATTGTGATTGCAAATTTGTAATTTCTAATTGAAGACTGGCATTGAGTGTGGTTTGTAAAGCTTGTAAATCACTTCTTAATTTCTTGACTCTGACATCAAGCATCAGAATCTCATCACTGTGATCTTCATGTCTTGTATGGCCAAATATATCATTAGGCATTTTTGTTTTAGTGGTTATTTATTATAGAGTATCTGATTCTTAATTCTATAAAAAAGGGTATAAGCTTGTCATAGGATCCAGGGACCTCAATATATAAGCAGTCACCAGCAGAAACAGTATATACAGTGCCAGAAACCATGTTTGAGTGCTTAATTCTATAAATATTTCTCCCTACTGAAATCTTGACATCGCCCTCAGGGGTTGTAATAAATTGCAATTGACCACCTACAGGTAATTGGTAATGATTTAAATTATTGTTAAATATGTACAATATTTTGCCTGTTTCATCATCAACATCTGTAAGTATGCTGTTCAGATGAATAATTAACAAGCCACTCAGTTTAGACAGCATATCAGGAGAGGGTTGTGGTGTCGGCAGGTCCATAATAGCCTGTTTTTTGAACCCAAATAAGTTCATAGGCATGTTTATTTATTTCAAATCATGCTCTGTAATTGGGCATTGATTTCCATTTTTCAAATCACAATGCCCCCAAGGTAAAGTATGTATGCCACATGATAAAATGTATCACTTATCATCATGTGGGTCCAGGGCCACTTTTCTTACAATATTGCTAGTCAATAAGTGATCCACACTCTGGATTCTGGATTCTGATGTTTTGATTAAATTCTGGGATTTGATGCAATTTTTATAATCTTCAAATACAAGCTCTTTTTCCACAGCTACTTTGCCAATGCCCTTGGCCTTTTTGACAACGGCACTACATGTTTTAAAACTATACACCTTGGCACTTAACCCAGCAAATTCCACAATAGCATCACCACATGTCTCATCTTTTAACTTGCCAGGCACCTTTTTGTTGTGGGGTTGAATTATTGTATGTTCACTGGTATCAAAATATTGAAACAATTCAGGCTGTGACATATCTTGATAAACATCTTCTGTTTTAATATCAAGAACAAAACTATCCGTGTCCATGTACATCAATTTTACACGATCACCATAAAAAGGTTTCAACACATCATAATACAATGTTAACATATGTAATTTGGACAATTCCAATATCACAGCCCCTACATAAATAGGTTTATCAAACTTAATCTTTGTTTTCTTCATGTTGAAAAGTGCCATGTGCTCATCATAAATTCTTCTGTAATTGAAGTTGGGCTTTGCAACCAATTTTTTGCTCAGGCTGGGGTCAGTAATTATTTTAACATCGGTATGTTTTCTGACATTTTCAATAGTTTTGCCATACACAGAATTCACCATCAATTTAAACAAGGTCTTATCAAATTGGCTCTTTGCAGATGTTCGAAGCTCCGTGTTTGTATCAATGTATGGTTTCAACCATTCTGAGTGCCTGAACCTCAAAACTTTTCCAATTTTGGTCACTTGAACACCATGTTTCATCAGGAACTGGAGGTTTTTGTAATATATGACATAACCATGTTTCGGCTCCAAGAGTCATCATGAGCTTCTTCTGTTTAGAGCCAGGTGAGCACTGAACCTCGGAAATTGGGGGCAGATCAGAAAATTTATTGTGCAAATCATCAGGAATTATCAGATCAACCTCTAAGAAGAGGCCATATTCACTGTCATCAAAGTCCTGAAGAACCTCAATATTGAAATCTTCAACCCACTCAAGCCCTGCATATGGCAGTTTTTGCATCATGGCATGACCATAGAGGCTGTTTGCATCTACATACAGTATATAATTTGATGGCCGTGCTGGATCATAATCAGGCATATATTTGTTATTTGCTCTGGCATATCTCTGAGAACATTGCACCATCCCTCCTCTTATACATTCCTCCATAAACAGATACTTATCTTGATCTGGGATCAGATCCAATTGCATTTTAGTGTTCAAAAATGTTGCAGCCCATGCTAGGCCCGGGGCACTGAAAAAATACACTGGATCCAGTTTATAATTTTGCATGGAAGATTTTCTGAATGCCTGCATTATATCAGCTGAGAGGGTCACATCAAGTTTTAAATATGCCATGTGATAATCACCAAATGTCTGGCAATTTAAATTGTTCCACATCAACTGAGCATGGTGATAATCTTCATCACTGATTCCAGATCCTCTGATTCTGCTGTAAAACTCTTCTTGTGGTGGGAGGGAACACTCATCAAATTTAGAAAAATCTGTGACATAGTCATATGGATATACACCCTTCCGTCTAATTAATTTCAGGTCCAGATTTGGAAACGAGGCACGTGTGATTTTGAATTTATCATCAGATAATTGATTTGCCAGTGTAGCCAGGCTAGCAGGTAAAAATCTGTAAGAATCAAGAAATCTTATGTGAATAGGAACACCATCAACTTTAATTATCTTGCTAATAGATATATATTTCTCATCATTTTCAGCTAAAATATTTAAATTCTCCTTGTCAAACCCCTCGTACCTGATCACATGATGGAAATCATAATTGGATGCTCCATGGCAAAATATGGGGATAAATCTTGGTCTCTTGATCTTAATATTGCAGCTTTTACACAGGGCCATTAAGAATTTACCATCTGAATGAGAATGGTGATGAACCTTGATATTTGTATCTGAAAATTCACAATCACATACCGGGCATTTTTCTGCATTGTTGAAATCTTCAATCTGTTTCTCTGTTAAAGGCAACATAGGCTTTGATTTTAATAAGAAATTAGATGCTATGTCACGGCACACATTTTTTATTCTATGTGCAAATATTTTGATGGCATCTGGTTCCATGTATGAATATTCTTTAATAACAACACCATCCTGTACAACCACACAACAAAAACTGGAAGGTTCATGTCGCTGGTATGGTGTACTTGAAGATTCTTCAGGATCTGGATTGCAGAATGCAAGAGGTTTGAGGTTCGATTCAAAATCACAAGCAATATATACCGGGTGTTCCAACAAGGCTTCAAACTTTTTGAATTTGCAATTTTCACTTGGATTGGGCATCACCATATGAACAGGTTTATGGTTCCCACAGTATTTCAGATGCTCAATTAACTTGTTTTTTGCAATTTCTGCACTCTCTTCACAAACACCATTCACCATTTTTCTACCATCAAATACAGTTAAGCATCTTCTGCACAACTTGAATATTGTATTGGATTTGTCTAGTTGTGTTCTGACTAAAGCTTGAAGATTATGTATCAGAGTGTAATGATATGTGCCATCCCCTTCAATTAAGAGCAGATCAATCGGAATAGCAGATTCATCATCAAGTGTACTGATTCTGAGAGGTGCTATCGGGCAATTGCCAGTGGAACAAATAAATACATTAATAGATAATTGTTTGCCATTGATGTGCTTGGCTCTTTTTTCAAATTTATCAATATTCTGAACAGACATTGGATATTCTAAACCCTCCATTGCATCGTCAAAATCATGTTCATGCTGTTTGTAATAACTTATTCTCTCAGGATGCCTTGAAACTGGATACAGAGCAGCTAAAATACACCACAAAAAGCATTTCGCGTCATTATTTTTTATATTGACCACGGCTCTTTTGTTTTTGATATTGGCAGGTAATAGCAGATATGTAGAACCTTTTAATGGGCTGAATTCAGAAATATTAACATATAACTTGTGTGGAGAGCCGCATAGGCTCCATCCTGACTCTTTTGCCGCAAATTCAGAGTGTTTAATATTCAATTGATCTATCAACCTGCTTATTATTCTGTCCGAATTTGTATTTGAATAAAGCGGTACAGTTTCTGTTATGTGGGGCTGTGTAAATTTTGTGCCATTTGGTTTCTTATATTGTGCAAACAATTTAAGGGACAGTTTATAAGAGCCATTTTGTGCATTAAGAATTGCCTGGAGATCAGAATTTTTACTGTTCAAAAAATTCTTAATTCCACATCTTGGCTCTGATACAAACCGGTGATCCCTTAATTGGCCGTTAAAACTGCTACGGATAGGTTCATAGCGTGGCTGCTTTGCTGCTCTGGCATTAACAGGTGCTTCATGCTTCCTTTTCAGACCAGATGTAGATGGTTGTGTTGATGATTGTGCAGAGCAAGTATCTTTATGTATATATGTGAAGTATCGCATGTTATATTTTCTATGGCATTTGGGGCAAATTTTTGTGGGAGTTCTGTATTTGTCTGGGTTACAAATCTTTTGGTGTCTGGCCCAATTAGAGCTAAATATATTTTTATTGCATTGATTACAATATTTTTGACTTGGCATTTTTGTTGTTGTTTATTATATACAATTTCTTGGGATTCAATTCAAAACTTTATACTGGATAAAAAATATCAGATGGGTTCAACACTGTGCTGTGTGTGTGTGTGTACGTGTGTATGTGTGTATACACTTAATATTTTTGGCTTTGGTATTTATATACAATTTCTTTTGATTCAAATCAAAACTCTATGCTGGATAAAAATATCAGTTGGATTCAACACTGTACTGTGTGTGTGTGTATGTGTGTATGTGTGTATACACTTAATATTTTTTGGCTTTGGTATTTATATACAATTTCTTGGGATTCAAATCAAAACTCTATGCTGGATAAAAATATCAGTTGGATTCAACACTGTGCTTTGTGTGTGTGTATGTGTGTATGTGTGTATACACTTAATATTTTTTGGCTTTGGTATTTATATACAATTTCTTGGGATTCAAATCAAAACTCTATGCTGGATAAAAATATCAGTTGGATTCAACACTGTACTGTGTGTGTGTATGCACTTAATATTTTTGGCTTTGGTATTTATATACAATTTCTTGGGATTCAGATCAAAATTCTATGCTGGATAAAAAAAGCAGAAATAGGCCACAACTTGGCCACAAGTGGACCGGAAGTAGGCAAACCGGAAGTAGACCGGAAGTAGGCAAACCGGAAGTGGACCGGAAGTGAACCGGAAATGAACCGGAAGTAAACCGGAAGTGGACCGGAAGTGGACCGGAAGTGGACCGGAAGTAAATATGTGTGGGTGGGTGTGGGTGGGTGTAGGTGTGTGTTAATACGTTTGGCGTAGTTTCAGGTGTGGTCAAAAAAAATATGAGGAGGGGCATATTTTTGACAGGATTATGGACAACAATCTCACAGAAGTGCCTTCTGTAAGTGTAAACAAATCAATCTGAGGGGGGTCATACTTTCCCATGGAATCCATGAGGGCTTTTTTACAAAAATCTTGGATTAGGCAAGAGTTCCACACTTGAGCAAAAAGCTCATATGCTCATGTTGAGCAAGTTTTAAGTGTAAGCAAATCTGATTGAGGGGGGTTCATACTTTCCGGTCCTGTCCCTATTGTAAATACCACTACTCACACCAAATATAATTACAATCTGGAGAAGAGAAAATAAATAAATATAACTACTAATAATTACTAAAAGCAAATTGAACTTTACATATGAATTGAATGTAATGCTGTAAATACTCTTGAGAATTTATGAGTGTATGCTACTGCAAAATTTAAATCATAATTGATTTGTGAAAATATATGAATGCATAAATTGACTGAAAATATTTATAAATAACAATTGAATTTAATGAAATACTTTAAATATTACTAAAAATAATGTGTCGAACGATCGTCCTTCTGTTAGTATAAGCGTTAAAAATAACGTCATTAATAAAGATTAATTGTAAAATACACAACTTGCTGATAGTGTCCATGACAATTGGAATACGTAAAATAATATTCTAAGAATCCGAAATTTCGTTGACTTTTCCCCCCTAATGATATTGAAATCAGCCTAAGAATACAAAAAAAAATATGGAGAGAAAAAAATGAAAGTTGACAATTGGTAGTGTGTAACTATATGCATATGCACCTAACATTAAATGATATAAAAATGAAAAGTTAATTCCAATGTAGATTCCAAATTTTGTCTCACAAAGAAATAGCGTTCTGAACAGATATAAAATTCCATGTTCCCTTGTATCTTTCGATCTGATAACCTGAGTTGAAAGAATGCTCTGTCGGTAGTTTGTTCAGTTCCCCGGCTAATGTGGAATGTGAGATATCTGCTGTTTAATTTGCAACGTGTTGGTTACTTCATGTTAAGAGAGAATTTTGCTCCTGCCGATGTAAATAGATATCATTGCCAGAAGAAACGAATAGAATGCCTCACTTGCTTATTTCTTCAGTTGTTCTGTCTTCCTGAATGTCACTCCAGTTTCCCCATTGCTTAAAGAGGAAGGAATTTTCCCGGTGTATCCAAGTTGAACTTTATCCTTTTGCTGACGAAAGACATTTTACCATGAAGGCAGTTGAAATTGACTTTGGATATCGCTTTGAGAAGTATGAAATACATGTGAGGGAAATTTTAAGTGGGAATTTTACAAGATGGGAAATTTCTACCATGTGGAAGAAAAAAATTAGGAAGTACTCTAGGTAACTTGATTATAACATTCAATAAACTAATTGAGTCGTATTTGGAATGAAGTATCCCAAATTAGATGGATCAATGTAATGTACATGTTTAATGAAAGATATTTTACTTCTTCAAAACTGTCGTAATTCATCTCATGACTGTGTCGTTAAATTGTTAATAAAATCTGAAAAGTGACTGCTGAATAATTCATGAATGTGTAAAATACTACTTATTTCTTCTATGCTCTTAATTGACTTATTACTCTTCATATTAGATTTCAAATCTAGCTTTTATGTAAAGTTATGTAAGAAAAATATACAAAATAATTAAATCTCAATGTAAAATGCGTATAATTATAAAGGTAATATTAGTATTTATATTATTTCCATGTAATACATTTTATTTAAGCTTTATAAATATCAAAGAACTCAATATGATCACTATTCTCTTCGTTATTATTATTAGCTATATTATAATTCTTATAGCAATTTTTATTTAGTTATTATTGATCTGTAGCTCGTTTAATTGAATAATTTACTGGCTGTATGCCTAGTCAGCTCTTATTATAACTGTTCTCTTTATTTAACGTTATTTAAATCTTATGAAACTGATAATCTCATATTTCTGTCATTTATTTAGTTATTAAAATTATAAATGTAATTAACTTAAATTTAACAATTGAAATATTAAAATGTGTACTTGTTTAAACCCTATTTTGACTAATCACACTAAATCATAGAGAATTTTAATTCTCATTTTCCTTACCGAATGTGTTTAACACATTATATTCATAAAAAATACTAAAGTCTATTATCGACTTACACTATTTATCCTTTGTAATTCACAAAAGATTATTTCCATCGGTTCTCTGCATGCATTCAGAAACCTGGGGAAAATTTCTTGCGCGCTGTTTACTTCCCTTTGTTCACTATTCGTGAATACAATAATATTAATTATTATTATTATTTTCGCGCGTTCCTGTACTTGTTGTTCATTATTATGAAACCTCGATGTCTACGAGTTATAACTAATGATTTTAGTGTGGTAATAACTAGTGTTACACTGCCGTGCAATTATTAAGGGCTAAACAATAATATTTCACATAATTTTAGTATTTGTTCGTTTAAGAAAAATATTTGAAAGATGTAAAATTTATTTAGTGCATCTCAGAGTACTGAAAAGAAAGTTACGTACAGGGTAAAATGTATGTTCTCACTCATTCACTCCTGTTCCTGTTCTTCATTCTCATCATCACCATTTACATTCTCATCGCCGCTACCGTGTTCCGAAGCATAGTATTTCTTCAATCTCTGGACCGAAATTGAGTCTACGACTGTCTGTCCTCGTTTTGTCTTATATTCCACTTTGTAAACATTGGGATTTTCTTTTGCTATAATTTTACAAGGTCTTTTATATACTCCCGAAAAGCATTTAGCGGTGTGTACGCGATGACTGCCATCGTATACTAGAACCAATTCTCCTGGCGTAAATTCAATGGACTGATGACGTTTATCGTAGTACTTTTTTGCTTGTCGGTGGCGTTTCTGTAGAGACTCATAAGCTGCTTCTCGTGCTTTTTCGAGAATCTTGAATCTCATCTCGTTGTTTACATTCACACTGAGCGTTAAATGTAGTCCGCTCTCCCAGACTAATCTAGGCGTAAATCCATGAAGAAGAAAAAATAGACTGTTCTTCAAATTCTCCTGGTAATTAACATTGTACGACCACACGGCCGATTGCAAGTATAAAAGCCAATCTGTGTGTTTTGAGTTCACGAAGTTTTTCATAAGTCCCTGTAAAATAGCATGTGATCGTTCCAATAATCCAATTAAATTGTGATTAGCTGCTGGTGCGAATTTAAGTTAGATTCCACACTTCTCCGATAGTTCTTTAAATAAACTAGCTGTGAATGAAGTACCTCTGTCCGTATCTATATGAGAAGGACATCCATAGCGTAAAATTACATTTTCAAAAAGGAAGTTAGCTGCTGTCTCACTTGAAGTATCTGCTACTGATTGAGCAATTAAAAATCGAGTACCATGATCGATTGCACTTAGTATATATTTATGGCGGAGCAAACCACTTGGTGGATACGGTCCGCTAAAATCTAAAGCGATTCTATCGAATGGTTTCTGTGAGTTGAATGTTAAAAGTTCTCCATATGGCGCTCCTTTTACGCGCTTATTCTGCTGACAAATTACACACTCCTTGACCATTTTCTGAATATGGTTCTTCATGAATGGAAAGTAAATCCTATCCAACGCATTTTTGTATGTTTTAGTGAAGCCATAATGCGCTCCTCCAGCTGGTAAACTATGTAATGTCTCAATAACAGTGTTGCGAAGTGACTTCGGTATGCATAATAATTTTTTAGTCGTAGCTCCCAGTTTATGTTGTCTATAAAGAAGAGTAGGTGAAACCGTACGTTCTGGGCCGGCCCTTTGACCTACTTTTTATTTTACGACGTTTTACGCACTAAACTAACCTACAATGAAAGAAAAAATGGACAGAAAAAGCTCTGGCATCACTTTTTAAGCTATTTTTTATGCCAACTCGTTTTTTTGACCTACATTTGAAATGACTTACGACATTTTCCTATAAGGCTACCCCTCTCTTACTGTAAGGCCCCCCTCAGTGTAATCTACTACGACCTGCTAATAGAGTAGGTGGAATGGCCGATCCTAGACACGTCCTTTGACCTACTTTTCGCGCGCAGTGTTGCCAGCTCCTCACTCGAAAAAATCACCAAGGTTTTTGTTTTTGGGTCTAACCTAACCTAAAGCAAGGAGCTGGCAACCTTGCTTGAGGTATTTTCTCGCAGTGTTGCCAACTCCTCACTCGAAAAAATCACCAAGGTTTTTTTTGGGTCTAACCTAACCTAAAGCAAGGAGCTGGCAATCTTGCTTGAGGCTTGCCTTACAGTGCATAAAGCAAGGTTGCCAACCCGCTGGTACTTTTGCCATAGCCTTTTACAAGAAAAAAAAAAGAGAAAGGGAAGAGTTAAACAACCGACAGCTTACCCACAGCCTTTTTTGCTCTAACCTAACCTAAAGCAAGGAGCTGGCAACTTTGCTTGTGCAATCAACCCGGTTGACCGCCCTCAAGTGGAGATCAGCGTTGCCAACTCCTCACTCGAAAAAAAATCACCAAGATTTTTTTTGGTCTAACCTAACCTAAAGCAAGGAGCTGGCAATTTTGCTTGTGCAATCAACCCGGTTGACCGCCCTCAAGTGGAGATCAGCGTTGCCAACTCCTCACTCGAAAAAAAATCACCAATATTTTTTTTGGTCTAACCTAACCTAAAGCAAGGAGCTGGCAACTTTGCTTGAGGCTTGCCTTACAGCGCATAAAGCAATTTTTGCCAACCTGCACACACTGGGCAAGGAGAGCCGGCACTGCTGTAAAAAGAGAGAGAGACGGGTGGATGGCAACGCAGTATGTGTGTGCGTGTGTGTGTATAATATGTAGCATTATTAACTAGAGTGTGTTGGAAACCCACTTACAACTAAAAAAAAATAGAGATGCCAACGTTGGTGTAAGATGAAGAGAGAGAGAGACCCATGGCTGGCAACAGTGGTGAGCGAATGCGCCATATCGTAATTTTCCAACTCCGTATATCGTGACCTTTGTAAACCTCTCTCGGGGGAACGATGTGCCACACACACGCGCGCACACACCTGTATTGTGACGCAAGCAAACAAACAAAATAATAATTGTTTTTTTTTTTTTAGGATACCTGGCCCCTATAACCTCGCGAGGGTGCGTGGTGCCCAACACAGTTCTAATGGCCACGGCTAACAAAGTCATGCCTCTGTAGAGTTTCACGGGTTTTTTTTTCTCAAACTTCTATGAAACTCTACAGAGGACCTCCGTAATGCATGCAACGTGTACTAACAACTCTAGTGTTATTTGATGTTGTGATATTTTTGGATATAGAGTTTTATTGTGAGATATAGATAAAAATAATTATGTTTATTATAATATTTTCTTGATGAAGATGGAGAATATGTGTGTGTGTTACAAATAAAGTTGCATGCTTATTTTTCTAGTGTGTGTGTATGTGTTTTTGATGTTTCGACAGCATCTGAAACGATAACAAAAGAAATTTTATTGTTAATTTTCACGTGTAAAAACAACAACAAATTTTGTGCAAATTCTGATTGTCTCGTGCTATAGTGCAAAAAAGATATTGTAACTGATAACTAATGAAATTGACATTTGTAACTGATCTGAACTAGTGAAATTCGTATTGTGCCATTGTAACTGATTGTGCTAGTACAAAAAATTTCTTATTTGTGCAAGAAAAGATGTAAAAAACTTGTTAAAACTGCTCTGTGACCCTCTCGTTCTTCACGTCGTAGGCGAAGGACTTCTCTGCAATCAGGATGACACTGCATAGGGTATCCTCGGGCAAGGCATCGTGGAACTCGCAGACGACCTTGATGTTGGTTCGATCGTTGACCACAACCTTCTTCCTCTTAGATGTGTTGATGACGGTCATGGGTCTCCGTGCTTTGAACTCGCTGGGCGTGTAGTACATGTCCACGTTTCCCTCGGTCACGCGTTTGTAAGCTGAGAACGCTTCGTAAAGTTTGAGGTAATCGTTTTTTGTCACGTCGAGGTTGTAATTCTCGCGCGGGAACACTTCGTTGCGTCCATTTTTCAGATAAACGTTCTTGATCTTGCAGTCGTCGAACTTGCTGGAATCTTTTTCCTGATTCTTGTCCCTCCCGGTCTGAAAGAGCACTACGACGAAATCTGGCATGTCGAACTGTATGTTGTTGAACTGCGTCGTCACGTCGAATTCCATGTGACTTCCCGACGCCATCTTCTGCACGCACTGGTAACCGTGAAAGTGAATCGGCACCTGCGGACTTTTCAAGATCTCCGCTTTGTACTTGAGGGCGTAGTTCGTTTCGTATTCCACCACCGGCATTCTCAATTCCATGCTTTGGATGACGCACTTGGCTGCTTCGGGTAGAGTGTTGGCTATCGGCGTGGTGCCGTCCGGACCCAAAGTAGCGTATCGCATTAGTGCGTCGTTGTCGTTGGCCGCTCTTCGAAACGTGACCCTCAGTCCTCCCTTCCACATGATCTCCTTGTAGTCCGAGAAGAAACCCGGCAGCAGACGCATGGGAAAGAGCACCGTGTGACTTCTCGTCGATATTTTGGTCCCGGCTTCGAATCCCCCGGCCTGGTAGTATGCTGCGTCCGTTTTGGATAATTTCAACGTTCCCACTGCCGTCGACGTGATGCCTGGATAATCTATTCTGTCGATGACGGTGTTGTGTTTCCTCACCTCCACCTGCGAGAACAGGTGAGGCACGAAGTTGTCTACGAGTATCAAGTTTGCTGCTGCAGGAAACGCGTCTCCGCTTTCCTTCTTCACCACGTCGAATTGAAGGTAGAGGTCCGCTCTGTGAGGATGAATGAACCCGTCGCCTACGTCCACGTCGTATTCGATCTCCCTGTTCGCTTCGTTCAGATTGGCGAACGTGCGACGGTTGGGAGGGAAAGATTGCAATTCGTAACTTTCGATTTGCTCCATTTTACATGTATGGTTATTTATTATACGTTGATCTCCACGATGGCCGTCGTAGTGGCACCTGCGAAATCCACAGCGTCTCCTTTCTCGTTCGTCACCACCAACTCTATGTCGTCTATGCGGTTGAGACATACTGGAAAATAGATCGGCGAAGAGGGCGTGTAGATAATCGGTTCCATGAACTCGGAACTTGGTTTGAAAGTGGCTATGATTCCCGTCTGCTTGTGACTTCCTAATAATCCGTCCGAAGATTTCGTGATCATACCTTCCGCCACGTTGCAGTGTACGTTCAGAGTCTCTATGGCCAAGAATTTAGGAATGTTGGTTGCTACGTGCTTGATGCCAGCTTCGAGTTTGGTGTTGTTCTCGAAACCTAAAAGTTCTCCCATGGTGCCCAGGTCCACGGTCTCCGTCGCGGATAGGATTTCCACTCTGTGCGTGACCGAATTTTGAGAAAGGTATGTGCCTTTGGGTAACTGAGCTTGCAAAGTGGAAAGATTGTATTGTCCTGGCGTGACGACGATGTGTTCGCTTCCGAAGCTAATTTTGTTGTTGTGCTGCGTGACGTTAGGTATGAGGTACATGCTGTAGAATGCACGCAGAGCCACGGATTTAGGATAGACGATGTCGTCGTGCAGCGTGAGTTTCGAGATTGAAGATTCGCTCGTGAGATGGAACACGCCCATCCTAGTGATGCTGTTTGAGGTTCCACAATGCTTTCTGGAAATCCTCGATCGTAGGGTTATTTATTTTAGAGAGAAACGCGAGCACGGAGAGGCAGAGATGACCGCAGTTCACGTCTCCGAAATTTTGAATGCGTTCGTTGTTGTAGTATATAGAGGTTTTGTTTGTTTTCAGATAATGAATTAAATTTGTAGGTGGAACACCTCCGAAAGAATCGAAAACGAATGCTTTGTTATTGTCGTTTTTGTGGTAACATATCCAATGCGTGCCTGGATTTTCTTGACCGTCCAAGTTGACTACTCCGCATTCTTTTTTTTTAACGCTTGAAGGTAACGAGTCGGACATAAAAACTCCTCTGAAGTGTTTGATTCGTAACGGTCCGATCAGAGATTCAATGTCTCGGTTGGTGAGTGCTTCTGTTTCTTTTTTTTAAACTTTCTCATCACGCCCTTCCCCTTTTTCTTCTCCATGGCCAGGTTGTGACGTTTCTGTTCTTCCAATTCTGCTTTGTTCTTCTTCGAGTCGATGACGGTTTTCGCGATGGCGGCACTTCCGCCAGCCAAACTTCCAACGGCCCCCAATGCTGCTAGGATGGCCGGGATGCTGAATATGAAACCTCCGATCTTTTGCTGTTTCCGCGAACGCTGCAATCTTTTCAATTGAGGTGTGCTGAGCAGCAATTTCATTCCATGTCCTTTCGACAAGCAAGAACGTTTCTTCTCGCGTTGTTTCTTGGTGAGTAACCCATCAAGAGCACCTAGATTTTTCAGATTGGAGTATGGTATCTGGTACACGACACCCTTGGGCTTCATGTTGATGCTCTATGTGTTATTTTCACGGTATGTTATTTATATATATATTCTGAGATTTTTTCTCGTGTAGTTTTTTTACGGTATGTTATTTATATATAAATATTCTGAGATTTTTTTTTCACGGCCCCCGCAGTCGCTACACAAATTCTATTACGTGCTTCGTTTTCTTGCCAAAAAGTTCCTTTGTCCCCTTGTACACGATTCGAGTTTTGTTCTCGATTAAAATAGATAGCTTCTCGTCCGATAACATGTTAGCGTATCGATCTGGTAAAAATAGACTGTATTGTGCGTTGAGCAACAGGCGTACCTTGGGACCATACTGGGTAGAAACGATTGAACCGGAAGTTATCGTGTAAGGTTTGTCGACTTCCAATTCCCGAATTTTTACATACTCGAATGACAAATTTAGCATTTGTTTTAATGCTTGGAGGTTACTCATTTTTTCAGTTGTCATATCGAAGAAGAGAAATTTTCAGTGTGTGTGTTAGAGAAATTTAATTTTTTTTTTCACGATGTGTGTTATTTATATATACCGAAGATTATTTTTTTCACGATGCGTGTTATTTATATATATATATTTTTCACGATTTGTATCGAAGATTTTTTTAACAGAGGAAGAAAGTTCGTGCTTCGGAGAACGCGATGATGTGCGTGATGATTTCTTCAGTTTCCTGTTTGGACTTACGCCAATCATCAGTATATCGTCTTCTTCCCTGCCTCGCCTCGTGCAGTTCGTCCAACCTTTCGTTCAATTTCTCCCCTGCGGCCGACAGAAGAGTGTCGAGATCACCGCACCTCATTCCACTGATCTCCCGAAGACGGTCCTTGAGAACTATTTCGCATCCCATGTGAAATGCCGGCGTCGTTTTAGCTACGATCACAAGTTTATTAACATCTCCGTTAACTACCTTTTTGAATATTTTAGATAGTAGTTCGTGCGGCAAATCAGTTATGCAAGCCATGTTGTTTTTTTTTACTGGATGTTATTTATATACCCCACCCCAATTTTTGTTTTGTGTTCATGGCGATGGTGGTACCCAGTGCGGCGACCCGTTCACCCAGCGATGCGTCTCTGCTTACGAACCTTTCGAAAGCTGCATGTTCCAATTTTCTGTCTGCTTCGTGACGTGCGTCCAGATCCGTCTGCGTGGTGTTGTAAGCGATGTCGTGATCTTTGCATGCCGCGTCCAACAGATTCACACCCTTGTCTCCTCTCTCCAATCTTTTCTCGAGTTTGGTACCCGGTCCGCAGTACTGGTAGCCAGGTAGATGCATCTCGAAAGGTAACTTGTTGATGATGTCGTTCACGAGTCCTTTTCCTTCGGCCACGTTCCAAAATTTCGGAGGTAGCGTGTTGATGATTTTGATCAGGTAACCTATGCCCTTGTCGTCGTTCACGATGAAGTTGGAAAGTTTCGTGCTGATCATGTCCACGATGCCAACCTTCTCGTTGTAGAAATTACGGTTGCCTGCATTCTCCTCGCCGGCTATCACCAACAATCGGTCCACGAGTTTCCTAACGTCGTCCACCCAAACGAATTCTTTGGGTAACGTGTTGTAGCGTTTGACGCCGCTGCCTGTTTTGACCTGGTTCCAAATCGGTTTGATGAGATTCCTATACTTCTCGCCGCTGCTCGATTTCACCCTATTCTGCGAGGCGTCGTTGTTCTGGTACAAGGCATCCGTCATGATCAGAATTTCCTTGTAACTTTGGTAATCTTCGTCGGTGTAATCTTTCGGCTGCTTTTTGGCAACGAGTTCCCACAGTCCCACCGTACCCGGATACCTGTTCCAACTATCCTTGTCGCCTAAATTCACTTTAATGTCGTTGCCTTCGAAGGTCACCTTCGATTTCCCAATCTTCCACACCACACCGCCGCCTTCGCTGGTTTCCATGCTGGGATACAATCCGAACACTTCATCCTTGTCGAATTTCCCCGTGCTCAGGTAGTCTCGTGCCAAAGGTCCCAACTCGATTTTATCCGAAGACGACGACGTGCTACCTATAGCTCGACGTCGTGCCGGTGCATCCTTCAGTTCGAACGGCGTCGAAGGAATGCTCGAAATAGGTGTGGGTACGGCGTAACTTTTAGCTGCGAGCGGTACGAGTTCATTCATCAAATTTTTATTTTGTTCCGTGACACTTTTAATTTCTTTACCTAGACTGCTGATGGCATCGATCACGGGTTGATCCTGACGTTTCTTCTCTTCGTAGAATCCGCGATTCTCGGATTTCCAACCTTTGAAGCGTTTCGCGAGGTATTTTCGCAACTTGAGATTTTCGTCCTCGATTTTTCGTTTCGTCATAACGTTTATTTATATACATCGTTTCTCACAACGTTGCAACGTTTAGAAAGTCGTTGATTTTGTTTCTGTATTTTCCGTCGTTGGGTTTCCTCGTCATGTCGATCGTCGCGAATCCGAAATCGTCACCGTTCCAGCAAGTAGAGCAGCAGCCTTCCGAAAATTGATTGTAGTTCATGTCTCCGCCTACGTAGTCATCGTACGCGTGCTTGAGGTTGGTGTGATCTTGACGAAACAAAACATATGAAATTAGCGTTGTCGCGCACTAACTGTTTTGGAATTTTGGAAAACGTTTGAGCTAGGTAAAAACAATCCATTCCTTTGTGACGACCTTGCGTGAAAAAGTTGCGAATTTCATTTTGATTTTCCAGGATGGCGTCGTCGAACACAACGACTGAATTTTCACGACAATCGTCGAGTGGTTTTATTTCCGAGGCGAACGTTGCAATGTCCAGACCATCGTACAGTTTCATCAGTTGCTGGTATTTGGATTGCTCCAAACTTTTCGAGAACACGTACAGGTGCCTGTTCTTCCAATCTAACCAATTCGGTGCGAGGAGAAAATTGTCCACGAGCAGTGTCGTTTTCCCACACCCCGATGGACCTACGATCAGACAGCGGATGCTGTCGGGAAGCAACTTGCCGTTCTTTTTCTTCGTTTGACTTTTCGGATCCGGTAGACGCTTCACCACGTTCCACGTACTCACAAGATCACTTCGTCCGCGTCGATCCAACTCTTTTCCGGAAGTCCCAGCCATTTGACAAACAGTTTGTCACCTTTCCTACGCAATACTTTCTCGATGAGGTACGTGTCGGGGTGTTTCGTTTTAAAGAGTTCCTCTTCGTAAAATCTTCCTTTCAAAATCTCGCCGCTACTATCTTTTATTATATACGTGTGTCGGTTTCCAGGTAAAACTCGAACCACCGTAAAGAGTTCCGTACTCCAATTTTTTGTGAATCCCTTCTCGAAGGTGCGTTTGAATTTGCTGATCCTCACCCGGTCTCCAATTTTGTATTTAGCTTTTTTTGTCGTGGGTGTGTACTTTGGACAGTAAACTGTAGAAATTAAACGCTGCTCGTCGGACTTGGTAACGTCAACTGGCTTCATGCCTATCGTTCTGTGTACCGTTTCATTATAGGTGTCGACGAGTTCCGGCAGGATGTCGACCCATTTGTAATTTCCCCGAAGCGTGAATCGTTTCCACATGTGTGTTTTCAAGGTTCGATTGAATCTTTCCACGATGCTGGCTTTGATGTGACTGAAGGTCGAATAATGTCGAACGTCATGTTTTTGAATAAACTTTTGGAATACAGCGTTGTAAAATTCCTTCCCCTTGTCCGTTTGCAGAAACCGTGGTCGTCTGCCGCCGCTTTCGCGAAAAATTAATTTGAATGCTTCCGTGACGCATGTTCCCGTTTTCGCCTTCAAAGGTAGAGCCCATGCGAATTTCGAAAACGTGTCTATGACGGTGAGAAGATACTTGTTGCCCTTGTTCAATTTATGTACGTTTTTCAAATTGCCGCTACTCATCTCCACGAGGTCACTTTGCCAGAGGTCATCGATGCCCTTGGTTACCACAGCCAAACGTTCGTAGTTACGGCGTGCAGGTTTATGCAATTCTTCGACGATGGCTTGCCTAGACATTTTTTTAGAGATTACGTTTCAAGAGAAGCACAAGCGTGATGGGATTCAAAGAGGGTGGCACTTCGCTCGTGTTTTGAATGATCAGCTTATCGCCGGCACTCACGTCGAAAACGGTGAGATCTTCGTCTTCGTGTATTTCATATATGTTGCGCGTTTCGTTCCAACGTGCCAGAGGAATATTTCCCGCTTTCTGGACACCACGATTCGATATCAAAGTCATGGTGGGAACGCTAGCTTTTCTACCGTGAGACCAGTACGAAAATTCGTTTATCTGAATCGTGCCATCGAGGAGAAACTTGTAGTACGGATGATAAGGATGTAACATGTACAGTTTGTTACCTTCGACGAACGTGGAGATTCTCTGTTGATTGGGTACGCTGTTGATTTCGATGGCTTGCAGAGAATGCAGTTTAGCGAATTTAGTGTCGACGCCGAGCAGATTACTGTGAACTTGTCCGAGTTTATTTTCGATGGGCAGCAAATGCTCGACTATGGTATCTGTTACGGCAGAAAACGACGGTTTGATTTTCACTTCCACGTTCAACTGCTTGTAGTTTTCGTTGAGTTCTTGCAACTTGGCACCGAAAGAGGCCAGCGTCGATTCCTGCGTGGATTCCAGCACTCCAACTTGATCTCTGACGTTGACGACAATGTTCTGAAGATTCTCGACTTGATTCAATTTCGAGCTCTTCTCGGTAAGATCGCTCACGATGCTTCGCATCTCTGTAAACTGCGTGTGAAGGTCGGCTACGCTCTGCGAAGTGGGCAGCGTCGACACCAGCGAACTAATTTCGTCTCGAATCTGTTCCACGTTCGCCGTTTCCGTTTCTAGTCGTTTCAGCATTCGAGATATGTTCCTTTTCAAAGCGTGCAATTCTTTGGAGGTGGGGAGATTGGCCACCCTACTCTCGAGATCGCTCAATGAACTTTTGATGTCGCTCGATTCGGATAGTGCCGTCACCGCCGTTTTCAATTTTTCCAAATCTTCGCTCGAAGGTACGCTCGTCCGTAACGATTCCAAGTCACCCTGTATGTTGTCGAGTACGTGATGAAAATGAGCGAGATTCGTTTCGACGTTCAAATTTTCTAAATATTCGATCTTCTGCTGAACCGTGCTCAACGTGTCTTGAATGCTCGTCAACGCTCTCGCTTCGGCGTGAATATTTTTAATTTCTTCGTTGATCAATTCCAAGGACGCCTGAAGCGTAGCGATGGTGGTTTGAATATGTTCGAAATCTCGATACGCCTCCAATTGAATTTTTATGTTCGCGACGCTTTTACCGATGACCTGCAGTTCGTCCGACGATGGTAGGTTCGTCATTGTATCTTCCAAAATCTGCAACTTGGATTTAATTTCTTCCAACGTGCCGGTGAATTCTTCTTGTAATTTGGAAACGACGACGTGCAAGCGTTCTACATCAATATCGTTCACAACGGTTTGAAGTTCAGAGAAATTCTTTTCGATTGCGGAAGTTCGTTCTTCGATTTCGAGTTTCAATTTTTCCAAATCTTCATTTTTCGATTGAAATTGCTGTAATTTGGCCAAATCATTTTGAAGCGAATCCACGCTCAACTGTATATTTTGAACGCTGTCGTAAGAAGGTACGTCTACATAATTTTTTATCAGCGTCTTCAGTTCGGAATCGATTTTCAGAATGGGGTCGAGACATTGCGTTTGGAGCGTAGCGATTTCCGACTCTAAACTTTTGTTTAAGGTTTCCTGCAAAGCGATCAAATCGGTCCTCAACTTCTTAACTCGAATGTCCAACATGAGAATCTCTTCTGCATGGTCTACACGCTTGGTGTTGCCGAAAATGTCGTTAGGCATTTTTGGTTAACGGTTATTTATAATAGGATAGACGATTCGTAATTCTACGAAGAGAGGAATAAGTTTGTCGTAATCTCCGAGGAGTTCCATAATCTCCTGCGAAAACATCGTATGCCATGTTAGAAAGCATTTTGTCGTGCTTGATTCGAAAAAGGTTCTTGCCGCTAGATATTTTGATTTCGCCTACGTTCTCCGGATTCAGGGTGATCCGAAGTTTCCCGTCGATCGGAATTTCATAGAAATGTAAATTGTTATTAAAAACATAAAACATCTTGCCCACGTCCTCATCCAATTTCGTCCAAATGCTGTTGAGGTGAATAATCAACAGACCGTTGAGTTTAGTTAACGCGGAAGGTAGAAATTCATGATCTGTCGTCGTGCGGTGTACAGTCTCCATTGTTTGCTTTCGGAAACCAAAAAGATTCATGTTGGTTATTTAAGAAAAAATTGAGGTCGTATCTAATATAAATAACACCACAAAAAAATGTGAGCAATTTAGTAACTTCATCTTTTTTTTCTTAGCAAAAAAAATGGAGAAGAAGGAAGCGAAACGTGCATGCGACCAATGTGGGACATATATATCCATTTCTCACTTGAGAAGACATCGGAAGAATGTGCATGGCGAAGGATCAAGTAAGAGAGAGCTCGATGTTGACGATCAAGCGCCACGAAAAAAGCAGAAGAGTGCCGGCGAAAATATTCGAAATATTTTAACCGAGGAGATTTTCCGATCTGAAGAAACATCTGATCTAAACAACTTTTTTCGCTCGGTCAAAAGCAAGTTAATTTCGTCTATCACCGAAGCTTTGTTGCAATGCTCGTTGAAAATCCACCTCATCGTTTCCGTCATTTACGAAAACATGAAAAAAGAGCGAGAAACTTTCCATCATTACACTGGTGTAAAGAGCCTCCACGCCGCCGACGTCGATGAGGTGGATGCCATTTGCAACCAGATGTTTGACGCTTTGTTGAACAAGCACGAGACTTTCCAAAAACGCGGATCGGGTTGGACACTTTGCGGTTCGCCTCACACTTTAACTTTGAAGGTGGCACGATACAACCCGATGGGAGCATCCAGCTACATCAATTTGCCTCCGGAAATAGCCAGTAAGAAAGCCATAATCAACATTCAAAATGAAGATAACAGATGCTTTTTGTGGTGCATCATTGCCGATCATCACCCAGCCAATAATCATAAGCATCGTTTATACCACTACAACAAGCCAGAATATCTCTCAGAATTTGAAAAACCTATGGCTGGCATTAATTACCCTGTAAATCTACGAGACATTAGTAAATTTGAGACACAGTACAAGACAGATAAAAACAAAAATATAGCAGTACACATATTCGGATTAGACAAAAAAAACACCATCTACGTTCTCAGACACAGCAACATTAAAAGTAATCGTGTCATCAGATTACTCCTGATCGAAGATGATGATAATTATCATTACTGTCTAATTCAGAATCTTCCAAAATTAATAAGAAGTCAAATTACCACAAATCACCATAAAATTCGAGTATGCGACAGATGCCTGAGTATATTCTACGGTCAAGGAAAAAAGAACGCTGATGAAGAACTCCGAGATCATCATGAAATGTGTAGTAAACATCCGGCCGCGGCTATCAAAATGCCTTCTCATGACATGACATTTTCCAACTACAAGGCATTACTCTGGCATCCCTTGGTGATATGCGCCGACTTTGAAAGTTTCCAACTTCCACTCGCCACATGCGAACCGAATCCCAGCGTATCGAGCACTACCGAAATTCTACATCACGAAGCCTGCGCTTTTGGATTGATGGTCAACAACACAGGCAATGTTATTTTACATCGCGGCAATGATGCTCCACAAAAATTCATTCAAACCCTGAAGCAGATGGCCATACAATTCGCTCCTCTACTAAGAGAAGACAAAGCAATGGAGTCTCTTACCCAGGAAGAGAAGGAAGCATACGACCTTGCCTCTCAGTGTGGTGTGTGCGAAAGTAACTTCACCCTCGAAAATGTCAAAGTTCGCCACCACAATCATCACACGGGAAAATATGTGGCCCCCGTGTGTAACAACTGTAATCTTCAAATCAAAAAACCAAATTTTATTCCTGTATTCATTCACAATTTGGAGGGCTACGACGCCAAAATCTTCATAAAGGAGATGGGATGCGACGCTCAACCCATTAGCGTCATAGCTCGCACCAACGAGAAATTTATTTCATTCAGCAAGAAGGTGGGCGTTGGAAATGGCAATCACGTAGAAATTCGCTTCTTGGACTCCTACAACTTTCTGTCTTCGAGTTTGGCGACACTCGCGTCTCAACTCACCGACGATGATTTGGTCGCCACCAGGAAATGTTTCGGCGACCAACATTTAGCACTGTTGAGACGCAAGGGTGTTTACCCGTACGAATACATGACGGATGCTTCCAAATTCTCAGAAACATCGTTACCACCGAGAGAAGCATTCTACAGTCGCCTTAGCGACACCTGTTGCACCGAAGAGGACTACCATCATGCTCAGCTCGTGTGGTCTACATTCTCTTGTCAAACCATGGCCGACTATCACGATCTGTATCTGAAACTGGATGTTACGCTATTGAGCGACCGTTTTCATCTCCATCGCTCGAGAGGAATGGCAGCATATGGTTTGGACCCCGCTTTCAGCTACACCACACCGGGTTATTCTTGGCAGGCGATGTTAAAATCCACGAAGGTGAAGATAGAACTCATCAAAGACGTCAATCAACTTTTGTTTGTTGAAGAGGCAAAACGTGGTGGAATCGTCCAGTGTCCCCTTCGATACGTCAAAGCCAACAATCCATATGTTGCCGATTTTGATGCAAAAAAACCGACAAACTTCTTGGCATACTGGGACATGAACAACCTGTATGGTTATGCCATGTCCGAGCCTCTGCCCATCGGAGAATACGAATGGATGAGCGAGCAGGAACTTCAAGATTGTTTGGAATGGAGCGAAGATCATGAAAATGGATGTTTTCTGAAAGTAGATTTGGAATATCCTGCATCGCTTCATCGAAAACACCATGGATTTGCGATGGCACCTGTGATGGAATCGGGTCCGGAGAAGAAGCTGATGCTCACCTTCAAGAGCAAAAAAAATTACGTGGTGCATTATCGTCTCCTACAATTCTACCTCCGGCATGGATTGGTTTTGAAGCATGTGCACTCGGGATTGAAGTTTAGACAGACCAGGTGGCTAGCACCCTATATCGACGGCAACACTCAACGTCGAGCATCAGCTTCTTCTTCCGCAGACAAAAACCTATACAAATTGATGAATAACAGCATCTACGGCAAGAGCATGGAAGATGCCAGGAAAAGAAGAAATATCAACTTGGTCTCCAACCCAAAGAAAATAAACAAGCACGTCACTCAGCCCACGTACAAAAACTTCACGATACTGAGCGACACGTTGGCATTGATCGAACGTGCTCTCCGCCACATAACATTCGACAAACCAATCGCCGCGGGAGTCGCGATCCTCGAGTTGTCGAAGCTGGCCATGTACAAGTTTCACTACGACATCATGAAACCACGCTATGGAGAGGCGATCGAGGTGGCGTACACCGACACGGACAGCTTTGTGTACAACATCCGCACCGATGATCTATACGAAGATCTGAAAAACATGAGCCAGCATTTCGACTTCTCTAATTATTCGACGACAGCCAGAAAATGACGATCGGGAAGATGAAGGATGAAGTCAACGGCCGCATCATCACAGAGTTTGCGGGTCTTCGAGCAAAAATGTATGCCATCAAAATTCAGGATGAGACCGAAATAAAAAAAGCAAAAGGGGTGGGGCGTTCGAGCACAAACAAACTAACCGTAGAAGATTACAAGTCGTGCTTGTTCGACAAAAAATCAAACGCATGACCGAACATCGGATCACGAGCACCATCGACCAATTGCATACATCCACAATCAACAAAGTGGCGCTTGATCCCCACGACACCAAATTGAGGCTACTGGACTGCAACATCCACACCCGAGAATGGGGATGTCATGACGAGGAAGAAATCTGCTCGCACCATTAGACTTCCGCATCAAAAAAAGTATGTATTATTTCTTGCACCACTTTTTATTTTTTTTAAAAAACAATTATTCACACTTATTTTTGCATTCACATTTTTTTTTATATTTTTCTATTATTTTTTTAAAAAAAACAATTATTCACACTAATTTTTTGCATTCACACTTTTTTATATTTTTCTATCATATTATGTGCACTATTTTGAGGATATTTTTTTTCTTTCAGATGCTGCACCCCCTACGGAAACTTTTTTAGTTCTTACACATTCCATTCTTAACCAAAAAAATTTTTCTTCTCTTCAATCATAAAACACACACATTACACACGGAGGTCCTCTGTAGAGAGTCATGGGGGGTTTAAAAAAAAAAAAACGTGAAACTCTACAGAGGCATGACTTTGTTAGCCGTGGCCATTAGAACTGTGTTGGGCACCACGCACCCTCGCGAGGTTATAGGGGCCAGGTATCCTAAAAAAAACAACAATTATTATTTTGTTTGTTTGCTTGCGCCACAATACAGGTGTGTGCGCGCGTGTGTGTGGCACATCGTTCCCCCGAGAGAGGTTTACAAAGGTCACGATATACGGAGTTGGAAAATTACGATATGGCGCATTCGCTCACCACTGTTGCCAGCCATGGGTCTCTCTCTCTCTTCATCTTACACCAACGTTGGCATCTCTATTTTTTTTTTAGTTGTAAGTGGGTTTCCAACACACTCTAGTTAATAATGCTACATATTATACACACACACGCACACACATACTGCGTTGCCATCCACCCGTCTCTCTCTCTTTTTACAGCAGTGCCGGCTCTCCTTGCCCAGTGTGTGCAGGTTGGCAAAAATTGCTTTATGCGCTGTAAGGCAAGCCTCAAGCAAAGTTGCCAGCTCCTTGCTTTAGGTTAGGTTAGACCAAAAAAAAATCTTGGTGATTTTTTTTCGAGTGAGGAGTTGGCAACGCTGATCTCCACTTGAGGGCGGTCAACCGGGTTGATTGCACAAGCAAAATTGCCAGCTCCTTGCTTTAGGTTAGGTTAGACCAAAAAAAATCTTGGTGATTTTTTTTTCGAGTGAGGAGTTGGCAACGCTGATCTCCACTTGAGGGCGGTCAACCGGGTTGATTGCACAAGCAAAGTTGCCAGCTCCTTGCTTTAGGTTAGGTTAGAGCAAAAAAGGCTGTGGGTAAGCTGTCGGTTGTTTAACTCTTCCCTTTCTCTTTTTTTTTTCTTGTAAAAGGCTATGGCAAAAGTACCAGCGGGTTGGCAACCTTGCTTTATGCACTGTAAGGCAAGCCTCAAGCAAGATTGCCAGCTCCTTGCTTTAGGTTAGGTTAGACCCAAAAAAAACCTTGGTGATTTTTTCGAGTGAGGAGTTGGCAACACTGCGAGAAAATACCTCAAGCAAGGTTGCCAGCTCCTTGCTTTAGGTTAGGTTAGACCCAAAAACAAAAACCTTGGTGATTTTTTCGAGTGAGGAGCTGGCAACACTGCGCGCGAAAAGTAGGTCAAAGGACGTGTCTAGGATCGGCCATTCCACCTACTCTATTAGCAGGTCGTAGTAGATTACACTGAGGGGGGCCTTACAGTAAGAGAGGGGTAGCCTTATAGGAAAATGTCGTAAGTCATTTCAAATGTAGGTCAAAAAAACGAGTTGGCATAAAAAATAGCTTAAAAAGTGATGCCAGAGCTTTTTCTGTCCATTTTTTCTTTCATTGTAGGTTAGTTTAGTGCGTAAAACGTCGTAAAATAAAAAGTAGGTCAAAGGGCCGGCCCAGAACGTACGGTTTCACCTACTAAGAAGTCCATTTTCCATAACATAATAGCAAGCTTGCCTCTGCAGGGAGGGGTTGGGTGGGTTGTTGGCCCCCTCGTCTTCTTTTCCTTCCAAAATATTCATGATATTTCCAAAAAAAGAATCCTCTCGTTGGTGTATAGCAACATCAATTGTCTCATCTAACAATAACAATGTACGTGGCTCTGGGAGCTCCTCACCTTCATCCTGAGGATCATGTTCTGTCTCTCTGCTTATAGCATCCGCCATATTTTGTGTAGTTTTACAGTGAATTGGCGTAAAATCGAACTCTGCCATCAACGTGTACCATCTAAATAATTTGTTTGAAAGTTGCGTTGAGGAGCGAATGAATGTGATTGCTTGATTGTCGGTAAATAATTCGAAATGTCGGCCCAGTAAGAAGAATCTGAATGACTTAAATGCGTATGTGATTGCCAACAATTCTTGCTCGATGGTTGAAAGTCGAGTTTCATGGTCTTTTAACACTCTACTGCAATAGGAAATAGCTGAAAATCACCGTTCGCATTCGGTTGTAAAATCACCGCGCCAATAGCCTTACTGCTTGCATCCGTATATACCCTTACTTCTTTTGATGGATCATATGCCATTAATACAGGAGCTGTAAGTAAAGCTTCTTTCAACCTCTCAAACGCAGTTTGCTGTTCTTCCCCCCAGAGAAATTTCTTCTTTTTTCCTATCAATTTTTGCAAGGGAAGTGCCATCTCGGAATATGATTTTAAAAACTTCCTGACATAAGATGTTAATCCGAGAAATGTGCGAACTTGTTTCACAGTTGTCGGTGTCTTATATTTCTTGATAGAATCAATGATTTTGTCATTGATCCGATATCCAAATTTCGAAATTTTATGTCCTAAAGCAATAATCTCAGTGTAGCCGAAGGGACATTTTTCTATTGCAAGTTTCAATCCCGCGGCCTGTAAACATTGTAACATTTTCTCCGGAGTTACGAGCATTTCTTCAAAGGTATTTCCAAAGCAAAATAAATCATCCACATAATGGGCAAAGTGATTGGGATCCAAATTTGAGCACGCTAGGTGAATGCAACGAGTCATTGCACTTGATGAACTGACGTGGCCCTGTGGCACGACGTTCATTTGATACTGTGACATTCCTGGTATTTTAAATGCTGTATATTTCTTACTGTCCTCGGTGAGAGGAATATTAAAGAATCCGCTCTTCAAGTCTGCCGTACAGTAGTATTTCTTGCCCCCCATATTGTATAATATTTCATTGATGTTATTCACACCCAGAGCGTCAAATACAGACGAAACATTCAATCTGCGATAATCCTGGCATAATCTATAACCCCCCTTTGCCTTCTTTACAAGGATAACTGGAGAGTTAAAGAGTGATTTTGTAGGAGAAATAACACCTTGTTTTAATAAAGTCTCAATCTGATCTTTAATTTCATCACGAAGGTGAACTGGAATCGGATAGGATTTTAAGTAAAATTCTGTGTCATCTTTTAGTTGAATTCTATGTTTATAATTCGTGGCTCTACCTATATCATCCTTTGACCACGCAAAAACATGTGGATATTTCATTAAAACAGCCAAAAGTTGCTCTTTTTGCTGAGGTTCTAAATTCGGATTCACATCAAACCGACTAGGATCCGCCCGTGCGTCACTGACGTTCCCTGACTCTTCCGTCGCGAAAACCTGTGCCTGTTCACCAATTTCATCCTTATTCTCATCATTACTGTTACTCATGATTGGCCTATCCCATGTTTCAGCTTTCCCGATAATAGTGCCTTTCTTAATTGTAACATTATAATTTAAAGGATTTGTGATCCAAATAAGATTCGAATCCGGATTAATAATTGCTCTGGCAACCATCAATCCCGTTTTCTCTTGAAACTGTAGGTCCGGTTCCAAGAGTGTCCTATCTTTGTCATATGAATTAGCCAATTTCAATGGAATGCACAAATGTGTCCTGGGTTTCACTTTTATCTTTTTAGCAGCTACAAATTCTGGTTGCAAAACATGCTGTAACAAATGGGAAACTTTGATTGACACGTCAAAAGCTTTCTTATTCTCATTTTTAATTTGGTTTCTAGGAGGTGTGCCGAATCTATGCAATGTAAGCTTATTTTCCTCAAAATCTAACTTAACCTTTTGTCCCTTCAAGAAATCATTTCCTAATATAGTAACTTGATTAAAATCCTTAACGATTCTAAATGGATGAACAAATGTTTGGTTATGTATAGAAAATGGTAGTAACGCAATTTCCTTAACCGTCATTTGACTATTAGTGACCCCTCTAATCGCAGTATTTATATTAAATCGCTTGGCATTGACTGGTATGTTCTTATCTCCCGTTACCGAAATTTGACTTCCACTATCCAGGATGAACTGTCGAATTTCCCCATCTACTTTCACATTGATGTAAATCAGATCTTCAGAAGGAAAAGTAGAGACCGTTAGAGTTTTTCCCGAAGGTCCTACACCTAGGTCCCCGTCATATGCAGGTCTTACTCGTTTAAAATTGCTTCTGTTCTGACGAAAAGTAGAATGATTTGTATTTACAACCTGATTAGTATGGTTATTTGGATCTTCGCGCCCCTGTTGTTGCTCCAAAAATGTTCGCCGCGATGAAGATGAAAAATGCGAACGCTGAAATCGAGGGTTACCGCCATTGCGCCATCGCCCCCTATGCGAGCTTTGCGACTGTGTGTCGAGATTATTGTGGTGGTTGTTATGCCAAGTATTTCTATTCTGAGCTCTATGATTACTATTGTGATAATAGGTTCTCCTATTGTTTCTATGTTCATTTTCTCTAACTGTATATGAGAATGATGACTCAGTGAATGAATGTTTTTTCCTATGTTCTGCAAGTGCATTTACTTTAGCCTCAAGATTCTGAAATTGCGAAACTAAAGCTGACTCATGAGACTGGAGTCCCGTGTTCGGCTGTAATTGATCAAGGTCTTGTTGCAGTGCATTTAATCTTTCCTCGATCTCCCGATTAGCCTGAGAATATGTTGTCAACATGACCATTGACCGTGCGCTGCAACGTGATAGCTTGCTGAGTCGGCATGTAAGCTCGACTCGATTCAGAACACGACAGAGCTTTCATTGTCTCACATTCAGTTTCTAGAATTTTACGTTTTTGCACAAGATATTTGAATTGTTCAACATGTTTCAGGTCTCGTAACATGTCATGCACTGAATCATATTCCCTGTTATAAACTTCTTTCATAAAGTTAGGTTATAAACAACCGCTTATTCGCTTAATTTGCTCACTAATGTCCATGGCAGGATCTAATTTTAATAACAATAACTGTTTTTCTCTCACATATTTTGAAACAGGTTCATTTTCCTGATGGAAGCGTAATCTGATTTGTTCTTCTAATTGAAAAGTATCACCCGGTTCCGTAAATTCTTCCACAATTTTAGTTTTTAAAGTTACAAAATCTATATCCTGTGCTTCCTGAGTTCGACTCCAAGTCTTGAACCATTCCAATGATGAATCACTCAAAAATGCCGGTAGCATTTGCCTTTTCTTTGAGTCATTCCACTCATTAAGAATAGCTAAACTTTCAAATTTATCAATGAATTTTAATACATTCTCGTGAATGTTACCTTGAAACTGGATAGTTTCGAGAATGTCGGGGTGGATAAATCTAGATTGCGCCATGATTCTATGATTAGCCTATGCGCAGGAAAAATGCTTTGTTACCTTAAAATTAGCACTAAGTTGCTTGTTTTCTTTTCTCATCCCCCGTGGCTTTGACAGGACATTATCAGCAATTCAATTGTTTACTCTCCCGGAAATTTGATAAGTTAGGTTCAACGATCGCGTAACAGAGTGACGACAGTACCGAACACATCTTTAAAATATTTAACCAACCTTTATGCAACATCCTAATGTTAATTCTCATTTTTTCACAAGCCAATCGCCGAATAACCTAGTTAAAACTCTACTCTTATTTATTTGTGCCTTACCGCGTAGCGTATTGCTAGGCCTACCTTTTGCTTTCTTTTCTTGATATTTGGTAATAATTGATTATTAACACAACGTGAAGCGCTAACAAGTGAAAATTCCGGCGCCATATCGCACGTACGTCATTTGAAAAGCTAGAAGGCTCTATTATTTTCATCATATTTCGGGTTGAAATAGATGAAAATCGCAGTATTTCACGTACTGCAGTGTTTTCTCATCGCATTTGTAAAAAATGGATGAGAAGCCCAAAGCACGTCCACCACGTAACGCAACTCCCATGCTGCGTTTGGGATCAAACCAAGAACCTCTAGATTGAATGGGGTGATGTAGTTATTTGTCATTCATCTCTCAGATGGTTTTCACTCGCTTGGCCTAAATGTGATAAATGCAAGATGTTACTTTTAAAGGAATGGCGATAGAAATTAACTTAGATTAGATATGGGTTTTATACTCTCCATGACTGAACCGATATGGATTGGTTTAGAAAAGGATATTACTTGCCTTACAAATATATGAAGATTGTTCCTACACTTGTCCTCTCAACTATCACTTGTCTGACCTCCCTGTTAGACATCGAATCTATCACACACCATCGTCCAATAATCGTTCTCCACTTTGCTCCTCTCTCACAATCCGGAGACCTTACTCTCTCTCCTATTCTCCCCAACTGATCACACCTCCTGAGTCACTCCCCTAACGTTTGCCTAATTGCTTATTCTGCATTCCTTTCTCTGCTTCCTGCTATGCTAAGACTTTATACTTCTTACCCAATACCTTGGGTACGATACGGTATGTTGCTGCCTAGGGTCAAGTCGTGTTGCAGGAGAATCGGAACAATTCAACTCTATCATCATAGGTCGAGATCCAACTGTGCAAACCGAAACTAGAAGTTCTGAGATATTTTTTATCAACTATGATTTTCGACAGAGGATATCCAATACATGGATATGTGTGTGTGTGTGTGTGTGTGTTTGTAGTGTGTCCCATAATTTTCCGGATTAGGACGAGAAAACAGGAAACGCACACGCAATACGAGTAGCACTCTTGGGTGTATACTATTCAAAATACCTTCCGTGTGCTTCAATACACTGAATGCAACGCTCATATAGCTTTCAAAACACTTCTGGAAGCCTTTGACGAGAATAGTGTTGAGATACTCGGTCGAAGCTCTTTGAATGTCTGCAACAGCATCGAACTGGGCCCTTTGAGCCACAATTTCAGTTTCGGTAAAAGGAAGTAGTCAGGAGGAGCCAGACCAGGAGAATAGGGGGGATGATCAAGCAGAGCAACAACCTTGGAGAACAAAAACTGATGGACAACCAGACCCCCGTGACTTGGTGGATTGTCAATGAAAAGGGACCGCGTGCCCTGTTGTTGGTATTGTGGGCGTACCCGTCAAATTCGTGCCAACAGATGCTTCAAAACCTTAAGGTAGAATTCCTTTGTCACCACCTGTCCATTGGGAACAAATTCTCTATGAATGATACCCATGGATTCGAAGAACGTGATGAGCACCGTCTTGATACCTACGGGACTTTTGCGGGCAAACTTTCTTGGGTTTTGGGGACCCTTGGCTTGTTCATACTAAAGTCTGGCAATTTTTTAATACGTCATATTGGAGACACCACGTTTCGTCACTGATAACGATAGTTTTCAGAATATTGGAATCCCTGTCCGAGGCCCTAATCAGGTTTCGGCAATGTTGAACCCTTTGTTTCTTCTGGTAATTTCCGACATGGTGACCTAGGGTGGTGTCACTTGTGTTACTGTAACTTTTAAGAGGATCATTCCCAAACGTTCAAATTTGCCAGCACGAGAGATAAAGCATCAGGGTAATTAGAGATGGGGTGTTTATGCACTACGACACCAGTTCGGAAAATTATGACACACACTGTGTATGTACTTAAATTGTGTTTCAAAGAGAGTTTGTTAATTTTGTTTAAATTCAAATTTATTTCCTTGTCTTGTATCCTAAAGCCCTTCAGGCAGCTTGTCAAATAAACTCTCATGTGTTGAAATTGAAATTTGTTTTATAATAATAAACTTGTCGATTGATGAGACCAGTAGATAGGACGTCTGACTGCCACGTTGGGAGACCCGGTTCGATTCCCGGAGTTGCGGAAATTTTTTAAGAGCACGACCCTGCATAAGGCGGTTCTGAGGTTCAGTCAGCTACTAATAAAATGGCCACCATGGAGAGTAAAGGAAGCCGGAGCGTATTGCTGATCACATCACCTCGACAATTGCCGAGATCGTGAATGTACGTTGCACAGGGAGCAATTTTTTCAGTTATCCTTTTATTATTGTTTAATATTTGAGATTCTGACTGCTCAACTGTAACAGGTAAACATTAAACATTACAGGTTTAGTGTATTATCTGAGTTGGCTACACTTTGTTGTTCTAGAATAAGTGAGTGACTGCCTGACGATTAGTATTAGGGTTGCTGGCGAAATTCGAAGCACGAAAGCCTGTAACCACATACACCTTCAGCAAGCAAAACGTCACTAAGATCAAAATTCCGAATGAAACAAGGAAAACATGACAACAAATCACGAGTTCGATTCAGCTTGCTTCACATTATATTCCAATGTGAACGAACAAATGTGCATGAAACGCCACACACGGTTGGTGAAATCCTCTCTTGTCGCTTGTCGGTTCGGTGCGAAATCTCCCTTGCAATCAAGAGATTAAAACTTACAGTGTGCACAAGCGACAAGTTTAAAATCGAAAATATCTTCCAGAAGTTGATATACGACTAGGAATTCCAAGAAACAAAGGTACGAAAATACAAACTCGGGTCTCGGCGTTACAATTTAATCACAGACTTAGAGAGTTTAAATGGTTACCTGTGCCGACTAAAGAGACAAAGCGAGACAGTGATTTGAGTCAATGATACTGAGTGTCAATTCTCCTACAGCGTTTTTATTCGTTTCGAAAAGTTAACACATTCACCGTCAACCCTTTTTTCGCTGTTGCTAATTCAGCAAATCGTTCCTTTTCTTATTTGCTGAATAAACTACACCCTTAAAGTCCACTTCATGCACAGAAAGACTAATCGGGACTGGACCTATAGTTTAAAGAGGTTGGAGCTTACACAATCAGGCCTCAGACGTTTTCCAGAAGAATGCTTACCTCAATAGAGAAAACAGGCAAATTACTCAACCTAACTTGCCCTTGAGTGGCTCTGAGATATGATTTAATCCTATTAGAAACTTCTTTCAATTGAAGCGGACAACAGAAGTCGTTTCCGCGTCGCAGTGGGCGTTAGGCCCACTAAACCTGGCCTTCCTAACTGCATGTGGATTTGTTAGATTAGGAGAGCCAGGTTTAGTGCTCTTAAGCCTCTTAGCATTTAATTTTGGCGTTTGTTGCAACATGGGTGTGCCCCGCATCAGACCCATGCGCAGGGGTTTATCTAGGATTTTTCGCTTGGGGGGGTGTAAGTTTGGGGATGTTAAGTGCATATTTTGGACCATTTTTAAAATATTCGCCCTAATTCAATTTGTTCATAGATATTTCCAGAGATTAACCCCCCCTTCCCTACACGTAACATTTCAATAAAAATATGTCAAATGCAGGAAAAGATGGAAAATAGATTTTTGTGATAATGTTAACATTTCAGTCTAACGTTTCGAATATTGCTTTCCGATAATGTTTAGTACTTGATTTAATCAATCGTTAGATTAAACACAATATATGACATTGAAAAACACAAAATTTAAACGTATTACCTACTACCAGGAATCATTTCATGCAGTTCTTGAGTTAGTTATAAAGAAATTAGAAACATTTGAGCGATATTTTTTAACTGTATTTGTATGGTTCTTGTCCTAGGTGTAATTCGGAGTTCATCTTGGGGGGTGCCCAATTCATCGATGAGATATCAATGCATGAGTGCGCGCTTGCTTGCTTGTCTGAAGTAGTAGTAATAACTAGAGATATAATATGACTCCTGAATAAATTACTATACTGCGAGCAAGAAAATTTTTAGAACTATTTCTTTGCAAACTGATTATGCATATTATTAATTAAACATAGCGACAGAATCCCTCGATGTTTACTCTTTGCAATCTGGCTTTGCTCGTTCGGCGTCCTCTTTACCTCAGCACATGCCCCCTGCCCCCTGCCCCTTCCTGTTCTAGCTTCAGTTAGAAAATATGCAAATATATATATATAATTTTAATAGTTCTATGTAGCGAGTGAGTTCCAAATTCTGCTGGCGTTTTCAAATCTCTGTTTAAACAATGATTCACAAACTGAAATAAAGTAATGAAACTCTATATATTTAGAGCACAGCCATGAAGACTTTAAAATATACTGGGAAATTGGGATGCATGTTTGATAGATATCTGACATTGCTTTTGAACGAGATCGGTCAAGGAAATTAATATTGAAGTCTCATATCCTTACAAAACTTTGGAAAATACACTTAACGCTGTTGAGAGTGTATCTTTCAGTGAACAAGAGACTCTAGGGAATTAGGAGTCATGTGCCTCTTTTCCTTAAAAGAAAACTAAATAACATGTGTAAATAAGGGCATGGCATATTAACTGCCAAGGGAAGCCAAGGAATTTTCACTTCTAAATTGAGGTAATGCTTTATTTTCAATTATTTAAAAATTGAATAGCATTTCTTTCACTTTCCAGCACAAAGAGCACAATGAACCAAAGAAAATTTCTCTCTCCACGTTTTCCAGCGGGCAGTGGTAAGTGCCGTCCTGCCCCCGCTGGTGCGCCTATGGTCAGATATAAATTTGGGACTTAATGAAAATGAAATTTCTTTTTATGTTTAATTCCTCATACTTCCTTTGCTTCTTCTGAAAAGTTGGGGGAAATTAAATGTGTCATTATGTCAGGGAACCAACTAGATAAAAAGAGGAAGACAATTTTTACTATATCTATATTTTTGCAAATTTACAATAACTTTAAGAGGTTGCCAGTTATTACGACGTTAACGCTTTTCTATTTTTATCTGTTTTGCTTGTTCGGCACCCCAATTGTCCTTAGCACAGAGGCAACCACCTCACGCGGACACCCCCCTTTTACAACTCTCTTTCTAATATATAATTTATTTTACAAAGGTAAGAACTCTTAGAGCCACAAAAATCGTCACATACATCAACTATAGACGTGAATGAATCACTTAGGTTCTTCATGAAATACTTGCCTTTTTATATTGAATACTCAGTCAATAAATTTTATATTGGTACTTATGAATATCCGTTGGAAGAAATTATACCTACATATACCTACTGCTTTTCTATTCACCACTTTCGGTTTCTTTCTGTCTGGTTTCATTTTCTGTACTTTCTTCAGCCAGTTTTGCAGTAAAGTTTCAGACATTGTTACACTAAGCAGAACGACAACATACGAACTGAGATACTACGCTGACTTAAACCTGTATCTTTTAATTTCTTTCCTTAGTTTTATCGTACATTTTTCACATGAAAGAATCGAAAGGAAAATGCAACAAAATATAAATTTCATCGACTCAGGGGTTGAATTTACAAGTCTGTAACGTATTTAAGAAATATTTACGTATTTAGGTATTCAAGTGCTGAACTGTCAACACTGTGTGCGGTATGTGCTCCTTGTAAAGAGGGCGAGAGGTCAGTTTGACATTTCCCAGATGGCAATGTATCTTCCCTAGAGCTGACCGAAGCCTTGTCAAGGGAGCTAGTGTTTCCAGTAAATGGACATGCTGCACATTCCACCCTCCTTCCTTGACACTTTGGTTTTAGTTGATTGAAAGGTCCATTGGACTACGCTTCTTGTAGAGCTACAAATGGTTCCTTTCTATTGTTGATATAGAAATCCATATTTACACCCCCTACAGAGGGGGTTGTTCCACTTTTCTGCTTGGGGGGTGTTAGTCAAAGTTTGGGAGGGTGTTAGGGGTGTGTGGATAAATCACAGCCCATGCGACAAAGGCCAAAACTGTCCTCCTCCCATTTTGCATTATATTTGGCAACATGCGATGGTTTCTGTTTACTATTGTAGTTCATTTTCACATTACTATAGTTTGTTTTCATACTTGTGTTATTTTCTCTGTTACATATTATTGGGTGGTACTGGCCAGGGGTTTATCCAGGATTTTCCCCTTGCGGGTGGGGTGTTGAAAACTTTTGGGGGTGTTAAGTGCATATTTTGAACCGTTTTTAAAATGTTCGCCCTAATTCAATTTGTTCATAGATGTTTCAAGAGATTACCCCCCTCCCTTCCCTTCACGTAACATTTCAATAGAAAAAAGATGTCAAATGCAGGAAAAGATGGAAAATAGATTTTTGTGTTAATGTTAACATTTCAGTCTAACGTTTTGAATATTGCTTTCCGAAAATGTTCAGTACTTGATTTAATCAATACTTAGATAAAACACAATATATGACATTGAAAAACACAAATTTAAACATAAAAAATCCCCTGGTGATGAGAATTCCCTTTGATATTTAGACAATTCTTTTGAACAGAAAATGCCTTCAATATTGTCAAAGTCAGTTGCAACACGTGAGTGTCTGTGTGCGTGAGAACAAGGAGAATATATATGCATTTTCTTAAGGAAGAAATCGATAACAAAGAAAGTCTGGATGGCTCTTTAGACTCATTTATCTAAATGGTTATATACATTTGGGGAAGATATTATGTTCGTTCTTGCCAAGTAGGCAAGAAAGTATCTTTCTCGCGAATTACTTCTCCAACGAGTATTACGAATCGGTCAGGATTAGTCACTTCTCTATGAAGTTTGCAATGTCAACAATATGCGAAAGCTCTCGCGTCGTGCCAGCCGCGCATGCCTCTGCGCAAAGGCCACACTATGCTGGCCGAGCAAGTGAGAGAACAGCTGGGGATGCGGCGCAGGAATTGAGGCGGCCGTAAGCTCAAACGCTTACGAGATTCGAATCTCCTCGTTCGTAAATTTATTAATTTAACTATATTTTGGCGAAGCAAGTGCTTTTTCTTTTTCTGAGGGTAGAGGCATGGCACGACGGCTCTTCCCCAAGAGCCGCCGCTGTTATTAATTAAACATAGCGACAGTACCCCACGATGTTTAGTCTTTACAATCTTGCTTTGCTCGTTCGGCGTCCTCTTTACCTCAGCACATGCCCTCTGCTTCAGTTAGAAAATATTAAAAAGGTAAAAAAAATAAAAAAGGTAAAGTGCTCCCCTGTGCTTAACACCACGCCATGAAGGCGTATAGGGGGTGTGGGGGTAACGCCCCACACTTTCTTGATCCGGTCGTGAGTTAGGGTGATGTGATCAGCATCATGCCCCTGACCGCCTTTACCCCGCAGGATATGCACCCCCTTCCCATTTAATTTTTTTTAAGTTGAATGAATTTAATATGGCTGACGTCCGCTTGGAACACACCAATGTGGTTCTCCCTAAGCTGTTTCTATCATGATCAACTGAACCAAGCCTAACTCTCTTACTTTCATAGGTGATGTTAAGGGACTTTTGAATCACCTGTAGGCCCTTGCATTTGACTTTGTCAACATGAAATCTAGAATTTCTCTCTCTCTCTCTCTCTCTCTCTCTCTCTCTCTCACACACACACACACACACATATATATAGGTTGTGTGTGTGTGTGTGTGTGTGAAGGTAGGTAGGTAGGTAGGTAGGTAGGTAGGTAGGTAGAGGGGGGATGACAGATTTTCAATTAATAGTAAGATAAGATAAGAATGTTGCAATCTGCAGGCGTTAAAACTCCTGAATTCACTAGAAACAATTGTTACATCAAAAGACACACATGATGCATAAAACAAAAATAATAAAAGTTACCCAAGGAAGAAACTGCAAATGAATCAATTACATATCACAGAGAAAAAATAAATAAATCGGAATTATTTTCTGTGTTCAGCTGAGTCATAGTACAACTCCACCACAGAGATTTGTGTTCAGGATTCCATAGTGAACGTTCATTTTATGCAATCGGAACAACAGGCAAATTGGCCTAATCCCCAGAGAAAGGGGTCTACTGAGTGGTGCCAATTCAATGTAACTAATGCCCAATGTTAAGGGATTCCTATACATGCAAGACAGGTACATCCAAGTGAATAAATATAAGGGAGTGACTGACTGACTCAAAATGTTTACATCTTTGGTTGATGAAATGACCTCACTTTAGCAGTGTGTGGGAAAATACAACCAGTGGAAACTTCTATATTCACTAAACTGAGCACTTGTACTCAGGGTGGCCACTCTATAACCTGGATAAAGTTCCAATTCATAAGCTCTTACTTCATTGACATCCAAAATTAAGCAATCACATCACTTCAGTCGTCTAAAACTAACAAAAATTGTACTTGTATTAGCATCTCTGGAAAAAGGCAGTGGCAAGCACCCCCTAACTACCCCAGTTTCTCTAACAGGCATTTCAAATAATATACATAATTATAATAATAATGCATATCCCCGACTCCTCTCTCAACAACCATGCTCCTTATTTAAAAATTATTGGTCACTTTATTGGTATATTAAAATACTTGCTATTCCTTACAGCTTCCTGTTTGGTTTGGTAAATTCACACTAGAACAAAAAGAAAGAAAATGCTCACTTCAAGCATGTGTTCTTCACACAACTAAATGGAAGATCATTTCAAAAAGCTCTGAAAGTAACAGAAAAAACTTGTTGCACAAATTATTGTTGACAATAGAGTAAAAGAGAACTGACTTGAAACTTAAATTTAGAAATTAAGCTGTGGAATCATAAGTCATTACAACATCTGTTCATTTCCAAAAAATGCTATCATATTAACTAAAATAGTACTTCAAGTTTGACAGCATTCATGACTTAAAAGTTTAGGTTTGGGCTATTTGTAGATATTCACATTCAAGTTTTATCAAAAAAAAAGTTTATTGAATTTAGTATTTGCATTGCAACTCACGATAACTATTGTGTAAATAATCTGGTAATTGTCAATACTGAGATCAATTTACAACAGCCAGCTGTTTTGTAAATTCCAGTGCTCATATCTTCATTTTAAGCTTTGAACGTCAACATTATTGACACATTTTACAAATCGTGAAACAAAGTAATTGTTTTAAAGTCTGTCTATATTGCGTTTAGTACAGTTACAATAATTTATTTAAATAATTGTGTGTTTACAATAAAGCAAATACTCATCTTTGAGATTGTGTTAAAACTTGTATGCAGACTATAGAATTGGTTGCTGCTAGCAGTATCTCTGTCTGCTGTTGGCTATTTTTGAGAAGTTAAAAGCTCTACCAGGTTCTGCTTTCTTTAAGGGTTGCGAACTGCATCTCAAGCAAGATTTCACACTTTGCCATGTGATGCTTCTCTGGGTTGGTTTGCTATATTGCAGCCAAAAGCAGAGTGTATGGTGCTTACCACCAAGCTGCTAAGAAGTTTGAGGTTGTAAAATTTTGCAAAATCTACTGTAATAAAAACTGAATAAGGCAAGAAACATTAAATAATTTTAACAGTGCAAATAGGCTTGTATTATATCGGGTGTCCCACTTAAAAGTGGTACGACTCACTGACTGCTTTTCATACTAGTTGAATTGTTTTTTCATATGTAAATACTGCAGTTTCAAGACATGTGTCATCATATAATTACATTTTCACATCTTATGTTAGGTTAGGTACACTTACTGTGTAAAACTGTCTGGTTTATAACAAATGCTGAAAGTGCCATCCACCAGCATCCAGGCATCGCTGTGCTCGCAGTACAATGTTCTGAGAAACACGTCGTAATTCTTCAGGGGAGATGTTATTTATCTCGTTTCTGATGTTATCTTTCAGTTGGTCTATCGTATGAGGGTTATTAGCGTACACTTTTCCTTTCAGAGCTCCCCATAAATAAAAATCACAAGATGTTAAGTCCGGCGATCGCGGAGGCCAAAGGTTTTTGCTGACAAGCCTGTTTTCGGGAAACACTTCACTTATACGGGTCATACTCTGGTTGGAGGTGTGGGCAGTGGCACCATCTTGTTGAAAGATGCCGTGTCTTTTTTCATTTTCTGTTAACTGTGCATAGAACGACTCAAATATCTGCAGATATCTTTCGCTGTTGATAGTCTCTTCAAAGAAAATTGGTCCGATAATGTGTGTTCCCGACACTGCACACCAAACGCCTATCTTCTCTGGGTGAGGAGGTTCCTCATGCACGATGTGTGGGTTATCCTGTGACCAAAATCTACAATTCTGTGAGTTGATGTAACCAGAAAGATGAAACCAAGCTTCATCTGTCATGAAGAAGAGCATAGGATCCAAGTAACCATCAGCAATCGAAAATAACATCCAGTTGCAATAAGTAACTCGTTTAGCTTTGTCTGGTTCTTTCAATTCATGCACTACGGTCACACGAAATGGTCGGAAATGGAGCTCTTTTAGTACACGATGGCATGTTGTGCGGGATACACCAACTTGTTGAGATAATCTTCGTATCAATTTCTTGGGGCTTCTCAACATGTTACTGCGAATTCTGTCCATTACCACCGGGGTCTTCACTGTGGGACGCTTCTTCTTCAAAACATTACTAACGGATCCTGTAGTCCTCCATTTGTTATACATCTTTTGAATTGCATTGGTTGTGGGAGGCTTCATACCGACGTATTTCGCCACAAACCAGGCGCGGCTCGTGCATTATTTACCCGGGGGTTCACTGAAGTCATGTGACATATATTCAGTTTCCGCAAAATAGACTTCCTTCGCCTAACAAAAGGATGGGGGGAGGGCTTAAAAGATGTGTCCAGAATTTTTTTACCTGGGAGTATAAGGTTTTGTATTAGGGGTGTGCGAATAAATTTAGGGCTGAAACTACAATAAATTGTGCCTTTATGAAAAAAGTTGAGTTTTCTTGGAATGTCATGGACGTCCTCAAGTAGGGGCAGGTAATATTTTTTTTTCCCCAGGAGGAGCAAAAAACACTCTTTCAGTCTGAAGTTGCTGCAACGCTTTTATAATAATTACCAAAAATTACTGTGACTGAAATTAAATTATATGCGTGTAATATATAATTTTTGGTTTACTTTCGATTTCCATGGGGGGCGGCCCCCTTTTCCCTTTCCGGACGTCCATGTCGATTAATCAGAACTGGTCCTACATTTATTCAAGGGAAATGGCAACTAATGGCATGTGCATTATAGAAATCAAACCTGAGACCCTTTTCATTGATACGCGACAGCTTTGTTCAAATTTGGGGCTGGTCGACCAGCACACGCTTTTTTTCAGTGGACAAGGAAGTTTATTTTAAGTTAATTATGTGCATTTCTATCGGTCATTTCTTACCTGCGCGGACAGCAACGCCTACAATGCATCAAATGACATAACCTAGGTAAAGTCCATCCCTCGCTTCACTCGCAACATCACTTAATACTTTCCAACAAGTATCCAAGCACTTCAAAAACTAACAAACTTGAGACGATTGACACCGAGCGACAACGAGTCATGTCTTCGCGCCATTCTTTCTCTTTCTCTTTCGCGAACCCGAAGTGTTTCCACCTTTAAGGAAAAACCTCTGAATGCATGCACGAGCTATTTTGGTAATGTATCTCCTTTATTTTAATTCATCGCATCTAATTCCAGCTTTTATTTGTTTCCACTCATCCATCTCTGCCACAATCTTGCATTTATTCCAAGAAGTTTGGTGCAAAAATGATACAAAGAGAATATTGAATATTGAATGTGTGCGCTTCAAACTTGAACCGCACACAGCAACACTGGAAGGGAGGAAGCAGCGAGATCGGAGCCTTGTCCCGCGCCTTCTGCGAGAGAACGAACTGCGCATGACCGTTGGGTGTCGACATAGGTTCTGCAATCTCATCTTCCATGTATTTTGTCCTATACCCTCCTCGAGCTTCTGCTCCCGCTCGAAGCTTTCACAATGGCAAGAGCTGTCCTGTGGGGGTTCAACTGAGGGTCTGTATCAGGGCGGCCGATTCGCGGTTTCTTCTTCTCAGCAAAAGAGTTCGCCGTATTACGGGCACAAATACATGACTTATTGTGTAGAATTTTTAGCGAAATAATGTGGAAATGTAAAGACATTGTTTATTCTCAAGGTGATTATCGTATATTACTGGGGGTTCACTGATCCTGTGCGCTATAGGGCCAACCGCGGCTGCCACAAACATTTCTTTAGTCTCTTTAATGGACCCTGTCTTTATGTAAATTCAACAATATCTATCCGGTGTTCAATTGCAAACTGCACCATTTCTCCGCAAACTTCTGCACAACAATCTCCGCAAACAATCACTTTTAAACTGTCGAACGCAACTCAACAATTACGTGTGACTTCAAGTAATGCGATATTTCAGTGTAGGCAACTACATTAATCTGATTCCACCCATTTATTTACGAACGCCAGAATGAATGTTAGGCGTACCACTTTTAAGTGGGACACCCAGTATAATCACCACTGATTAACGTAAGTGTTAAGGCCAAGTACCATTTTTAAAGCTCAAAAAGAGCCCTCCTTTTAGAAATCTAGAATTAACCAATTACCCTCTTGAGGTATTCAAGTCATAATGAAACGTTCATGAAGAAAATAGTACATAGTGATTGTCCCCCTCTAATTTTTGTCATCCAAGTTAAAGTAACCATGTCTTATTGTCGGGACGCGCTAGCAAGCGGCGTGGGACCACCCACTCTGGTTGCTGGATTGACCTACTCAGGATTCTCGCGAGCCCACAGAAACATGAGGAAGGCTGAACTACTGCAGCTCCTTATGTTACACAAACCCCAGTTCCCCATATATCGAATAGACAAGCTTGCAGAAGAAGCGGGACATACGGTGGTCCGTCTCCAGCCTTATCATTGTATGTACAATGCAATCGAACTTATTTGGGCACAGGTCAAAGGGCTGGTAGCACAGAGGAACACGTTGCCACCTTTTACACCGTCTAAAATTTTGCAATTGACAGAACAGGCTATCGGGGATGTGACAGCAGATAGGTGGCGTTCGGCTATAGAACACACAAGGAAGATTATTTCCGAAGCATGGGAAAAGGAGGGAGTTGAAGAGCAGGAAATGTAGGATTTTGTAATTTCACTTGGGTGGGAAGACAGCAGTGACAGTAGTAGCTCAGATGAAGATGTTCCTTTACTAACCAACAATGAAGATGATCTTGGGACAGCGTCACTGCAATGGTAGCCGGTAAGCAAAAACAACTGATTATTTAACTACTACTTCTGTTCTTTCATTCATTTTTTATGTTTTTACATACAGGTAGCCTCAAAGCATTAATAACACATGTACCAAATGTATCATTAATGTTAAGGAAATCGAGCAATTGCTAAGCGTTTCGTTGTAATTTATTGAACTCCGTATTGCCAGAGCCTGTATTCTCATATAGCTCCCAAATTATCTCACTTCACACACCCACATGTGCCTCCCCGATGGCACAGTGGTAGGGTAAGTGTTGTCGCCTTGTAATCAAGTAGTCCTGGGTTTGATACCCTGTCGAGGCACATAGTGGTTCGGATCCCACTTCCAACTGTAGGTCCATTCTAGATTAGCCGTAGTGTGCACAAAGTGGACTTTAAAACACCAACTCAATCAATCAATTCACACACAATTGATTTGTTGTTGATAAATTCTTCTCCGTAATACAGTAACTCAGTTCTGTAAAATTCTGTTTTGGAGGTGAATTTTTGTAGGTTCCTCAAAATATAATTTAAAAACGTGTTAACGAAACGAAGTTGTACGTAATTTGTTTATACGTAATTTGCCCTAATTTTCAAGAAATACATTTCATTTGTACGTTCTGAAGCTTCAACAATTGCGGCGTGACAAAGAAGGCAAAGAGAGGCGGCATGAAATCAAAGGAGAACGATTTGCCACAGTGTTGTTCATAACACAAGACGCATTTTCTTTTGTTGGTAATTGTGATACGATACAACATAAGTAAAAATATGCCGGTAGCTGATGCTTGCAATGTACCATAATAAAAACACAACAAAGGTTCTTTCAGTGAAGGTTTTCGGTTGCTGTGTAGAGCAGGAAGGTAAAATGTTTCATGCTTGCCAGAATGCCCGAGCTTGCCAACAGCTGACTAGCCTGTCCGTGTGTTTGTGCGAACGTGGCAACGTAGAAACCCCCCCAACCACATGGCAACCAACGAGGAGACAGAATTTGGTCACGTTCTGCCATTCTGCGTTTTGATTGCACGCCGCTTCTTATCGCATCCGTACAGTAGACTACATCTAAAAAAAGAAATAACTCCAATGTAGTTACAGGGTGACAACTAAAACAAAAAGATGGAAAATAAAGTGCATTTTGAATTAAATATGGTAATTTTGACATCTGTGAATAAAATTCAGCCAAATTCACATTTATTTCCCCCACCCTTGTCAAAAATTAATAATTCACAGAAAATAGGGCAGTTCTGCTTAATATACACTATGTAATTTAAGCCAAATATAATTAAAATGTTATGAAGAGCCTCTTAAAAACAAATCTTGCCATCAGCTTCAGTGGAGTTGGGAAATTCCGCTGATATAGCACACCGGAAGAATAGGAAAATCAGCACTATCCTCAGAAATCACATGCTCGAGTCAACGGATTTACCGATCTAATGTTCAAATTCCAAATAAATAGTCTGTGTGAGAAAAGCTCGCTCTTATTTGCCTTTAGATTTCCATCGAATACAGTAATTGCTAGTGAGCTCCAGTGTCACGCTGAATTGCTATCTATTTTACATCGAATTAAGTCTTGGTAACCGAGCTCCTAAATAGTGGAAGTGAAAAGGAAAAGAGAGAAATACGAGCGAAAGTGATCATTTAGAATTCGGGATTACGTTAGGGCAGTTTTGGGAAAAACCGAGTTACTCTCCCTAGTTGCATTTTATTACAGGTTAGGACCCCATCGAAGCCAGGACACCAAGGACAAGATCTTGATACGAACATTCCCATGACTCTTTCTCAACCCCGCCTGTTCAGTCAAGTGAAATAATTAAATGTGCGTGTGTTCTTATTTCACGGGGCAAGCCCCCTTGCTTTTTGAGTGTTGACGTTGCTCTTCAGAGCTGTACCCACACTTACGATGCACCTCTAGCTGACTATAAACTTCGAATACCAGGCTCTCACATAGCTTTGGTTAGTTCGTATGAACTTTCCAGCCTGATCATTACTTGTGCATAATTAGAGATCGGTTAGTTCATTGAACTCTCCAGCCTAATTATTGCTTATTTTTGTGGGAGCAGGAAAAGGTTTATTATCCATTTTGCCTTGACTCATCTCACTCAACAGGTTGCTAGGTGCCGTGGCTTGCCGCGGAAATGAGGCCTTGCTCGAAAAGGTTTATTATCCATAAGCTGCATCACCCAACAACCTCATACATCCCCAGCTGAGGTGAAGTTGACATTCGGTAATCCTTTATTTTTGATTTCATACGACCATCGGTGGATTATTGAGATGGGTGATGTCGCAAGATCTAGAGTGAAAACTAAGAATAAATTGTCATCACTTTAAATTTAACAGCAATAGTAGCACCCACACCCCTTTGACACCTAAAATTACCCTAGGAAGTACTTTATCCAGCTTCATAAATCTATCTCCTTGAAAAGCTTAATTTAAGGTGAAATTAAGCTCTTTTATGCACATCAGGTTTGGCAACACTGCCAGGACGGCAATGAGAAATGTGTTACGCTTATGGGAGCATTACTTTATTTGTTCTCTTGGGAATATCAACCATGCAATGGCGTAGAAAAGTACATGGATGGAAAAAGGGACACAAACAATTTCTTGGTCGTCGAAAAAATCGAAACTGCCATTCGATTAGCCGTAACTCAAAGTTGGTTGATTTTCCATAAGGAATATATGGGATTCTGTGAATTCCAACACTATTGAAATAAATGCACAACTGGTGCAAAACTGTCACTCTTCCCCTTAAAGTGCTTATTAATGTCACCTGAAAATTTATCTTGCAGGTTATCTGGCTTGGCATTAGAGAGTTCAGAATATTTCATTGTAGGATACCCCACCTCTCGAATGGTGGCAACATTCTTCCAATAATCCTATGATAAAATTAAATACCATTCAATAGCTAGATCATTATATTTTCTATGAAAATTATAACTTCAAACTTCAAATAGGCCTAAATGTGTTTCATTCGAGGCACGTACCGAAAGAATGAGAATGTAAAATGATAATTAGGGATTCTTGGCCTGCTTTAATGTTAACTTTCAAATAAATAGGATCTTACCAAAAATTAGGACCCAGTAAGATAACAATCTATTTGGAGTGTACGACATCTAAAGAATTATGACTTCATTGACATTGTTGTTTTCAAAGTTAAAAAAGTATCTCATCTTATTTCCGCATTTCTTTTCATTGATGTCAGCACAAGAGAGAAGCTATTTTCTCAGATTCCTTGAAGGGTTTGGTCTTGTGTCAGAAGAATTTCAAGCAATTTAGCTGTTTGGTTCTGTAATTACTTTTTGAAAAATTTACAGATAACTCACAAACAATAGAAATTTCAACCATAAACATTATTAACTCTTTCGCTGCGGTCGTCACATTTATGCACATCATGCCAGGTGCCTTGCTCTGCGGAAGTCGCATTATTGCGACTTCATACTTCCACTCACTGCGGGTGTCGCATTTCCGCTGTTCGTCACTTTTAGTAGCCTTCAGACATCTGTTGATACTATTTGGAACTATTTGAACTTGTAGTTTTGTTTATATCCGTATGATGTCACTAATTATGCCTCTGTTTAGAATACAAGCGTTGAGTGCTCTGACATGTCAGTTTCAAATGCATGTTCGAATGTAAACAACATGACTGCGTCAAGTCATCAACACTTGTCTGATAATGATGTTACTCAACTGTTGAATCAGAAGGTGAATTAAATTGTGACGATAATAGCGACAGTTTTTATGAAACTTCAAGTGGTGACAGTGATTGTGTAGTGTCTGATGAAGAATTTGTACAGCCATCCGTAACATCATGGAGCAGAGTGCAAAGCAGCATTGATCTAGGTGCAGGAAGTTCGACACAGGCAAGTGCTAAGTTACTTGGTGACAGTATAGTATTTAGCACACCATTTTCTTGTTTTAGAAAATATTTCCCCCGCTCAGTATTTGAACACACAGCAGAACAAACTGAAGTTTTCGCCACCCAGTATCTTCATACTACTTACAAATTTCCACGCCGCTCCACCACTCTGTGTCATCCCCTGTTTTGAGAAATACCATACCATCAGGGACTACAGAATGGTTTGCCAGTGCAAGGAATGACTTTTGTAATTTCTCTATAACATATTTTGCAATGTAATTTTTTAAAATTATTCTTTCTAAAATATTTTTTTTCAAAATTTCAAAATTTTTCAAAATATCATACACCAGGGACTACAGAATGGTTTTCCAGTGCAAGGAATGAATTTTGTAAGTTCTCTCTCGTATATAACGCAATGTAATTGTGAAAACTATTTGTTTATATAAAAAATATTTTTTCAAATTTAATTACGCAGCCAAGGGATATTGTGTGCCAGAGAATTCCGCAGCGAAAGAGTTAAAGCAAATGAATTTCATCTTACTGTGTGACTATGATTTTCAGTAACCAGAGAACATTACAAACATTTACGTTGCAATTTTGTTATTGTTATACCGCGTTTGGTAGAACCTGTCCCGCTTCCCGCGCTAGGGAGCGCTCAACAGTTTCCGTGCTGGGGAAAGTCAAAGCCAGGCAGCCAATTAAAATACGCAACGTCGCAACAGCGTCTACGTAAACGCCTCTCTTCTGGCTTTCATTCGCTCCTTGCTGCCCAGCAGACGATTTTTTCCTCGTTTCTCATTGACACCGAAACTGTTGAGCGCTCCCTAGCGCGGGAAGCGGGACAGGTTCTACCAAACGCGGTATAGATAGGGCTCCCGCTGATTTTACCAAAACAAATTACCAAACTTTCACAGATTTTCCATGTATTTTGAAACAGATTTCCAGACCACACTGTAATGTTTTAATTTGGTTTAATTCTCTTTAGTGTACTTTTTTGAGTTGAAACATGAAATCAACAATACTTTAAAAATGTTTGTGAAACTTACTTCTGAATTATTCTATGTAGATGATCAGTGGTGGTAATTCATTCATCTGAAGTTTTCGGACTTTTAACCACTATTAAATATTTAAGTACCTACGCTTTGGAGGCTGATTCTGCCTCTATCCTTATGAATGTTTGTTGCATCAATTTAGGAATAGGAAATATGTGTACAATTACCTATGGCTGAGTCGATATCACTTTGATCCGATACTCAAACTGATAATCTTACAGATTCCCACTGATACCAATGTTTGGAAATTATAACAATTAAAGATGTTCAAAATATTGCTTACGAGGGGAGGACAAAAAGTTATTTACCTCACCACGATGTAGATGCGCTAGAGCTCTGAAATTTTACATAATTGTAGGAAAAAGACTTGAGCTGAACTGCATTCCGCTCACAGATGTGGGGGAGGGCAAGGGGAAGGAGCCTTCAGCAGTCTGAGTTAGTGTTGCCAGGTCTACTGATTTCTCGGGAGATTTCCTTAATAAACTGTTGCTATGGAACCACCAAGGACCTGCTCAAAAATGCATTTCCTGCTCATCTTACTTGGGCATGGAGGGGAGAGAGAGAGCAGAGCATGTGGAACTCCACTAAGCCATGAAAAGTGCTGTTTGAAGCGTGAAATTATGCCAAACTCTACTTAAAAGCGGGATAGAGTCACACACCTTCACTAGCAGCTATTGAACCTGAGCCCCTAAATTATGAGGCGTGTCAGAAGAGTAAAGATACAACTGATATACATCTTAGGGAAAATATGTAAGGCGTAAGTTGACAACACTGACAGTATCCCTGAATCTTACTTTCAGTAGCATTCATTCACAGTGCTATGCTGTCTTGTGAGAGTCGCACATGCTGGAAATGGCTGTGGCGATAGACAATTCCGCCAAATGCAAAGTGTGGGCTGTGATACAGTTTCTCCAGGCAACATCGAATTGCTGCAGTTTATGGGAATATTATGAGTCGTCAAAATGTGACGAAGTGGTGTTGGGCCTTCAATTCATTTAAGAAGGTCATCAGAGGTCACAGGCAGCCTTCCGCTCCTGTGTTAGTCATGGATATCTGTCCTACCTCCTGCAAATGCATCCTATCACAACCCACAGTTTTCATTTGGCAGGATTCTTTATCGACACAGCCATTTCCAGCACGTGCAACTCTCACAAGACAGCATAGCACTGTGAATGAATGCTACTGAAAGAGTAAGATTCAGGGTTACTGTCAGTGTTGTCAACTTACGCCTTGTATCTTTACTTTCCTGACACGCCTCATATATTAGACTGACAACCTTCCACAAGTCCATAAAATTTACATAATATGTCCAGACATGACAGATGGTTACTGTCACAGTTCCAACTAGTTTTGGAAAAACAAATTCCCTGACTTTTCCAGCTTTCCCCACGTTGTTGAGAATCTGATCTATGACCCGAACATAATTAACTTTGAAAAACATATTTTTATTTGATTGATGTACCTAAATGGGTAATTGCAACCGAATGAATTCAACACTTTTCTTTTCAAATTGATATTGTTTTATTTAGCTATCAACAGTTTCCCACTAGTCGGATCCGCTAAACTTTGTCCATTTTTTTCATACCCAGGCATTAATTTCTTGATTCCAGCACAAAAAATGTTAGTACTATTTGATATCCACATGTCGTCATAAAGCTTTGAAGCTCAAGAGTAAATTAACAATTCAATACTAAGTGCAACAACCGTACAGTAATGTATATATGATTATCACTGCAAAAGACAAGAGAAAGTATATATACACACACACAAACGTACATACAATGGATAAAGAAAAAGAGCAGTATATTACTACCATTTCTTAAATGATCATATTAGCTTACACAAAAATATAGCATACTGTATCATAATTGGTATTATAACTCTATATGTAGTGTCTCCAAAAAGTGTAAAAAAAAAAAAAAAAAAAAAAAAAAATCCCTCTTCATTATTAATTTTTACAATTAAGGTAATTCATTTCAATACCTTCAAATTAAAAACAAAGCTATATCTCTTCCTGCCTTTAATATATACCCAGAAGTCAGAAAATATCACACACAAATATTTCCCGTTAAGTTCATTACATGGAACTAGCATTAGACATGTGGATACAGTAAATCAAAAGTCAAAAAAGAAATTATGGGAGGGATACATGTTATGACTTGAAAAAATGGACCCAGTTCAGCACACACACCATTTCTTCACTAAATTACATGATATTGACTCTGTGCCTTCTTGCATGATAATTCACTGCTTTAGCAGCAAGTTTCAATTGTTAAAATCACGTTTTTTTTTTGTTAAATATATATAAGTTTAGATTTCCCCTTCTTTGACATACTTAAATTATTTCAATTGAAAATCTAGTCAAAAGTACCTGATTTGTTCAGCATGCAATACGAAAAGCAATTTTACAAAGGCCATACATTTAACAAAGCTGTTTTCCACTTTTTTTTCTTCTATTTTTTGAGCTTGATCTCTTTTTGGTCAGAAAGATGTTAACTTCTCTGCATTTCATGAGAATTCCAATGTTACTTCCACCACACAATGTTGGCATTAATCTTTCCATATCCACGTCAACAAATATACACACTCGTATCCAGACTTGTAAATACGCACTACCACAAAGTTTACTACCAATTGGTTGAGGTTCATATAAGTTCACTCTTCTGGTCAATATGAGCTAAGACGACGGTGCTTAATGTTTTTTGTCTGTTTGTTTCAGTGTTGCTAAATAATTTATTGCAGTCTTCTCTTCATAGGTCCAAAATTTTTTCACTAATAGAATTTTTTCATGTTAACAATAAATAGCTCAGTCCATCCCTAAGAAAAACAAAAATAATCACAGTAATGACATGGTGAAGTTTTTTTTTTCAGGTTTCCAAACTGGAAAATTGCAAGAAAAAAACAGGTCCCAAAGAGGAGTCCCTCACTTGGCAATCGTGAGAATAGTTCTCTGTACAGTTAAGCAATTATGCAAGGATAATAAGTTTTTTTTGATACTTCATTTTGGTTTAACAAACTTTACTGAAATTGTTCTTCTCACATTTCTTTTTTTAACAACTAAGTCTCTCAAACCTAGCATAGGTTTTCATTATTAAAAAAAAAGTTTAATGTTGAAGGAACACCAGGTTCATCACCACACAACCATTTCTTCCTGCACACGCACACAAAACCATCACAAGAGGCTGAAGTTCTTTTCCTTCCAAATCCCTTCACTTAAGATCTTTGTTGGAAATAGAAACGGTGCACTTAACACTTTTTTTTAATATATTCCTTTGCACTGAATGATGGATTCTTCTTTCACATCACACAAGTCTCATTGTTGCCTACCTTTCTTTCAAGTTAGAATTCATTTTACATATATATATATATTTATATATATATAAATTGGCTATTGTTTCTTTATATATATATATATTATTATTATTTTCCTGTCTAATAAAACAACAACACTGTGGCAATAATATGTCACAGATCCAGACAAGTGGGATCTATAAGACTTGGGTTACTAGAACACAAATAGTAAATGGGTGAATTCACTTTGCCTACATAAGTATTCAAGACCGAAACCACATTGTCATTCTCGGTATACTTGATTTGACAATGACATTGCTCCATCCAGATGATTTGTATTGTACTGGAAAGATCCATTACAGGAAAACAGTGGTGGGTGAAGAAAAAAAAATAAAAGCCTAAAGCAACACCATTTGTGGGGGGACAGCTAGTGGGAAGAAGGGGAACTATAGGAAAAAAGATTACTACGCAGCATGCTGTATTCATTCTAACACACACAATGAATATGCAACCTGTTTTTTTTATTCACGAGACACGAAAAATCTCCATCATCAAAACCAGCAAACAAACACACATACAATGAACTTTGCCTACTGTCGGGAGCTAATACCACAAGATAAGCTTGATGGTAAAAAAACAAAAACAAGGAAGTTAACTACTAAAAAAGATCACACTAAAGTCACAAGGTGATGTTAAAATAAATACAGCAATATATTGATTCTAATACCCATTGTAATACACCACAATCACTGAAGAACTGTTTTGAATTGCATCAGAAATATTAAATCTATTTTGCAATATGCTTTAAGATTATTATTCAAAGAATAAATCAGACACTTTATATATTTTGCAGAACTCATAACATGCTTATTTTTTTAAAGCCTTCTTTCATGGGTGAAAGCAGGAGGGAGGTGTGAATAGTTATTGAAGACCAAAATATTAACCAATTTTTTTTAGCTAATGCACAAATATGCATGTGATGCACACATGCCTACACACATGCATACTCACATACACACACTTTTTCATACGTATGATGAAACATGTAACAATGGTGGAGTAATAAGGCTAAGAGAGGTACATAAAGCTGTGTCCATCCATCTAACCCATGTGCCGGCGAAATCTCTCCCAGACACCACAAATTGACCTGTGGCTGCTGAAGCAGTAACAGAAAAATAAAGAGTGCACTAGGGAATATGTAACCACTAGAAAACAAAAAGAAAAAAATTCACCCACTACAGAAAAATTATGTTATGTTCAAACTAGAACCCATCATATTAGTTCCTGTTTCCTCTTCCACCACGCCCTCTGCCACCCTCACGCTCCTGAAAACAGAGAAAGAAATGCATTACCACTAAATTACAACTGTCTTTTTTACACAATTTCATGACTAATAAAGAGCAAGTTTAAATTTTTATAAAAAAAACTTTAATGTCAGTTTTCTTGGTGATGAATATATTCTGGGAATATGAAACAACTGAATTCTGAAAAGGTTTTAAAGTTTTGAGTACTAACACCACATTCATCTTCTAAACTGAGGGTGTTAGCTCTCAATAGCTACGAAATGTTTACTTGGTCGATATTATGAGAAGAACTATTCATCAATAACATTGTAACTTGTAATATAATAGTAACAAGCGTAGTGAGAGAACCAGAAGAATGTAAATAAAAAAAAAAATGCGCAGTTCGAAGAGCTGTACTTGGGAGTCTGATCAACGTATCCATTCTCCTCGGCAGTCAAATTGAGTCATGTAATCTCCAATCTACTGATTTGAAGGGAGGGGTGGTTATGTTGATCTGACTCCATATAGACCTCTTTCAAGTTCGTAAATATGCTAAAAAAAACTGAACACCACATTTTTGGAGTTATGTTGCTCTGGTTCTCACACAACACAATGTTGTTATACATGGTTCCCATTTCCCCAGACTACTCTGTACTGCTACTAATAAATAAAACGTGTAGTCTTCAGCACAAATGCTATTCACATTAATAAATTTATTCAACACTGATGATAATACATAAACAGAAATGCCATATGAAAAGTATGGCACCCAACGTCTTTCCAACCAGTCCGAGGAAGCAGTGCCATGCATTTTCATTCTTTAACCGTGTGTATGTACAAAATAGTAACAACATTTTTACTGACTCTTCTAATTGCAACTGGCTTTTCCAGTTTCCCACTTCAGTGGAAACCTGTTCGACATACACAGAACACCACAAAAGCAATGCTGACTGATGACACCCGAGTATAGATTCCTCCACAAAGCATGGTCAGATGTGAGTGATAATCACATGACCTGGTGTCATTTTACATGGTGACTGCACAAAGCACATGAAAGAAGAAAGATTGAAGATTAATATGTCAGATCACAAAAATGCCAAAACAAGTTTCTGGTCAGAGAAAATGTCAAGTTAAAGACGGAGCGGGGCGTTTACATCTTCTATGAGAAATACTAATACTTGTAGATGGTATTTTTAATAAACTATATTCGGCTAAATAGTACATAATCTAGAATATACTGAAGGCTCTGGAGCACATTGCAATTGCGACACAGTACTGAGTGCCACTGGTGACCCTGAAAATTTCGCCTGGTTTACTGCAATAGTATAGACATATAGGGGATGTGGGGGTAACGCCCTACACTTTCTTGATCCGGTCGTGAGTGGGGGTTTTGTGATCAACATCATGCCCCTGACCACCTTTACACCCCCAGGGTTTATGTCCAAAATGGTAATGTGTAAAGTGAAAAATTGTATGGCATTTCTCAAGGATAGGATCGGTCCTATTTCCGAGGCATAACCGATCAGATGTGACATCTAGGTCACGAGTGCAGATGTAATAGCGGCCGCGTGAGATGTAAACAATGTATTACTTCACATTTTAAAAGACTGTAACTATTCAACCGAAACAAATAACGTTTCCTATTAAATGGTTTTAGGTTGAGAAGAATGGTGCTGATTAAACACATATTTTACAACGGTAACACTGTTAAGCCTTGTTTCCATGTTAATGAAACATTAAAATGCTGATTTATAGTATAAAAAATATACATAAAAACGTAATGTTTCCACCCTCTAACAGGGTCTTCTGTTAGAGAGTGCAAATGTGTTACGTTTTTATGTATATTTTTTATACTATAAAAGTTTGCCGTAGTCATCATTTTCATGTTTTATATTTTACAACGTTTACTGTACACGTATCGAAGAATATTTTAGTTTCTTTCAATTGTAAACACTGTGCACTCACCATAGTTGGAGTAACTCGATGTGCCTTTCGTGCTGTATGTATTATACATTGTAATCGCAAAAGCTAACCAAACTGTTCCATGAATGCTTTCATGTAAAGTACTTTCTGCTATACGATTTTTGGAAGCATTTACATAGCATTTATGCTAGCAAAAATGTTAAAGGAAATGCTTTCATCTAAAGCCAGCCTTATTTATTGAATACATCCCCCTAACTAGATGAATTAGATATAACAGAAATAGAACACAAATACAGGCATGCAAGTAAATCAAAAACAGTCAACTTCTGACAACTTCAACATTTTTCATAAAATTTCCCTTTCCACTAAAAATTGGACCTGGATTTCCGTTCATATAGCAGCACTGCATCTGCCAAGTGTGGCACAGAAACAGAAAGGAACAAGCTGCGTGCTTTTAAATAGCCACATTCCCACTTTTTCCTTTGCCTTTCTTCCCTTCATCGCATACCAATCAGGGAGGAAACCGGGTCATCAGAAAAGGTGCAATAGAGAACGATCACAGTGGCATACACAAACCAGTCATTAAGTTCTTTACACAATTTTCTTAAAGCTTTTTTTAATAGCTTGCATAATTTATATTGAGCGACTTCTCATGATACATGTATATCAAACCAAATGTACAAAAAGTATATAGAGAATATGTCACTGCTGTGTGCCCTAGAGGCAAAGTTTGATCCCAGTCCCCCTGGTACTTTCTCCAACTAAAAATGTTCAGATGGATAAGTACACACACAATGTATGCCTGTATTCCAGGTTGCATCACCGCAGAAGTACTATTGAGATAGGCTAATTGTTGTGAGTGGACCTACAGTTTTAAGTGGTATCTGAACCATTATGAAATTTACCCATACCAAGGATCAAACATGAGACCATTTGATTACGGAGTGATGGCATAACCACTATGCACATCGCAAAACTAGTGTATTGCATAGCTACCTTAATGTGTTTACTATTTAGAGAATCACAGGTATGTCTAGCTATGATGATGTACTTATTGTGATGTCATTACCTACTAGGACATTACAATGTAAAGATATGCAGGGAATTCAGTTTCCTTATCACATAAATAATATATTAGATAACAATTTGGACAGCAAGAGAGAGAGAGCTTCACAGTATCAAAGAAGCTCATGAAGAAATCTATGTATCATATTTGTTTGTATTTGATTTACGGTACTTCACTTTTCTGCCACTTTGGCTAATCACAACAATGATGATGAAATTAAGAAAGAACAAACACACATGGACAAGACACAGAACACAAAAACTCACAGAACTTTGCCTGCTTTTTCCATGGCGTAGCACATGGAAGAGGTCGACAATTGATGTGCATGGTGTTGAAATGTGTGGTGAGAAGACATTGCAGCACATACACTATAGCTGCTATACATGGGTATTCAAGTGTGATGAATATAGATATAGAAATGAAGTAGGCAATATATTCATACAATAAAAAATAACTGGAAAATTTGTGAGGACAGAATGCTCGTAAGTGGAAAGGTTACGGATAAGAAAATGCTAGAAACACAGCTTTGCTAAATTGTTAATATAATGTCCCTAATAAAATTCTACTCCATTGCTGCTTCTAATATACAGTGTCCAAGAAGTTCCCATACCTCTAGATAGTATATACACACACTTTACATAACAACATACTTGAAAGTTAATAAACTCTCAGCAACAATATAAAAAATACAAATTTAAATTATGGCGATTCAGCCTATGTCTGTATACTAAAAACTTTGTAATAATATTAAACACTTCAAGTCATGAACATCATAGGGCTTGTAATCAGGTTTGAGTTAGTTCAATATCAATTGTCTTGTAAGCGCATGTCAAGTTGAAAATTAAAGAATACCAGCCAATTTACAACACAGCCACAAAATGATACATGCATGACTTTACAGACATACTGTATATCTATAAAAGTACACACTACGTGGAGAGAAAAATCAGCACCTTAGGTTTTTATACTACTTGATGCACCTATATTTTGAGACACCAAGCATAATTTAAATAGTTTCGTACTTCAACATGAATACTTGTCATGTGGGAACTCACTCTGATTTATATTTTTGCACTTTCCAATTCAACAATGCTGGGATATATTACTGTTCTCTCATCATATAATATCAAACATTTTACATCTGATACTATTTATTATAGAGGGGATCAAATATATGAGTGATTATCAGCTGGTAATCGAATATCATTTTATCTATAAAATTACTAATGCATTATTTAAATAAGCCATGTATATAAATTATAACTATATATAAATTATGCCATTCTTCTGCAGTTCTTGCCAGCCTTAGTGGTAGAGGGGTTAGAAAAATGCAGATGTTTCTCTCCTACAACCTACAGACATAGTAAAGCAACACAATATGCAACTCTTTATTGTCTCAATGAAGATAAAAACCAATTGCATGTGTGGTGTTTTTGTAATTAATATATATTAGGGATAGACTGATATGAAATTTTTGCTAGTACCAATAACACTGACTGGCATTTTACAGATCTGATAGAAAATTGTAAATGTTCCTTAAAGAGCTCAAATGGTTCAACCTTTGGAATTCTTTATATGCAACAACTTTAACCTTGGAAAAACAAAATTAATACTTAAGACTTTTACTTTGCAAAACAAGGACATACACATTATAAATTTAAATTTATAAAACTAATAATTTAATGTTATAAAAGTAACAACCGCAGAATTTTGCAGTAATTTATATGCTATTTATAGGTAGATATATGTCATTTTACAGATATATCAATATGTCTGTGTCAAACAATACTGATAAAGTACTAAATAATCATCTGTCCCACACCTAATTTTACATATATACAGGGTGTTCGAGAAGTTTCATACCCCCTACATTATTTTACATAACATATTACTCCTAGACATACTGTATATGACATTTATCTATTATAGCATATGCATCTATTTAATTACAGTACAACATATTTGTAAACTTTATATTCCAGTACATTGTTTGCCCAGTGTGTTTGTGCACCCACACACTAGCCATTCCTCAGCACTGTAACGATGTCTGCTCACATCAGCAACGGTGCAACAACTGACCTTCAGAGCAGGAATGGCAAGAAAACAATGTCCTCTCACACATGTACACTAACTGTTGAAGTTCCAATTGTAATTTGCCATTAATATTTTCTAAATACCAGGTGCATTTCAAAAGTAAGGACGGACTGGTTATAAATATAAGGGTTCTCACAATCTCTAAATGCATCTTCCCTTGCAGAACCCTCATATTTTAATATCTCACAACATACAATTTTAATCTCATCATTACTTGCTGTGTCAACGGCATCCGGTAGTGCAGCGCATCTTTCAACAGCTCGTGTAATCTGCCAGTGCTGATGTCTGCTTCTGTTGGGTCCCTGGTCACGTAGGCATACAGGGGAACGAAGCATCCGATGCCGCCGCCAAGCCTGCTGATGCAGATAGCAACGTTCTCGTCTGCCTTCTGCCAGCTAGCAGCCTGCAGAATGTGTTTCTTTTTTGCCTTCTTGAAACTTTGCAGGAAGAGTGTGATGCAGTAACGGGGAACAAGCTTCACGCTATTAAGCCCACCATAGGTGCATGGCATTTCTCGTCCCATCCCTCTCGTCGAGAAGTTCTTCTTACCAGACTGCATATTGGACACAGCCCTCTAATGCATGGCAACTTGTTTCAAGGGCTGGACCCTCCGATGTGGTGTGTTTGTCTTGTAGTTTTAAATATTCGGCATATTCTTGTTGAATGTACTGATTTTGCTTTCCACATACAAGCCTTTAATCTTCCCAAGCGTTTTATCAAATGTTTTTAGATCTTGTGAAGAGCAGGTCCACTGTCCGTGATGAAGGTTTTAGTACATTCTGACTTTTTAATGTGTTGTGTTTGTCTTGTGCAGCTTCCCTTACAAGCTTGCACTTTTAATTTTTCCCAAGGGGCTTTTTTAACATTTTTAAGTCAGAATTTTAGGTAAGGGGATATTTCCCCACATACGTTGAAGAATGCAAAATGGCTTAAAGGGCCAACACCCAAAAATTTTAATTCAATCAATCAATCATAAATAGATTGGCAAGTGAACTTACTTTTGAAATAGCATGGTCAAGGAACATTAATAGTAACTTACAATTTTAAACCTATATTGGTTATCATCATCATTTTAAATTTTGAAAACTAAAATTTCTACTACTTGAATCACCAAAATGTTTTGGTACACTTATTCAGCAGCTCTTGGGGAAATGATCCACAAAAATTTGTCCAGATGCTATACATTGTGGATGTAACAGCTATTAGTTACATGAGGTGCATTACAAAAATAAGGGCTGATTGGTTATAGAACTGGCAACTAGTTCATTGTTGATTGCCTTTGTGTTACAGTGAGTGATGATACCTGTGAGAAGAAACAATCCTGCCAGTTGTGAATTACGGTTCAACAGTAATGAGTGAAGGAAACTTACAGAAATGGTGTCATGGGTTTAGGGAAGGCCATACAAATGTTGAAACATACCTCTTAATTTAACAATAATTCACATAAACATCTTTCTCAGCCGGGCAGACTTTGAAGATATCTCCTTGGCAGTTTCACTTAGAGGGTATGAATCCAGTTATACAGTTCAAACAATTTTAAGACCAACTATGATGCACACATCATTCTCTGCCAACATTTACTTATCATTTACACAAACTACTTGCACAATCACTGAACCAATGACGTAGGCCCATTGCAAGCCCTGGGTAAACAACATGATCACGACTAAAGGCAGTAACATGTTTCTCATAGAAGAGTTGCTCATTTTTTTAAGTCAGCTTTCTCTCTTTTTTTTTATTAGCAATGAAATTTAATAACTGTTTCTGCTGGGGTAGTAAGTTTTCTGTACCTTTCACAGTTCCTAACTGTAAACCATTTTTGGTAAAAAATATAGAGCTACCACAATCACATGCATGATTCACAATCAAGTTTATTGTACTTGCGAACATTAAATCTGAGGGCTATTCTCAAACCAACATTCGATTGGTTGGTAAACATAAACTTGTCATCACAGTGAGATGCTCCATTACCTATGATAAGCAGTGAAGCAACTCAAAAAAACAAAAACAACCCACAGTTCATTTTGTGCAGTTATGTACATGGTAACAAGTAAATATGGAGCATGCCAATTATGGATGTATCCAGACTTTTCCAGAGGGGGGCAAAACAAAACTATTTCCACATGGGGGAGGAGGCAAACACTTTCCCAGGGAGTACAAGGAATACATACTTTGAAATTGTGGCAATGCTTTATTTTGATTATTTCAAGAGGAATAACTTTTACTTTTCATTCAAACGTAAAAAAGTACAATGATCCAAATGAAATTTTATCACTACCTATTATCCAGGGGAGGGGCAAGTGCACCTCTTGTTCTCTGCTGGATATATACATGTTGTCAACGTCATTTGGTACTTGGCGTGATTAATGTTTCGCAAGTAGGACATTGTTGTGTTGTGCAGGGTGGTATTTGAAGAGGAGATGAGGGAGCATTGGCCCTTTTGGCTTGCTAATATTTGTTACTTGGGGCGAGGAGGGCTATAAATATAATTTACATAATATCCTGATGATTCAAGGTGTATGGTTACAATGTTACAAATTCTGTGCAGGAAATGAATGGGAATACTGATGCCTATGATAAGGGACAAGAACGGCAATTCATTATGACTGATGACTAGGGAACGGATTTTAGGAAATGAAATCAAGTAAAATGAACACATTTTGTTGCACCTTTTGTGAGATTAGCACATTTATCCCTTTTTACACCTCTTTGATGATTCAGCACCATTTTTCTTCCTTTTCTTTCATGTTTTCTTAAAATATTGGACAAAAATAAATTATCTTCACTCTTCTTGAGCAGATGCAAAAAATCCTATAGTCTCATTTTGTAGAGCAGAACGAGAGCTATGAAATGGTATAATATAATCATTGCAGCCCCAATAGTTCTCAAGATAATGTAGCAAAACCCGCGAGAGAAAACAAAAACTTCCAAGAAACCTTTTGGCCAGAACCACACTTCTCTGTGTGGTCCGCATGCATTATATAAAGAAGGTGCAGAAAAAATCATTTTATCAGCACCTCTTAATTTCCCTTTCCTGACCATTCCATATACCCAGGTGTAGTTTGTGTACACTACCCATGTCTAGAGGGTGGGTAATTAGCTGGCAAGTACTCAACACGCTGGCCACTGAGGTGTCTATTCTATGAATAGAACCAAATAATACATAAAAATTGTTATATGTATACAAAATTAGAGGATAAGTGGATATCTTGTGACTTCCCCTACCCTTCTCTTAAACACAAGTGTTCACCACTGCTTCTACCTACCTATTCCAACACTATGTTTCAGGTGGAACAAATTTATTTTTCTTGCAGGTGATGGGGATTGAAGGTGTGACAAGATCTGTGATAGAGGGGACCATATTTGCTTGAATTCTACACTATAAAGTTTTGGACCATTGCTATGAAGGCTGCTACTTCGATGTTTCTGTAGTACTGTTATGTTGTTCCACTGAATTATACGTGATTCATTCCATGCTTGTTCAGATATTCTCAGACCTTCCATTTATCCCTTGTTCACACTGGGCTGATAATGAATTGAAATAAAAATGTGAGTAAGTAGAGGCCAACACCTGCTTCGAATCAACAAAATTCCATACCCTTAAACAACATAGGATGTAGAATGAAAAATAATGCAAATGGGAAATGCGCAATTTGTCTACTATATTTGCCATTGGCTGAACAAAGGACTGATTTTTTGATGGCCACTATTTGAAAATTATGCTGTTGCATGTGCAATATACTTTTTTAAAAAAAAACAATTGAACACTGATTTTGGAATAGCACTTTTAACTGCCTTATTCAACAAGGCCATTTCACTAGACTTCAAACACTACAGCAAATTTCTGAGTTACTTAGACAGTGGCCGCGGTGGCTCAGTCGGTAACGCGTCTGACTACCATGCTCAAGGTCCCGGGTTCCATCCTCGGCCGGTTCAAATCCGGGAACTTTTCTAACGATGGAAGCAGTCCCGGCACCCACCCAGCATCGAATGACATGGGTACCTGGAGGAAACCCTTGGGGGGTAAAGATGGGCAGGGGCGTGATGCTGATCATGTCACCCCCCCTCATGACCGGATCAAGAAAGTGTGGGGCATTACCCCCCACACCCCCTATATGCCTTCATGGCGTGGTGCTAAGCACAGGGGAGCACTTTACTTTTTTTTTTTTTACTTAGAGACAGCACAAGCAAGTGTAAGTTCTCACTACCCAATTTCAAATACACAAGTGCTGTGATGATCAAAGCAACAATAAGTTGTGTGAAAAAAAAAATTCTGACAGGACACTCAATTCTATTGGATGAAGTGAAAATCGTCAGTGACCAAGCTGCTTTGATGAAGTCAGTGCCTCAACTCAAACTGCTGGTTTTCCGAAGAGCTTTCTACATATAAATTTCCTACTTTTCATTCAATAAATTCTCAAATTCTCCTCTTGATGTTGAATATGGTCCTCATAAGAATTAAATTTAGAATACCTACAGTTGAACATTCCTTGGTAACAGGTGTTCCTCGAACACAACCATCTTACAGAAGTTGTAAACACCTCCTCATTTTCATCACAGGCAACCTTATTGTGACAAGTGCCTGTGCCTGAACAATTATGGATACGTTGTTAAAAAAATGGTTAACGGTATGTAGAATCCATTGACAATAAAATGGTATGACAATTTTCATTTGTTTTTTAATAGTACTCAGAACTAATATTTTGGATACACGTAATATAAGAATGTGCTGCCACATGATACACAAACATTTGGCTTTGACAGTGTGATACCATGTCTTGAAGACTAGTACACATACCTGTATCTCTCGCCCCCCCCCCCCCCCTCTCTCACGCATGCACACACTTCTTAATTTCTGCACACAAAATTATAACTACAAAAAAATCACCACAGATTTAATTAACACACTCAGAAAAAATATATTACTGTTATTATTGTGTGAACTGTATTATAATGGTCAATTCAAAAACCTATGAACAGTGAAGAGTAAAGTTTGGATTCAAAATATTTGAAAGAGAATTATGTCATAAAATAAAGTAAGAAATATTTGGCAAGAAAACTTGAAAAGTGTAAATTGTTTGCATTTTGTTGATGAACATTCCATTTCTCCCTCTTAGATGGGTACCAAAGATGAGGATGAATGATGAAATAATGATACAATGAAGCAACCATGATCTGACCAGCACTTTAACCAAGAACATTTGGTGCCTGATTGCATCGCACACTCCACATGTTCCACCAGTTTAAGAAATTATGGATCTTACAAAAAAGAATGACACATATGGAACATATTAATTGATATTCCAATGGCTGATATATGCATACTGATACAATTACAGATATTTCTGGTTTCGTAAAACAAGTGTCTAAATGCGAAGTTTATTTTTCAAAGGCAAAACCATTGACGTCCCCTGCTTACAGGCATTAATTAAGAATGTAAATGAACCATTAATGTTCTTCAATGAACATTTGCAATTTTATATTGAATCACTAGAATATTAGTTGTTGTTACTGATGAAAAGGTTGTCAAGTTCCCCATGCAGATTGCACCCTGTCATGAAGGCACATACATGGACGATCTCAGCCATTCTGGACGACAGTGGCATGCACAAGGAGGTGGGGGTCATACCACCCCCTTTTTGGCCCATAATTCCTACAAAAACATCAATGGCAGAAAATGAGAACAGACTACCAGCATGCCATTATAAACCAAAATCAATTGAGTACAGATTCAAGTGTCTCATCACTAGTGAAAACAGGTCATGCACTGTAAAGCTATCATTACTGAGCAAGATACGTCACATAGAAAAGTGAATGATATGGTCACAACATTATGAATATTCAAAATGCAGAATATACAAATTACAGAAATGAAGATCATCTTAATCATATTGTGTCGTGATTTTGGTGCACAAAATAGACAATGTCTACCACACATGGATAAAGTTATTGAAGTACATCGACATGCACAGCAAATTGCTGTACAATCATCAGAAAAATGTCATTGTTATGGAGTCATTACAATTCCTACAATTTATTTCCCTTTTTGGCAGACAGGTAATGGTAAAAAACAGAAGACAGTACAAGATGCAAGAAGTTTTTTCAGGATAGGGTAAAAATTATAGGAATTTCAGCATATTTTTCAATAAGTTCCTAACAATTTTCTCGTGACTATACGAAGCATACACATGTAAGAGTATTTACAACATATGTATTGTACTTATTGTAATAAAACACACTATTACTAGAATGTTAATTGTTCAGATGTGGTTGTTACTCGTAGTATGCAAAGACCAACCTGTGCTTATGAAGCTTGCACACACATTCATCCAGATTATGGTAAGAAATCTATGATGCAACAGAGGTAACATACAATACTGCAGAAAGAAGAAAATAGTTTTCTTGTACAGGCTTCACATAAATGAACTGTAAGGGGGCTGAGGGTCCACAGAAAACCAACTAAATATTTGACTGAAATGTACAAGTAAATGTAGTGTTAAAGGACAGTTGGGTTCTGTCAGAAAGTTTCAAAGTGCAGGCTTAGAGTACGATCTTGTCGGAAGTGATTTCACCTAGTGCAGTTTGAAAGCACCAATTAAACAAGCAATTGCATGGAACATGCATCGTTGCAGGCTTGAATACTTGACTCGTGCACTTGTTCATTTGTTTGAAATCATGGAAATCGAAAGTCAGCCATGTTGGTTGTAGTTCTTCAAATGTGCAGAAATGAAAGTATAAGAACATTTAAAATGCTATGCAATTTCTATGGTGAAAAACAATGTGCTCTTAGTTTTATCTACTGAGCATATTTGGCTGCAGTCAAAGTGCAATTCCAGACTTTCACTTCCAGTCCAAGACTTCCAAGACTAAACTGCAAGACCATTCTCGGAGGATGTTCACTTGCACCTTTCGGACAAGGTCTTAGTACAATGTGTACAACCAACCATTCAAACAAGGAAGGTGCACCATGGATTCATGGCAAGCTTTAGCAAGGAAACACCACTGAAACAGACATTATTGAGATGAGAACCAGAGCTGTTTACAACTGGAGGATGACTGGAAGAACACAATCAAGACAAGATAAATTTTCAGTCATCACGCAGTAAGAGTTGAGCTCTCCAAAAAAGTCTGAGTTCCATTGCTCTGTGAAAAATGGCCAATATCATACTGACCTTCCATATTGACAATTTTGTAAGTTGTTCTACAGGTGGTTACTAGATATTCAAAACACCCTATACATCACAAGTCAGGACTGTTCATGTCATTATACAATGAAGGGACTTGATGAATGTCTGGAATGATTGAGAGAACAAGCCTCTGAAGTAATGGGAGAAACTGAGACCAACAAATACCTGCATGGAAACGGCAAAACAGCCAGAAGAAAGAAGAAAAAAAGAGAGAGAGAGAGAGAAAGAGAGAGAGAGAGGGGGGGAACTGTTAGGTTGAAATTTAACCCATTAAGAGAATTACAATCAACAAATCTTAACAATTACCAATTACAGCATGTTATGTTAACACACAGGCTTTCTTTAAATGTTGAAATATTTGCATGAAATAATACATATACACAAACATAAATACTTGTAAAAAGATACAAAGAGAAATTTCAATTGTGAAAAAATATGTTACAATAGCAACTACACAAACATATAAGGTTGAAACATGATTGGTCTAAATTGTATATACAAACACAGTAACAAAATTACACACAGTACACAAATAAGATCTCAGATGGACTTAAAAACTCATTTGGCTTGCAAGAAAAGATGTTTGTCATACATATACCACACACAAATAAATACATTAACAGTTGACACCTTTATGTACATATTGTCATCACATAGTGTATGTCTCTATAAGTATAATTAATAGTCATGTAGAAAAGTAATCATAAATGAATTTCAAAATAACTGTTGAACATTTCATTATTAAATGTACATATTGAAAAAAATTGTACATCAATAACAATCTTACACTTTGCATAGAATCTGAAAATAAATTACAGTAAAATATATGTTTGTTGTGAGAGTGTCTGTGTGTATCTTAGTACATCCTAGGATTCACACACACACACACACACAAAAAACTTAAAAGTACAATTTTTAAAGCTTTTCCTCAATACACCCTGAATGTAAGTCTGCAATGGAAGTACAATCACTGATAAAGTTGTTATGTATAACAACATATATCTGCCCTCAATAGTATGTTAAAGTACACCTGATAAACACCTTTAAAATAGATTTTTCATTATGTAATTTGCTTTGTATTTTTTAAATGCATCCAGTGGCAAATGTTAACCTCATTTTTTTTCTATTAATGCTTCAGATCTCACACACACATACACACAACTTTGTTCTAATGTGCACATTTTGTAAAGTATGGAATGAGAAAAATTAAAAACATACCTTGGTTACATAAGCAAACCAAAAGTGAAGTACTGGAAGAATTAAACGAAAATATAACAATTAGTTATATATTCTTTGGGTTTTGGCTTTCTTTATTTTGTGATCATATTCATTAAATTGATTTAAATTGTTCAGCAATTCATACATAGTCATCAGGGGAAAAAAAAGACACTTCTACATACTGACTCACTTCACCAGATGGTGAAGTGTCTCTTGAACCCTCTGAGCAGGGAACGGATTTATATGTAGTAAAAATGTCCTAAATATGTAAATACATATTTAGTTATTATCATCAATGTAAGGAGTTAAATATGGACCTAAAATTGTAAAAAATTACCTTTCTAATAATATTAGACCGTACAGAGCTACATATAATTCAGTACACTTACATTGACGTTAATTGAAAAACAACACAAAATGTGTTTTCATTTTGTGTTTCCAAAACAATGAATAAAAAAAACGAAAATGTTCGAACATGAATTTTCTCCTGTTGTCTCCTAAAATGGATTTATATTCACTAAAACTGCATTCAATATCGCGAGAAGCAATGGAAGTATATTTAGAATTTGTCAGTTATTCACAAAAAATTCACCCAACTCTTTCGGTATAGTTATTGCGCAAATATGGAGAATATGTTGAGAAATGTTCAGAAATATGTAAATATTATATAAAAAATAACAAAAATATGTAAAATATGAGCCAACACCTAATATATGTACAAATATGGAAAATAAAAATTCAATTCTTAGAGTCTACATGCCATGATGCGCAAAGATAATACAAAATATAACTGATTTCAGCTTCATACATAAATACGTATTTGCATATAAATCCGTTCCCTGCCTATGAATATAGATTAACTTCAATAGCACAATAGATCTATTATGCAGCATTCTTTTCTTTACACTCAGGATTTTTACTGACTTACACACTGTGTTTCAAAGTACATGCAATCTTAACTTAGATCACTTATAATGTGAAAGCTGTAAGAGAAATTGCCGTTAAAATGTCACTTTTCACTTTGCCCATAAAATTACTATTCTACTATATTTTACTAAGTCCACCCACAACATGTTCATTATCCACAGATTAACATAGTACACAACACAAACCTCCAAATTATGATCTACCAAAATTTTTTCTCTTCAACATTTGCTCTCTTCAAAAATCAACCTCAATTGTTTTCTCCACAGAGCAAAGTTCAATTAAGAGTATTCATTTTATGGACAAGGTGTTATAATGTGCAAATGCAGTATAAATATATTTTACAACTTTCACGTTATAAGTAATCAAAGTTACAGATGCGCGACGTTTGAAACATTTTAAAGAAGTTTTCCTGCGAGTGTTAAAGTGATGCTGTATAAAAGATTACGGTTGTTTGGCTCCAACCATAGAGTAAGGCAAAATGCAAAAATGCATAACACCATGCAAGGGAGTGAGTTATCCAGGATCTTGGTGTGTTATTTTTATTGTAGATGACTGTACATGCACACACTTTAGTGAGGGAGCAATGTAATGCAAGATGTGGAAGGAAACCATGTAAAATTATGTGCATACATGTAACCACACAATCTAAAAAGATTATAGAGATATGCTTGTAAGCATTTTCTTGTAACTTTGAATGCCAAGACTAAGCACTTAGGCTCTCTCCCAATCCACACATAACACCAGACAGTTGAATTTAAAAGACAATAAACACTACCGAACTGCATAAAAATAATTCACTAAGCTTTTGACCCTGTCTGAGTGTCATCACCAGGGATTACTCTTTGGTGGTAACACAAACAATGTTGATAACTTTTCTGTGATGCCTTTTGGAATGCACATGAAACAAAACAGCAATGGACACGGTGTCTTGCATGCATGCTGCTTTCTCTCTAGGAACCTACACTGATCCAGTAAATATATTCCATAGGTTTTCCAACTGTGTTTACCATGGTACATTTCGACAGGAGTTATCTTTTCCATGCCTATAGGAAGAAGTTTTATTCAGAACATGTGAAGGAAACCTGCTTATGTAAGGGGGAAAAGGTTATTTGTATCAATGTTTGTTTAACCATTGATTCGTACCTCTTGTGAAGTAACTAATTTCTTTTTCAATAGATGGCAGACCTTGGCATGCAGTTTATACTAAGTTTTTTCAGTGAGAATGTTTTGCCATCAATTACAATAAAAAAATGCAACTGTAGTGAATAAATGAATTAATTCACTTGGAAATAGCTCAAAGAAAATGATCACATTCCAAATGGAAATGACAAGACGTGCAGGAGGGGATAAGAAATGGTATCTGAGGAACATTCTTGGGGAACAACTAAATATTTTTCTACTTCATCCTTTACCTTATTTTCTTTCAAACTTGAGCCACTTTCTTCCCGAAAATTTGATGTAATCTGAGAAGAAAACAGGTTTCACATTAAATGTAATATCTGATTTGTAGCCCACATAAAAATGAAATTACGTAAAGGTTATTTTTAGTTCTGACTACCATCTGCTACTTGATTCTTGTAAATTTTATGACAGAAAATGTTCATGCATCTGGAATGGAGTAGTGTGAACACAAGTACTGGTCCACTAGGTGTTTCTTTTTAACTTAACAAGCAGCAGTACTATACGTTAAAAATCTCCAATGCTTCACCTCATATCTTAGGGATGCTTTGTGCTTCACGAGGGTAAAAAATATTGAATCAATAAGTTTAACATCCCATAAAAAATTCAACTCGAAATAGAGTAACATTTCTATTTAGCATAAGCATGATATACCACAAACTGGTGACTAATTTACAACATATACTACAAAAAATCAAACCTGACTGCAATAAAACGATCATAACATAGTTAAATAATCACAATCTCTTTAACATCAACAATTTTCAGTGAATGACAAATGACAAATTTAAATTTAGCCCATCCCTATAATGCACTCCTAGTGTCAGGAAAACTAAATCTACAAATTTAGGTCCTGCTTTCTCTTTCTCTGGTTATATTGTCTTGTTTCTGTCTATTACAAAGCTACAGGGTGGTCCTTGTACTATTAAAGTATTCATGTATTTATGTTCTCTAGCTGTCCTCCTCCGTAGTCGAGCGGGTTAAGGCGTTCACTCGTCTTGAGATCGTTCGCTGCGGGACGGCGTAGGTTCGAATCCGGCTCTGGTCGGAATTTATTCGGCCTGCGTATAGGGCCGGTGGCAACCCACCATCGTGAGGAAATTGGGGAGCTCCGAGTGAGTGAGCGTAATCCGGTCGAGAAGACCTACTATAACGGCTGGAGGTACGTCGGGCTGACCCCCCGACTATTCCAATACTGGTTGAAGATCTCCACGCTTAGAGGTGACGAAGGAAAGCGTGGGAGGGAGATCAGCAGTCGGTAGGTATGCCTAGGCCCTTCATGGGCTGTTGCGCAACGGATTATTATTATGTTCTCTAGCTATGACATGAAATTCAGCATTTTTCACATTGTCAAATTCTAAAATTTGAAATTTTAAAGATCTGCAGGTAATAATTTGAAAGTGTCTGATGGAGGAACTGTGGGTTCTCCCAAAGCGTTACAGAAAAATAAATGTGTTTATATGCTTGTAACAAGTGTAAACTAAGTAAAGTTCCTCATGCATGTAGCACCGTGCCATGAAGGCACATTTATTTAGGGGATATAGGGGTAGGGCCCCACACTCCTGGTGCTTTTACCCCCCCCCCCTTTCCCCCAAAGGTACCCATAAACTACAAGAGAAACAACTGGAAAGGGTGCATTCAAATTTAGAAAATGTGTCTAGAAAAAGTAACGTTGTTTCCAGATTGGGATGATCGGAAGGAAAAAATGTGGATGCTAAAATAATATGAGGATCCAAAGAAAAGACAACTGTATTTCAATACACACTTCAGATTTATCCTGCGAATTAGATGACAAAAAGCAACACATTCAAAAGATAAAATTCAGGAAGAGGAGGATATGGAACTCTGCCATTGCCAGTCCTGAGCCCCGATGAGAAGGGAGGAGGGGGAGAAGTAATATCTCCTTAAAAAAAATGTGAGTCAGCTGGCTCCAGCTGATCGTACCACATAAAGGCCACTTCCCAAGGTTACGGTGAAGTCCTCAATGGCAGATGCTGCGGAGGAGTCTTTTGGTACGGCGCAGATGGTGGAAGAGGCAACCCGCTCTCTTGGGAGTAATAAAGAGAGAGAACCACTGCCTCGTGTGGAGAAAAGGGATCTTCGAAGGGTAAGGGAGACAACCCCAACAGAAAAATCCAGTCTTGGTTCCAGAGATTGCAACGTTTCCCCACCGGACGGACACCTTATCGCTGGGCCAATCACCCGCACAGGCTCAACAACTGATTTAAAGAAATACAACATGCCTCGGAAATTCCGGGCAGAATCTAAGATGACGACTGCGAGATGTGAGATCTGAACTACCAGGGTGTCAAACCCAAGGATTGGATTACAGGGAATAATATTACCACTACACTATCATGGAGGCTCGGGGTAGTGCATTTTGAATATTTGGTCTAGGAATTAATTTGTGCGCCTGGACAAGAGATGGCGTAACGAGCGTATCGTTCCACAGTTCCGTGTAGCCACACATGCGTTGAAAACTCCTGTCAGCGCGCATCGTTCATAGTATAGGGCAGTTGTTTGACGTGTCAACAAGAGCATTTTGTAGTCAACTGAACATGGCGCAGTTCATGCCAAATAAAGTGTTTTTGCGGGGTGTTCTGCTTCATTATTTTACCATGCAGAAAAGTGCTACCGAAAGTCATCGTATTTTGGTGGAAGTGTATGGTGACCATGTGCTAGCTGAGCGAACGTGTCAGAAGTGGTTTGCATGGTTTAGAAGTGGTGATTTCGGCCTGGAAGACCAAGAGCGACCTGGACAGCCAAAAAAATTTGAAGACGAAGAATTGAGAGCATTGCTCGATCAGGATTCGTGTCAAACGCAGGAAGAACTTGCAGAAGCATTAGGCGTTGATCAAACAACAGTTTTCAAACGCCTCAAAGCCATGGGAATGATTCAAAAGATGTCACATTGGGTTCCACATGAATTGAAAGACAGAGACGTTGAAAGATGAAAAACCATTTGCGAATTGCTGCTTCAAAGACAGAAAAGAAAGGGGTTTTTGCATCGCATTGTTACTGGCGATGAGAAGTGGATCCATTATGAGAACCCGAAACGAAAAAAGGCCTGGGTGAAGCCAGGTCCATCACAACCGAAACGAGATATTCACTGTGCAAAGGTTATGATGTGCATATGGTGGGATATGAAAGGTGTGGTGTACTATGAGCTGCTGCAACCGGTTGAAACTATTAATGGAGAACGTTATCGATGACAATTAATGCGTTTGAAGCAAGCTCTGGCCAGGAAACGACCAGAATGGAAGAACAGACATGATAAACTTATTTTTCAACATGATAACGCTCGCCCACATGTCGCAAAACCGGTCAAAACCTATTTGGAAAATGTCAGATGGGAAGTTTTACCCCACCCGCCGTATTCACCAGACGTTGCTCCTTCGGACTACTACTTGTTCGATTGCATGAATAACGATTTGATTGGACAGCGGTTCACTTCTTCAGAAGATATCGAAAAATGGGTCTCTGACTGGATCGCTTCAAAGGATGAGGACTTCTTTCGCCACGGAATCCGTAACTTGCCTGACAGATGGGCGAAAGTGGTGGCTCGCGATGGACAATATTTTTCTTAAGGTATTTATGTATTTTGTGTTTGAACTACAGCTTCAATGTGTGCATAACGACCGCACGAATTAATTCCTAGACCAAATAAAAACAAAACAAAAAAAAAGTTGTGAAGAAATCACTATTTGAATTTAAACTGCAAGTTGTAATGAAGCAGGAGAAGGAGGATGCCATAGAGAGAGGGGAGAGGGATGTTTATTTTTTAATTCATATAATTAGGAAGTCTAAATCAAAATTATCTGTTTATTATTGACTTTTATAACATGGCATATTTTTATTGCTACATACGTGGGCTGTAAATTTAGTAGTGGCAACACTGTCAGGAAGAGATGATAATACCGTGCATTTGCTATCAGGCATTGAGCATTGTCAGTTGTGTATGTACGAGGTTGAAAGGAACACCCTAAAACATGTTTACAAAGAAAGGTAGATCAGAGTCTGTGGATCAAAATCCAGGTGTCTCGTTGCAAAAATGTACGAGAATGTCATCAAGACTTGCATGAAGCCTGTAGCAACAATATCTAGTCGTATCTGATGGGTAGGTGCATCTCTTGAGGAGGTTGAGATGTGTCAGTGCGAACAACCTCAAGAGGAAAACTTCATAATGCAGTTTCCCATATTGTCACAACTGTGCAACCTTCAGACTTGACTAGGTATTGTTGCTACAGGCTTTATGCAAGTCTTGATGAAAATCTCGTGCATTTTTGTCACGGGTCACCTGGATTTTGATCCACAGTCGCTGTTTTACCTTTGTAAACATGTTTTAGGGCAGTACCCAAAATGGTGTTCATTTCTATCTCATACACACACAACAGCACTCACTGCACCAACCACTTTTGGTACCCCGCAAGTCGGCATGGGTCCCAACTGACAATGCTCAATGCCTGATAGCACATGCATGGTGTTATCACCTCTTCCGGACAGTGTTGCTACTTTTAAATTTACAACCCACGTAGAATCCCCATGGTAGAAATTAAAGAATTTTGTAGTTATCAACTGGAAAAATAAAGAAACACACATGCCATCAATAGAAACACCTCCCTAAAATAAGCTTAATTTGCAACAGGACTATAGTTCTCGCCAAAAAAACAGTCCAGTCAAGGTCGGAGTTTCCCCTTGCCTCCTCCACACCCCTGGTCCTCCAGGGTTGCCACACTTCTTCTAAGTTGCTCAGTCGACACTTCGAGCGTTGTACGTATGCAGTTGATTTTGTTGGTTGAAACTGTTGCTTATTGCCAACACTAAGTGGGTGACCTTGACTGGACTGTTTTTGTGGCGAGAGCTTTAATAACCTTCATAATACTAGCCTTACACTGTTGGAGAAGTGGCGTGCTGTTGGTAGGGAAGATAAATTTCACAAGATGAGATATTTACACATTTTATTTCTGCCAGAACTATGTCAGCCACACAGAAGTACAATGAATGATGCATGGCATATTGGACCACCAGAAAGTATAGAGTGCCTCGGAGCCCACACCTGATGACAATTTCACAATAATGGGTACTGGGATACAGCACTTATGCCATAAGCGTAACCTAGCAGGGGCAATGGGGGCACTTGACCCCCCCCCCCAATTGAGGCTTATTAAAAGTTATAAGTTAATGGAACTATTTTAACCTCCTGGAATCTGAGGAGCAAAGTAACGAGTAATTTTTATGATTTTGCAAATGTAACAATTATTTATCAAAATAGTCTTGGATATTTACCGTATTTACTCATGTATAATGCGCACTTCCTTCCAAAATTTTTGCCCCCAAAAAGTGTGGTGCACGGAATAATTTTTTTAAGTTTACGGAACCCTATCATGTTATATATCGTTGTAAAGTTTGAATTCTGTAGTTTCTGAATATGGTAACAGTATTCCATTCAAAATGGCTACACTTATTTGCAATGCAGTTGAAATAAGCTCATTACAAAATGAAGGAACGTTCTGATTTTTATGGTACTTTGTTGACAATTACTGGGATATATAATAATACACAAAAATTTATATTATAAACTTTGCAATGCATGTGTGTCACTGCATTGTTCTGAACAGTTGTATTTGTAGTTTTGTTATTTAGTGTTACTTTTCTGCCACTTTTTGGCAAATTGCAACAAAGAGGATGAGTGATTAGATAAAACTGATTGAAGGGCAATAAAAAATAACACTAAACATAGGCTGGTGCTCATTGAGAAGATTAAAACTTGCATTCAACCACCAAACCTGCTATTCTGAATAGTTTGCACCAGTAAAAACAGGTATAATTTTGATAGTAATATTCCATCACTTGGGGCCAAATATTGAGGTATGTACATTATTAAAATTATATAATTATATACTGAGTAACAACATGTTATGCCTGGGAAACCACACGCGCACACACACACTTATATTCGCACAATATCCCTTTGGGCCCAAGGTCTGCCAAGTAGCTTCTGTTGGCTGACATGTGGTCTGTGCAATGATTGATTTATTTGGATTATTTCACTTCATTTTTCTGCCACTTAGCTCATCGTAAAGACGAGGAGTGATGATAGAAAGAAATTGATGAAGGTACAATCACAAAAAACACTCATTTGAACATGGTGCATTGAGTCCCATCACAACTATTATCTAGTAAAAATGAAGGAAGTATTTATTTGTGAGCAATTAAGTTGCAAAAAGTAGATTACACAAGAGACCGTGCTCCCAAGTTGCCAATATAAATATTCTTTTTACATCGAAAACATTGTATGCACATGCTGAAAATGGAGTAAAGTATGGAAATACTGACGCAATTAAACCTAGCCATCCAAATCCACTCGAGAGTAGTAACAAAATAAGGAACTAGGAGTGTAATTATAATGTTAGGAGCACAAAACTTGATTTGCCTAACCTAATCATATAGGAGATGGTAAAAATACAAAACATTATAAGCAGGGAAGGGATTTAAATGTAAACATATATTTATGTATGAAGCTAGAATCAGTCATATATTTGTATTATTTTTGTACATAATGTTCAGTTTTTATTTTCCATATATTAGGTTTTGGCTCATATTTTAGTTATTTTTGCATATTATTTCCATATTTGAGAATATTTCTCAACATGTACTCCATATTTGCACACTAAACTACATGTCCCATGTGACTGACAGAGTTAGGTGAATTTCTTGCGAATAACTAACAAATTTGAAATACAATCCCATTACTTCTTGCGATTTTGAACACAGTTTTAGTCAATATAAATCCATCTTAAGAGACAACAGAAGGAAATTCATGTTCAAACACTTCCAACAAAATTTTGTTATTCATTGTTTTGGAAACAGAAAATGAAAACATTTTTGTGTTGTTTCACAATTAATGTCAGTAAGTGTACTGTCAGTGTAAGTGTACTGTATTTTATGTAGCTCATTTGTGTCTCATATTATTAAAAATGTAAATTTTTACAATTTTAAGTCCATACTTAACTCCATATTTTGGTGAGAATAACTAAATATGTACACTGCCTTCCAAAAGTTAAGCACGCAATGCAAATTTTCGAAAGCGTATTTTAATTTGAGTGGCTGAAAATCGCTGCAGATGTAGATAAAGTTTTTATGTGTACCTTCCTTTTTGTAAGTAGAGAGTGAATCATCTGTACCTAGGTGCTTAATCTGTGCTATTGAAATAGTATAAAAGCAAGGATTTCGTGCAAGAATCATCACACTTTCGTTGAAGACACCAGCATTCCGAAGGGTTTGACGTGCATTTAAAATATGATATGAAGTGTTTATAACATTTGTAGGATTATTTTTGATAATATTCGTGTTTCTATGGCTGAAAGAAGACTAATAACAGATAGTGAGCGCTGGCGTGGTGTCAGACACATTGAAGCAGTCAGTCAATCAAACATGTCGCTATTTTCTTTGGCATTGATCATTCAGTAATTTCTCGATTATAGAAACAATTCCAAACAAGTCAAACAGTTGTCCGGAGACCTGTGCCCGGTCGTCCAAGGGTTACCGCCCCCTCTGATGATCGATATATTGCTATAGTAGCCAAGCGGAGTCGACGACAGACCTTCACAACTGGTACATCCATGGTTGCAGCGACACTTGGTAAGACAATATCTGCCAGTACTGTGCACTGAAGGCTCCACATGAAGGGATTGTATGCCCGAGTACCATGTGTTTGTGTTGCACTAGCCATCCAAGCCAGAGAGGCAAGATTAAAGTAGTGTTGTCAACATGTAAATTGGACTGTCTCCGATTGGTGCAACGTCCTGTTCACGGACGAGTCCACATTTGCCCTGGAATCAGATGATAAGCGTGTAAGGGTCTGGAGAGAGCGAGGCACATGCTATCAGGCCAAGAACATCATCGAACATTACGCATTCGGAGGTGGCAGTGTCATAGTGTGGGATGGAATTTCAATGGGATATCGCACTGAGCTGCACATTTTTAAAGGCGGTTCTGTGACGGCTGGGCGGTATCGGGATGGAAGTCCTAGATCCCATTGTGAGACTTCGTTGCACCAGTTGGTCCTGATTTTCTCCTTATGGAAGATAATGCCCCCAAACACATTTGCTACTTTCATGTGCAATTTTGTGTTAATCAAAGCTTTACTTTTCCATTCTTGTTGATTTTACCATCGCGTGCTTAAGTTTTGGAAGCGTGTTTATTTACATATTTAGCACATTTTTACTACATATAAATTCGTTTCCTGATTATAAGTAATCAGTATGCCTGCTCTGTAGGATGTGCAATATATGAATGAACTATAAATATGCATGCCTTACATAATTGGAACTTGGCCCCCTCACAACTCATTTTCAATTAGTTCCCACTAGGGATTGGATCCAGGAATGCTAGTACCAAAGGTGAGAACACTAATAATTTTAATTGAAAATTACTCTAAATGTGCATGTAGTTTTGTGATCCCAATTACTGGTACAGACCCCATATTATTTTACATATCTTAAAAACTATTTTATCTCCATTAGGACAGTTTGAGTAACAAGAAGCATGCACTGTTAACACAATAAAACAGTATTAATCATTGGAACAAGTAACATTAAAAAATTAAATGTCAATGTCAATACAATCTTCGAGTGCTAATTACTGGAAAATTAGCCCATACCATGATTGAACTCACATTAACATTTCATTCTGTGCAACCATATCCATTATATTTTGGATACACCACAAACAATTTTAAATTATTGTTCTCTTGACCCTCCTCATTGCCACAACTATCACAACATTGTTCATAAAATGAAAGAAATACAATACAATTATTTAAATGAAGGGCTTCATGAATGTTACAAGATCAATCTATGGAACCGATATTAGATACTAATTTTTGATATTTATACTACTTTCACAAATAAACTTCAGTTTTTCAAGTTCAAAAGCAAGTTCTTTCTCTGCAATTACAGATATGAACTTAAGTTGTTCAAGCAATGGACCATTATGACAGAGAGAAAGTGCAATTCAGGAGAATAAAAGAAAGTATGGAATAACATACAATTTATTCTTTTGCCCTTTTATTTCAACACCAAATAAATATTAAATGTACATTTTGTAAAACTCAAAAAAAGTATCTGAAGTAATCCATAAAAGTTCCACATTAGACAAGTTCCACGTAAAAAAAAATTAGATGAGATGACTGGAATTTCAACTCTCCACACAATAATCAAGGGAAGGAGTAAAAATCAAATTAACAGTAATTGATAAGGCTGACACACTTATAGAGAACAAACAGTAACATACGTTCAAAATTCAATGTAAATGTTTTCTCTAAAAGCAGCACATACTACAATATTAATTTTTTATCGTTATTGCACATGGGAAAAATCAATACATATAAACTATTCTAAATCCTTTTACATATGAACAAATGTACTACAATGCTATCTTTGCAACTATCGGACAATAATATTACCAAAATTTGAAAATGTATGAATGCTACTTTACCCGTACCTTTCAGTTTTCTGTACATACCTTGTTTAATCCAGGAACATGGGTTGTAGTCATGGCCTTCCGCTGATCTTCCTCTTCCTGCCGTTTTTCATAGTGGACAAAGTCATCAAAAATTGATGTTGAATGCCGATATTGGTGAATTATCTTCAGTACCTGTTTTCCTTTCTCAAACGGCACCTCCTGCGTATCACGGCTATTGGTCACTGGTTTGTTCTCGTTGTTCTCCAGCCGGATATGTCTCAGCTGCACATTAGGGACATCTTTCACATAGACCCACTTCACACGAAACTGGCCCTTCCATTTGTCCTGCGACCACACTGAACTAGAAGCATGGTAATCCACTGCGCTTGTCATCTGGGCCATACCACAGAAATGACCTGAACCGTTCACTGAAAAGAAGAGGTAGACGGGGCCCTTGCCTTCACGCTCCCGAAATGCACTGTCCAAGCGCTTGTTACCATGTTCAGTACTGCACCAAATCTCATACTTGATCGAACGATGAATGTCATCTTCTGAGTAAGATTTAATCACGAAGAATCGAGCCCCTTTGGCACTCATGTCATACTCTGCAGGGTTGTAATTATTCTTTATTCGAAGTTCATCTAACACAGGATGGGAGGGTAAGGGAGTTGGTGGATGGTGATGGGGATGGTGGCTTCCGGTACCTGCTGGTGGCTGCTGCTGCTGGTGAGGGGGAGCCGCGTATGATGCCGGCGGCCCACCCCGACCGCCTCTGATCGTTCCCCAAGCAGGCCTAGGAGCTGGCGGAGGGGCAACGGGTTTTGGTCCGCCACCATTTTTGCTTTCCCAAGTTCCAATGTCCATGTTGTGTTTCCCTGGTACCATTGGCGGTGGCGGCATGCCAGCCTTCTTCTTCATTTGCGGCTGAGGTTTTGCAGGCTGACTCGCAATGCTTGCCCATGTCATCTTCTTCGGAGCTGGCACCATTGCGCCACCTCCAACTGCGTCCATACCACTAGCTTTAACAGCGTCCTGTTTTGCAAGGTCCTTCGAATCTGCCTTTCCATCTGTGAGACCAAGTCCTTGCATCCCCTGTTCCACAGCTTTGACACCCCTATCATCATTTGATCCATACACACCACTTTCACGATAGTAATCATCATAGTGAGGTTTTCTAGACATAGAATTACCCCAAGTAGAATAGTCCCCATTGCCATGAAAATAATTGAATCCAGGTTGTTGATTGAATGTCCCAAAACCTCCTCCCCCAAACATTCCATCAATGCTGTACGAGTCATGGCCCATCTGTCCTCCATATCCACCAAGAAATGTCATAGGATCTCCACCATTAGACCATGTGCCGTCTCCAACACCGAACGCCTGGTATGGGAATGAGGTTCCATAGTAACTTGACATGTACGGGTCTGATGCCATTGATGTTGAAATTGGGGTGTTGTAACCCTAGAAAGAAAAATAACCAGTTAACACACATCTGAATTAGAGCAAATAACCAGTTAACACATATCTGAATTAGAGCAATGTAGAAGATAATTACCAATACCATGACTCAATTCAATTTATGTAGTATTATGTAATTAAAAACAAACTAGATTTCTATACAATTACTCAATGGAAAGTAGCAGCAGTAGAAAAAAATGAGTTGTACTATTGTTCTGAATGGAATTAAATGTGGAACTTCAAGCTTTCCGGTTAAGTTATGCGGAAATGTTATTTCTGAAGAAGCATTTGTGAATATCTTTCTTTATTATACACTTTAGAGTGCTATATGACCCCATATAACCTTGTAAGAAATGTTTTATTTGAAAAATACAGCTCAACCTGGGACCAAACCTGGTTCCTTCACATTCTGTGTCAATGCCCAATCAACTGAGTTACAAAGCCAAACTGGTTTTACCACAGCTTTGCATTAGATCTTAGTGTCAATATTCACTAGCTTATATCAAGTACTGTACAGAGCATGTTTTATCAGTTGTACATGACCAGGAAAAAAAATGCACGGAACACAATTAAAAATGCTATCAACGTTTTGCAGTTTGCAATTAAATCACAATTAACCTTGCCAATGACAGTGCCAAACTGGCAAAATATTTTTATTGTGCGTTCCTGGTCATCTAAGACTGATGAAAACATATTACAATACATCAGCATGGAGTTGGCACATTAAAGATGAGTGCTTTTTTAAAGGCATATGGGGTAATTGTTAATTGTAATTTTGTTCAGTCACCATTAACTTCCAATTTATACAATAAGATAGCAATGAAAGAAGTAAAACAGAATTTGAATGCTAAAGTTCAAGGAAGTGAAATTAGTATGCCCCGATTTGCAGATGATATAGCACTCGTAAGAGAGGATGGAGCAGATCTTAATAAAATAATAAGCAAAATGGAAAAAGTCCCCCAGAGTGGTCATAAGATGAAAATAAATGTAAAAAAAAATAAAAAAAAAATGTAATGGCATGCAGCAGAAAACCCCAAACAACAAACATGACGATAGGTCAGAATTGAATCGATGAAGTGGAGCAATTTTGTGGAATAAGATAACTAATGATGGAAGATCCAGGAAAGAAAGCACAGGCAAAGAAAGAGCTCTTATGAAGGGGAGTCCATAAATATGCCACAAACTGATGTGGGATAGCTGAAAATAGTAGTGAGTAGTTTCTAAAGGTGCCATTAGGTGGCAGCACAATCCAGTCTGATGATATTCAGTTAGCAGTCGCTAGATAACAGACACACACATGGGCAGCTCAGTTTAAAAATGGCAACTGTGTTCAAAGGGTGTACGTTAAAAGAGGGTGTTAATTTTTTTTCTGGGCAGAATGACTTTCTGCAAAGGATATACATAAGGCAATATTTCCGGTATATGGTTGGAAGTGTTTGTCACGTAAAGTGGTGTACAACTAAATGCATGGCCATGAAAATAGGCAACTTCCAGGAAATGCGCTTGTGCCACATATGGGAAAAGCAAAGCGAGAGCGGGACAAAAGTGGCTGGTTCTCGTGCACTGTGTGGCAACGTCAACCGGGCTGTGTTGCATAGTTCGAGCGTCAGACCGACCTCTCTCCGGAGCATTTTTGTGTCATCCCTGACCTTTCGAGCAAATACTGTCAGTTTTGTATCATATGGATTACAAAGACCAACTCTACAATGAGATCTTTCATTCTCTTAAACCTTCGAACACATGGGGTTGTGCTCCGACATCGCAACAGCATGAACTTCTGTTACCTAATTTCATGGTTGTGAGTTTAAGTCGATAAATTCTCACCTTGGCGGCAAATGTTTCATGGATGATGAAGCTACTTTGGCTGGGACAGCAGCCCAAATACTTACATGCCGGTTTTGGGGCACCGATAAAGCGATGCCATAAGTGAATCAATGTTGGTGGAGATTACGTTGAAAAATTAAAATGGTTTTCAAGTCAGTAGCTTACTTAGAATCTTTAAAATAAAAGTTTGTAACCTACTTATTGACTTTACCCATATGAGAAGAAACAATTACTAACCTCCTGGAGAACAGCACTGTATGGATGCAAAACATGGCCAGGGCTGAAGCGGGAGCCTCCAAGATATGTTACAGGAGAATGTTGGAAGATCAAATGGATTCACAGAGAAACAAAGATAAAATGAGATGTGCATATAGGAAGAGAATTTTGTGGAAATTAATCATCTAGAGAAGATGCGGAATTGTAGGCCATATCCTCAGGCAAGAAGGAATAATGAAAACTTCAAATGAGGCAAGGGTCGGAGGGATATAATATATTTACAGGCCCAGGACTGGGTACACAAACAATAGCTCAACACATGATTAATTGATTTTTGATATTTAGTGTAGTTTTTCTTCCACTTTTGGCTAATCCCAACGATGACAATAAGTGATGATACTATGAACTTGATGAAGGGACTCTTACAAAGAACACCCATGCCCAAGCTGGGATTTGAACCTGGGATCACAATGTGCTACCGACTCCGCCATTGGAAGTTGGCTGTGCTTCAGATTGTGCACAACCTTTTGAATCACCTGATGTAATATATACACTGATATAACATTCCAGGGATCCAAATGCTACCAAACATACAGTTTAATATTTTTAATTATTATAATTTTATTTTTATATTTTTAATAATCATGGTACATTGCACAATTACTTAGGATTGTATTTAAAATTGTTTAGCCCTTTGCACTTGAAATGAACAAAACCTAATATCAAATCAAGCTTCTCACGGATGCAAACATTGATAACGTAAATCCTTTCATGTGCCATGTCTGTCTGCACGGACATTGAACCTAGCATGGCCATTGTCGCTCAGTGAAGATCCCTGTGTCAGTTGGTGCGTGCTTCCTATATGCCGAATGCCTTACCGACAAGGAATGCTGACTATGAAACTGACGCCGTTATCTTTCTGACACACAACCTAATGAAACCTAATCTGGAAACCATAGTGGGTACTAGCATCCACAGACTAATCAAAGCCAACCCTCCAAAGATGTTTCTATAATATCACCCACATCTAAACCCTTACATCCCAAAACCCTATCATCTTTAACCACTCACTCATACCTATTTATAACATACCCAAAATAACAACAGTTAGAAAACTAAAACTAACCACAAACTAACATAAAAAAGAAACTCAACATTAAACTACATTACTAATAGTTTAACTAATTGCAAAATAAACTAAAATCCTTAAATAAATAATAAAGAGGTGGGGAACTGTGAAATTCAGGAATGTGACATCCTGGTTTATTTAATGGTACTAGACATTAAGCGCATACCCTCGAATGTATGCGGGTGGGGGCAGGCTTACTTCGCCCCCCCCCCCTTTCTTAAAACATACATTGCAGATGTGTATTCACACAAGTGTATATAATGGATGCCCAAAGGGTGCTAGTATTAGTCTTGAATACTTCACTCTTCATTACGGTTCAGCATATCAATCTGAATAAGGGGCATGGTTATAGGATAACTGGAAGCTGGACGTACACAAGTGGAGGTGCCACTAGATATAAATATCTCCATAAACATAATTTGACAGTAGACATCTACATGTTGCAACAACCTATGAAAACCGGGGCCGGGGGTTATAAAATTTTAGCCCTGCCATTGTTCTTATTGGAGTGGACTATGTAATTCGAACTCCAAGGGGCACAAAAAAGTTCAAATTATCCAAATTTTGAATTTAAAAAAATGCATTACTAAAAAAAACAACAAAGCTACTGTACTACAGTATAAACAAAAATAATGAACATGCAGTGGACCTTACTGTAAAAAGTGCCATATTTTGTGCAGAGTCTATAGTGCATGCAAACAAAATTCTTCTCTCAATATTAATTAAGTTACCAGTAAATGGAACACACGTTCAAGTAAGTACACTGTATTAACAGACAAAATTATGTACATACCTGGGTAAAAAAATTAGCGACTTGCTCTCACTTAAAGAAGTTTGTGATTTTTGTTTGATTATTTTTACACGGTTCACTAAATCTTCAATTTCATGTATTGTGTAAAACAAGTCATTGCTAATGTTTGTAATTTGAATTGCATATAAATTTTGAACACTGGTTTTAATTGGAATTTCAAGGGGAATGAACTTCTGTTTGAATTACCGAATGCTTTGAATTATCCAAGTTCGAATTTGAGAGCCCAATGTATTATTATTATTATTATTAACAGTTTTTGTGGGTTACTGAACAAGACAGATGTACTTTAGGCAGGCACTCTTTTGAAACAAAAAAATGAGTTTAATTTAGGTACTTTCCTTTACAATTCCCAAAAGGTGATTTTTTAAAAAAAATAATTGATTAACGCCACTTTCAAAGTGCATTTTGCCATACAACTCTAATACCACACATGCAGCAAAGCAAAAGAAACCGACAATACATTACGGTAGCCACATTGGCAGCGAGCTGAGAAACAAGGATGTTGATTTCAACCGTCAATATCCCTCCACTTGGCCTTCATAATGTTTACATTTGTTTATATTTGAGTACTATTACATGACCTCCCATGGGTTCCTTTATGGCCTGCCAAGAACCTACATCTGCAGGAGCATGGTCTTTATTCTTGGAAGGTTCTCACAGTGTATATCCCTGGCTGCATTCCACAGTAGTAGCCAGGTTGAAATACGAAAAAGAAGCATAACCCCCTCTCCCCCCAAAAAAAGAAGCGTGTTAAAACTGGGTGCTTTCTAAAATATCTACCTAAGCACTTGAAAGCCTGGGGTTTCAAAGGAGTCAGGGAATTTGATGATGCAACTGACTTTGTAACAGTCTATGAAATGTAGCAGACAAAATGGTGACCAAAATTACAGAATAATTTGATATTTTACAGTGATTGTACTATAATGTTTATTTTGGCATTTTCTTGGTATTATTTTTGGAAGAAGAGTGCTTTAAGTCCAGCATGCGACCAGAAACTACATAGTGTGTGAACATCGATATACAGTGATATGTAATGTTCTTTGAAAAATCCAAATTCAGTCTGGAGAGTGCCTGAAGACATGTGCACATCCAGAGGGAACCTGCAAGCAGGCTTAGCCTCATTAATATCATCCAGGAAAACTGGTATTTCGATGGAGGTTTTATGGTGTGGGCTGGCATCATGTTGGATTTTCCTACACTACTCTGGGTGTTCACGATGGGACACACCATTACCATGCAGAATGCTCAACATTTACTAAGTTCTGTGGCACATATTTTCCTCTATATGCGCAGCAACAATATGAGAATATCTAAAAGAACGTTTGGACAGCATGTTCCCTGGTTATAAACCCCATCAAGCATGCCTGGGCATTCTCAGGAAGGGCACCTGTGACTGAGTGGTTAGCACATCGTGCTGCGATGCCCAAGGGTCCCCGGTTCGAATCCTGCTCGGGCATGGTTGTTTGTGAATGTCCATTCATCAATTTCACCATTTCATCACTCATCCCCATCTTCACAAATTAACCAAGAGGCACAAAAAACGAAGTAAAATAAAATAAATCAAATCAGGAAGGGCACAGTAGGATGCACACCACATCCAAGGTCTGTTCAGAAACCCAAAACTAGGGATGGTCAAATCCAGATAAAATTTTATCCAGATATTGGACATTCTGATATCCGGAGAGTTTTATTGTTTACCCATTTTACGGGCTATCCACATAACCTTTTATTCATTATTTTTGTATTTCGCTGTATAGATTTTCTACAAATCCTTCATCAAATTTGCTCTACCTGGATATCCGAATTATCTAGGTATTTGAATTACCTGGATCCAAATTATCTGTTTCAGCAACAGATATCGGATAATTTGAAATCTGAATATCCATTATCTGGATTTTGTGGCCATTCCTATTCCGAACAGCCTTGGCACAGGAATGGTACTTGATACATTGAGAAACTGCATAACAAACTTGTTCACAGCAAACACTTTGCATGTATGCATTGCAAGGCCATTTTACACTGAAAACTGTAATAAATCAACAAGGACAAGTCAAGGTGGTTTTAGGTAAAAACAAAAAAGGATACATATAAACATGATAAGACAAACAAGAAAACAAACAAAATATTTACATATTCGTTCTTAAAGATCGGAAAATACTTTCAGGGACAAAAATGTCGATGTTTGTGGGTAGTTTATTATAGAACTGGGGCAGCCTGTGGAACAGAGATCGCTGTATACGGGAAAGCCTAGCGGTAGAGGTGTGGAACAATTTAATGTTTTGGGTAGATCGAGAGGGAACTCTGAAATTGAATTCTGTAAGTAAAAATTCAGATCTTAGTTTTCCATTGATGATTTTATAGAAAAATTTCATATCGGCCATATTGCGTCGGGTCTGCAGTAACTGGATGTTCAAAGTAGTCAGGATGTCAGGTTTCTTAAGATGCCGCAGAGAAGGAATTCTATGATGAACAATGGCGGTAAAGAAGCTGAGGACGGAATCTATGCTAGAGAGATTTGTACTGGATGCCAGGGCCCAGACTGAGAGCAATATCCGAGAATTGGAGAAATGCATGACTTGAAAAATAGGCTAAGAGAAGTTGGAGTATCAATTTCAGTGAATCTGTAGAGGAGGCCTAAGAGGCGCATTGCACTTTTAGTTGTAGCTGCGATGTGTTGCTTGAAGTTCAGTGTTTCATCTATGATAACACCTAGATATTTTTGGGTTGCAACTGTGGTAATATAATTGTTTTCAAAAACATAGTGAGAATGTATTTTGTTCTTTTTTTAAAGAGACTGTGAGGGAGGAACATTTCTGCGGGTTAAGTTGTAGATTCCACTGCTTACACCATGTGCTATCAATAAACAGACATCTGGCATAAATATGTTACATGTTTTGTATCTTTGCTGACAGCAGTCTTAGTTTATATTATTTTGGAAGGCACCACTGCACATGTCTGGTAAGATTGATAGCAGTTGGATGTCTGGAAGGTTCCAAATCTTGCATGGTTATGAATTACTCAACTTTTGAGGATCTGTGTATATTATGCGTATGCATCACTTGGCTCCCCAACTTTCATTAGACCAAGGACAAGTGCATCCGTTATTAGCTTCAATTTTAATGAAAAAGGGTGATGATAAAGTGGAACACTAACAGAAGTGACAACAACTGATCTAGCCTCAAATCAAGTACAACTATAAATTACATTTTTCATACACTGAACAATATATATCTTTGGATATAGTGTAATCTGCAACCAGCCAACAATAAACAGCTGACTGTGAATAGTAGCAATGAGACATCAAAATCAATAGGTATTAGCCGGACCCTGTGGCTGAGTGGATAGCACACCACGCTGTGATGCCAGGGGTCCCGGGTTCAAATCCCACTCGGGCTTGGTTGTTTGTGAATGTCCATTCATCAATTTCATCACTCATCCCCATCTTCGCAAATTAGCCAAGAGGCACAAAACGTGAAGTAAATTAAAATAAATCAATCAATCAATCAGTATTATTCTTTGCAAATAAAACAGAAATGTTATTTTATACAAAGGAGTGAATTTTGAATTGTGTTTGTTAAATGACAGGGTTTTCATTATTTTGGCCAATTTCAAAATATATTTCAACACCTTTCTGTGGTGCTTAACATACTAGAAGCCACGTTATGTGCTGATGCACTTGCTAATTGTGCAATTTTGTTCACAATAAATTAACACAAACATGTATAAAAACCTTTCAAGAAGCTAGTTCAAGACAAAAATAAGTTGAAGTTATTTTCATCTTCAAAGCCAGGCAGGTCAGTGGAAATATGAAGTGACCCGAGCTCATATTAGGGACATTTCAGCATTACTTGTGACACATTCACACCTAACATTTAAGGCTCTAAACATGAGACTGGATTATAATATTCATGGTGAACTGATTCATAGAATTATGAAGTAACTTCAGCAAAAAAAATTAAAAAATTGATTGATTTGCTTTATTTTACTTTGCTTTTTGTGCCACTTTTGGCTAATTTGCGAAGATGGGGATGAGTGATGATATGATGAAATTGATGATTGGACACTCACAAACATCCATGCCCATGCCGGGATTCAAACCTGGGATCCCTGGTCTCTTAGTATGATGTACTAACCACTCCGCCACAGGGGCCGGCTTAAAAAAAAACTTGAGCATGGCGACACAGCTTGAATGCATGAAAAGCATTAACAAAAATGTGTTACGTGTGTGATTTAAAAATATAGAAAAATTTGACTTCATTTGCCTGTGAATCACATAGGCTACACATGCTAATAATAATTGTTGGTGAAATATGCAAAAGACATGCATTCACAAACATTTAAACTTCTAATGCAATTATAAACAATAATAATTTCCAGATTAATTCATTTTGATATTTAGATAGAGTAGGACCACTTTTATGTTGCCATTAGGCAAAATCAGGAATATGTCACGTGGGGAAAAATGTTGAGACTACAGTTAAAAATTGCCTTCAAGTAGGTTTCAATCAGTGTATCACATATAGAGTCTGTATTTGTAGGAACTTAAAAACAGCTTCAATAGGCATAAAAAAGGGTATATAGTTAATACTGTAAATATGAATCTTGTGCACAAGACTCAAATTAAAAAAATAATACATGAAGATCATATAATTTTTATATTAACACAAACAGTGCTTGTCATATATTTAAACAATATTTATTGATTTTCAAACAGATTTTAAAAAATCGTGCTAATTTCAAATATTAGGAGAGTTACCGGAATATATCAACAATTATTTGCTCAAAGCTGCTCTAAATTGTGAAATCTTTTTTCCTCCATAAAAATTGTTTAATCAGAAAGCAATCCTCTCAAGGGTTCTAAAGTTCATTTTCTCTTAAAATAGTAAATTATTCACCAATTTACTGCATTTATTGTCTTATTTGCGTGAACTATATTTCTGTCAATGCAAGCACAGAGGCTACTCAAGACAAATGCACTAAAATACCATGAGAGAAACACACAGAGTATTTAAAAAAAATAATCCTTCCTTTCCATCTCTACATCCTCTACATCTCATGAATTGTAACAAACTCAATGATACTTACGTGCTGCAACACATTGTATTAGAAGTGTACCGTTTTTATCTTGTAAAGTATGTGACGCATGCTCTGCACTGGCACAAAAACACAACTAATTTTAAGTGAAAAAAATCTAATCTTTCTTTTTTTCCAATCCTATCCACATACTCCACCCGCTGCGTATGTTGTGGTCATCCTCTCCTTACTTTTGCCTTCTGGTTTGGCCTCTAGCATTTGTTTAGACCCTTCCTCCATTCTAGCAACATATCCAAACCCAAGCCATTGTAGCACCTTTGTCTCTGTTGTCCCACTGAAATGTTTTTGTTGTAACTGGTCTCCAATAGTAATATTGCTGATCCAAAAATTTTGAAAACTAGCCTTGGATTAAAAAACAATCAAGAAATGGATGGAAGAACCTGAGGACAAACAGCAAAAGGGGAATGGAGGAGACAAAGAGTCGAGTTGTTGTTTAAGTCCACTTTATGCAAAGATAGGCTAATCAGGACTGGACCTACAGTTTAAAGTGGATTCTGAAGCACTGTGCCATGTGCCTCCACAAGAAATCAAACCCTTGATTACAAGGCGATGACGTTACCACTATGCCATCAAGAAGGCCCGAGGAGAACATGAAGAATGTTAATGATTAGTGTCAGCGAGAAAGATAAATTTGGTCTCCAAGACAAGGCTGACCAGTGTGCAGTTACTAAAAACACCAGCGACATTCTAAGAAACAAAAAGACACTCCAATTTGCTGTAAATTCTCTTTTCCAAACACACTTAGTTTGAAAGTAGATAATTTAACTATTGAATGGCTTTGTAGTGTTCATGCAAAATATATATTTCAATATATTTCAAACAAGCTGGACTGATCTATACACAGTTAAATAAAAAAATGTTTTGTAAATTGGACGTACATAAAATATTAGTATGAAATTTGAAAAATTTATATGCCTTACAAGTGCTTAGCCATTTCACATATGTATAAATTTTATTAACATATCATTTAAACATGTAAATACTTTTTGCTGCAGAAATTGGGGTTTTTATAGCACCCTAAATTTTATGGGCATTTTATGTTCTCACATATAAATTTTCACTGAACTTGCGTTTAGATAAAAACAAACACAAAAATAGAGATAAAATTGAACACCAACTATCTACCTTTTTATACTACAAGTGATTCATATTTATCTACTTTAAAACAAATACAATTTTGTGTATATTTACATCGTATGACATGGTTTGTCACATGCATCACTGACATGCTAGTTTCTTTGTAATTTATTAATTTATGCATATGTTGATAATTTGACAAAAACTATTATCAAAATAGATCACATGAAAATTGTGTTTAAATTTACGCTTTTCACTCACACACACAGCAATCGTAAGTACATACTTATCTCAGTACAGCCCATTACCATCACAGTCGCCTTTCAAACAAAGCTGAAACAAATTACTGTACTTTCAATTTTTGAGCTAATATATATACTAATATATTTTTCTACAAATATCAAGTACTACCAAAAACAAGCATCAAGCACTGTAGATAAATTCTATAAAATAAACTTTTCCTTTGCTAAGATAGCAAAAATGTAAATAACTACAATAAAATAGGATAATTACATCATAAAAAAATTTCTACATGTTACGAACAAGCATAGTTAAAGGCTAAGTGGTCCTTTAGCATACCCCACGAAACAAGTTTTCAAAATTTTCTCCATTGGAGGAAAAAAATTCTGAAAAATTTCATCCGTTCAGAATTAATTTAAGTGCATTCTAGTCAACCTTCCTGTGGTTTCATTTCACAGTTGCCTAGATATCTAAATATGGTGCCATGAAACTATCACAAATATATCTAGACAAAATCGAAAGTAATCCCTCCCCACGAAGATTCAACTGAATGTCATAGAACAAATTCCAAACAGATAAAATATTTCAGAATTGGAGAATAGCAATTTTTTGAAATGAAGGCAATTTTTTAAAATGACTTGGTAGCGCAACAGTCTATTTTATGCTCCAACTGTTAATCCCAACAGGATCCAAAACTCTGCATTGTGCCCCCACTAGGAATCAAATCCAGGTTCCCTTGATTGTAAGGCAGTAGAGAGGAAGGTACAAGGTCTACTGAAGTTGAGAAATAATATGAGTGATCACAAAAGCAATAGCTAAGATCTATAATTTAAACTAGCTAATTTTACTGACACAAAAGGCACTTTCTTTCTATCCTTCATACATTAAACAACTGAGGGTTTCAATATGAAAAAAATCACAATATTTATTCAGGTTGCTTCTACAGATTTGTTTCAATTCAAATTAATTTTGTTAATCATCATACCGGGTGACCATAAAGTTTTTCCAACATTCCAAAGGTTTATTACAAAGAAACTATTACAGTTACAACTGCATAACTTATGACAAAAGAAAGAGAAAATCAGTTTTTCCCCTCTGTTCTAGATAGAGGCTGAGGTGGTATAGGATGTACTGCAATAGCTGGAACGGAAAATGGCATCAGGTCAATGTGTTTTACATTATCATGATACCAAGTCATCAACTGATGTGCAGCGAAATTTTAGGAGGGAATATGGACAACCACCACCTGATTACAAAAGCAACACGTGGACCTGATCTGGACACATCGAGGAGGAGAATAACTGACGCTATTGCTGGGGTCACCCATGAAATGTTTTACAACACATGATGCGAAATTTAATATTGCTTAAGACATTCTGGGAGCGACAAAAGGGTTCACATTTGGAAGTTCATTGATATTGTTATGAGTTTTTCTTCTTTTGCCACAAGCCATGAAGCTGTAACTGTAATAGTTTCTTTAAAAACTCTTTCTCCTGGTTGTTGTCCAGTTTTTTGGCCTCCTTTCCATCTGCAGGGAGACTTTTTTAGGGGCCGAGAATGGTGCAGGAAGAGAGGGGTATACAATGATTAAGTCCGAAGGTTGAAAGATGATTTATTTTATTTCAGCTGACATCGGGGAAGTCGACATTCGATCTCACCACAAAAAAGAGGGAGAAAAGGGCTCCACAGACGAAATGCAGTTTTTCCTGGTGTTGGAGGGCAAGCAAAGTACACACACACTTACACCCCCTCCCCCCCCCAATCGAGTGTGGCTGTACAACAATTTTCAACATTAATTGAGCACTGCCTGAAAAAAAAATGACCTCCTACATGGCCCACTACGAGAGAAGGTTGACGGGTGGAGAGAGCAAATATAAGTGTGTCATGTGGAAGGAGCAGAGAGCGATTGGGCAAATATTATAGCAGAGACAGGAAGTCAACTGCACTATACCCCTCACTCCCACCAGAGATATAGGGTGTACTTCTCTTTCTCCCTCTGAAATTGCATAGGGAAGAGAGAGGAAATACCCACAATTGTCCACTGTTAATTTCAAACCCATACCCTCAAAATTTTAAACGTTTGCCCCCTCACCCCACCCCCCACAGACAAATTCAACTATTTCTTTTCGCAGTGGATGCCTCCGTGGGGGTGGGGGGGGGGTTGTAATGTTGGATAGATTTTACAGCCACCCTGTATCTTCCTTGCAATACATATTCCACTCAATCTGCCATTATTAAAGCCCGATAGACCAAAGAACCAACTTCCAATTCTACTTTTGTCTTTTAAATGGAACCGCACCTTGGCCTTGTTAGGGGTGCCCTTTGCCACCTGTTTCAAAAACTTTTGCTGTCAGTCCTAAGTTTGGCTAAAAGCAGAATACCACAAGAATTTCCCCTCACCACAGCAACTGGATGAAGCCAATTGGTTTGAGGGTAACAAATGAGTGAGTCTCCATTTCTCTACCTCTCCCTGAACTTGAGCGATGGGTGCATGAGAGCAGGTGGTGTTGTGTACCACTGACAAAAATCATGCATGTGGCAACACCTCTTTTCCCCCTTCAAAATCCCACATCTGGAGGCGAAAAGTCTGGGTTTCTTGAAGTTTGTTCTTCGCTCACACGAGCTTTAAATATATGAAATCTTGCTGAATAATGTCTAGAGAAGCATGAGTGTTAACTCTGCTATACTGAACGTAACTCCAACTGGCGGTTGACCTTGATGGCTATTTCTGGACCTTTCTGTCCCCCAATTATTTTCGGGGGCTTGGGGTCCCATGGGTGTCAACGATCTCAGTTGCAAAATGAAAGCTGAAGGGATCACATCGCTCTCCCGAAGCAATGTTGCCAAGCATACTTCAGTGTTTGCCACTTGTCTTTATATCACTGTGTGTCCGCCTGCTTTCTGACCTGTGGGTGGTCCTTCCAGAAACTTCATCGTTCAGTTGTACCCTTAACCCCCGGTGATTTTTTGCTGCTGACAATTCCATTGCCCGACAAGACTTTTTCTCGCTTTACAGTATGTTTGGCAACATGTGGTGTACCCAATGCTTATTTGCTTCGTTCCGCGAACAATGTTCGGTACCTTGAGACTCGAAAATGCCCGATCTAAGTCGAAGAAAATTCAACTGATCGCTGATTCGTCGTTTCCCAGCCGCCAGTTGGAGTTGCGTTCAGTACAGTGATAAAGTACATAAGTAATAACAATAGAGCTTTAATATGATTTTTTACAATAATTTTCACCTGATGTAATTTTTTTCATATTGGAAACTCTGCTGATATTGAAACTTCACACTATAAATAGAACTGGGGTTCAAACATATGCTAGCTCTTGATCCAGGAGCGTACAAAGTTTTGAAAGAAGAAAAATAAAGGTTGTTGAGTCCATCTATTGCAGAATGCACTTACCTGATGATGCTGTGTCCTCCATGAATCAAAATCCTCATGCTCATTTACGTGGTCCTTCGGGCCATTGGACACTGAAAGGAATAAAGAATTGTCAGATTTATAGGAAATGTAATGCTTCTTTAAAAAAAAAAACATCATTGATTGAAATGAATATGGTATTCCAGGTCATGCATTTTGATTGTACGCCATAAAGTGACTACTTTGTCTTTACATACCATGGGAAAAAATTAAACTGGACTGGAGTAAATGTAAGTTTACCATTATAGTTTCCAGTGCATTTTGGTGTCAGTACTTCCAATCTTCTATTTGGACTGTGAAATTAATACATGCCTCAATAATTGTTGCAATTATGGCTGATAATATAATTCTGAGGATAATTCACCTCTGCTAAAAAACTGTCACACCAAAGAAAAACAAAACAGATTTAATCCCTCTATGATATTTAGTTCTCGAGCTACATTTTCTTTTGTACATCCCAGCAAGTTAGAAAAGAACGTGCTTAAAAAGTTCTCACCCTGAGAGGCTTACATGCGACAAAGACTTCCATCTTCTAAGGGTTATTTATAACCTTCATAAGGATATGACCCTGCTAATTTCCATTCCAATGTGAAATAAATAAAATTATGTATATTGCAATCCATACCAGACCACTAAATTGTGCATCTCACCAGGAACATTCAACTACATGATTAATAAGGAGAGATAAGGAAGCAATGCACAGGAACTAAAATACAACAATAACGCCACAACTTTGTTGATGCCCAAAAGATCATTTCGATGCTCAACTGAACTTACTGACTCCACAAAATACACAGATGAAAACAAACATTACACGATAGAGAGATTAACTTTATCTTATCTGAAATATTCAATCCTAATCTTCATCTTTTCTTTATCCAAACAGAGAAATTAGGGTCATTCTGTATCAAGTGGTCTAAAATAAGAGTTAATGGTTGCTTGAGAATTTTGACAAATTCCAATGTATTTTTTATCTTGTTACCCCGATGTATTGATGGTTTGAAATAGGGCTACTTTTGATTTATAGTATTGTGGTGACAATTTTTCTTTTACTGCACATCATTTTTTACTATTTCAGAGATTTGCGAACGTTAGATTATCTCGACTACTGTTACTCATACAGACTTTCCTTAAAAACCATTTGTTTTGGTCAAGTGGAGGCTGCAATTCCAGTACTATATTACTAATCTGAATTTCTGTTTATTGCTAAAATTTCAGCATTATTTGTCACTGATAAGCCATTATGCTATAGATTGTTACTGTCAACGGATTGACTTCTGCTGGCAGACAGGCAGACTGATCATTTAAGGCACATTATATAAGGCCCAGTCAAATGAAAGTGGGTCACCACATATTGTAGTCAAGGCACACTAAATTTAGTAACGCAGCTGCCTACGAATAGTACTGCCACCTGTGGGGAATGAGAGAAGCACAGTAACGAGCCTCACGTGAACACCCAATGTTTGCTTATTTTGCAGGAAGTGAGGTTAGTCACATGTGTATTTGTCCTACATTAGAATGGAGGTGAGTAAAAACGAACAGAGGGGACTGCGAGGGTGATGGAGGATGAGAAATTCATCATCGCATGTCTGTTGTGTACGGTGAACACTGCATGTGATGTTCTGGAGTGGCAGAAGAGATTCAGAGATGGACACGTGTCACCGCAAGATCATCCATACCAGGACAGGCCCATCATGTCGTGTGCAATTGGATGGTCTTATCCAGTAATTATGATGGATTACGGAGAAAGAACTTCATATTTTGGTGAGATAAACCATGGTTCCCATCAACTGATGGAGGAACAAAAGACTCAGTCACAGGTGCCACCGTTTTGAGCTCAAGAGCAAATGGCAAAGCCAAGAGTGGAAACACATGGATTCTCCCCCACCGAATACCATCCTAAGCTGTACACACAAGTTCTAGGAAAATCATGATGGCCTTCTTCATCTGCAAGTGCTTGCTGCTTGTCGACTTGCTTGAGCATGGGGCCACAATCAATGCTAGCTGCTGTGAAGACACTGCATAAACTGCATAAACTGAAGCACACCACTAATTTGAAACCCCCTGGAATGCTATAAAATGGCATCATCCTCTCCATGATAATGACCATCGCCACACTTTCAAATTGGTGAGGGATACGCTTCAAGGCTTTGGCTGTGAAAGACTTTAACATTCTCCCTATAGTCCAGATATTTCCCCATGGTATATTCAAATTTTTGGTGACCAGAAGACACACATTCATCGACATTGGTTTCAGTCAAACTAGGATGTATGCAACTGGGTAAGGTTGTAGATCCATCAGAACCCAACAAGCTTCTACAAGAATGGAATTAATTAAACATCTCTCCCAGTGGGATAAATATAACAGTTATGGAGATAACATATGAGGTATGCATTTTCAATGAAACTTTTTTGGTGGCTTACCCATTTTCAAATGACTGTCCCTTGTAGAACAACTCGGTAGTTTCTTCAGTTTACAAAGTCCCAGTAGACAGTCTTAGTCTTAGTTTACTGTATGTAGTAGTTTGAGAAAAATCAACAGGTATCTATTGGATTTAGCTGTTTACTAAAACTGACACATGCGACAGTAAATTGAGGAGATGGATATCGTGTGCCTGTCAGTCTGGTGAATTCAGATTAAAATTAGCATTTTGTTAAAAGACTTTAGTTTTAGGAAATTACAAACTTGTACTTGCTAATTTCTAAGATATGAACAGGCACATGGACAGATCATTTCTTGTGTTGAGCTATGTTTGTAAGTCCATTAAAATTAGTCATTAGGGGAGACCGGGGTAATTAGAACAGGAAACAGCCTGTAGAAGTTCCACTGTAAATTACTCAGAAAGTTACTGATGGATTTTTTAAAAATGTCTACCCTTTAAAAGGACATCTTTTGTATAATTTTGAAAAAAATAATGACCATACCTGCATTGCAAATACTCGTCCAAAAAAAATAATTGTCATGACACCATAAAATTGTTCCAATTACCCCATTTGGGGTTAATGGAACATAAGTTAGAAATTTCAACTGAATAGCTTTAGATTGCTGTTGGGGTAATAAGAACATCATATATAAATGTCCCATTTACCCTGCAAATTTGAACACAATAGCTCTACTTCTTCTGGAGTTATCAATGCTTGTTTAAATAAAATCCCAAGTTAACGTCTTTTTTCATAAAGTTCAATTTCCCAGCTGTGAAGCAAACATTTGTGAATGAAAATAAGTGTTCTATGATTTATTTGAAAGGTTACAGGCCATTCTACAATGTAGTAAAGAAAAAACTTCTAATAGTTACATGTACAATCTAGTATACCCAAGCGAAATCAAGCAAATTACGCAATGTTCTAATAACCTCTTTCCAGAAATTTTTGGTGTAATAAGAACTTTGCTTATAAAAACCAGGCAAATTGCCCATAGACAACCAAACTCACATGAAAAGATGTGTGCCCTTATGATTTATTATAGGGGTGAAGAAAATTTTGCAAGGGTTCTTTCATTCACATCCACTATATGCAGAAGCAGAGAAACACCAAGCATGCGTCACATCATTTTTTGCAGGTGTATAATAAAAGTCAAATAAAACTTACTTTTGTGTAGTTATTCCAATAACAAATTTTCTGCATGTAGGTTTAGTGTGGGTACATAGGTATGAAATGTTATTACACCAGTCTTTTCGTTTTAAATTATTCTACATTAACATGTTCCAATAACCCCATGTTCTAATTACCCCGGTCTCCCCTATAGCCAAGTCAGTTCCTGATAGTTGGCATGGATGGATGAACACCATCCTAATGGCCTATGATGTTGAATAAACACACAAAATGGTGCTCGACACATGTAAAGGCTGGGAAGATGAAGGACTGAGTCTGTCAGATCTGCACACTGACTTTTGAATGAATAGGAGAGCCTCGTTTTTATAAATTCAACAAGTGAGTGAAATAAGAATTAAAAAAATTATTATGAAAAAAACCAAACATGTGTAAAGGTCAACTGAATACATCTCCACCCAAGGCACCAACCGATTTACGGAGATTTCAGACTGAAACATCAATGAAGATTTACACCTATGTGACAAACAACACAGAGCCTTTAAGTCATGTGCAAGCATTCATCATGCATGTGAGAACCAACAGACCAAAGCGACACAATGCAAGCCATTGAGAAAATGCCCAAATCTGAGCAACATGCAAGTGGCAGGCGCAGCTTGTAGTCAGTCTCTCTTCTGTTCGAAAAGTTGTATTGATTGCTGAGTGTTGGATTATATTAAAGCTCCTATGAGGCTGGATGACAATGTATTTATTAACTATAAAATATTGCACCTTATTGTAATTACTACAATAAATAAGTAACTTGTTGCTAACTGGCCTAGTTAAGAGATATCAAAACATAATTTAGCCTACTGAATGCAAATTTGATTCACTTCTAATTCTGTTAGGATCACATCAATAAATTTCAACCAGAAGCTACATATTCAAGGTGTCAAGAATGACACTATTTGCTGTAACAAGAAAATAATCGATACTGATATGTTCTTATTTCGCATTCATGGAAATTCCAAATAAATTAACTGGGGATGAAGCAATACAATTTGGATCAATACAGAGTCCCACCAATACTGATAACCGGAAAATTGTTACAATTCAATAAATAAATCTATACCGCAGAAACATAAGTTTTGCTTTCAAATATTCATAATTTCACATGAGATAATCATTCAATCACAAAATCCATTTCTCCACACAGCGTTGCTGCAAAAATAACAGAATGTATATGCATTTTGCATTAATTTTGAGAATATTTAAGATGCCATGAAATTATCGCACAACATTTTTGTAGACTCCATGCAAGACTTGGATGTAGGGAAAGTATTGGTTGGTATTGGTGATTAAATTCAATCTGATACATACGAGGGCAGGCTGAAAAGTAATGCCTCCTATATTTTTGTGACGTTGTAAAGACATTTTGGATTTTGAGCAACCATGCATTGTACTCTTCAGACTTTCTCACTTCTCTATTCCAAGTTTCAAACTTCCATCACCATGGGTTGCTGAACTAGAGCGACGAAAATGGCAGCATGTAACCATACTATGTCGGTGCACCTGCAAGTGCGTGTGGTGACAAGAGTTTCTAACTGCAGAAAATGTGTCCCCAATTGATATTCATCAGAGAATGAAGCCTTTTTATGGCAATGAGTGTAACATCAGTACTGTATGATGTTGGGCTGTGCATGCTCACAATGAAAACCCCCGCCGAAAAACTCTCAACGTCTGTGACAAAGAACTTCTTGAGAGTTGAGAGTTCCTGGTATTAGCTGATACAATGGTATAGGTATCGACTCAACTGTACAGTTGGGAGCTGAGAAGACTGCGAGTGCCTTCTTCATCTGCAAGTGCTTGCTGCTTGTCGACTTGCTTGAGCATGGGGCCACAATCAATGCTAGCTGCTGTGAAGACACTGCATAAACTGCATAAACTGAAGCACACCACTAATTTGAAACCCCCTGGAATGCTATAAAATGGCATCATCCTCTCCATGATAATGACCATCGCCACACTTTCAAATTGGTGAGGGATACGCTTCAAGGCTTTGGCTGTGAAAGACTTTAACATTCTCCCTATAGTCCAGATATTTCCCCATGGTATATTCAAATTTTTGGTGACCAGAAGACACACATTCATCGACATTGGTTTCAGTCAAACTAGGATGTATGCAACTGGGTAAGGTTGTAGATCCATCAGAACCCAACAAGCTTCTACAAGAATGGAATTAATTAAACATCTCTCCCAGTGGGATAAATATAACAGTTATGGAGATAACATATGAGGTATGCATTTTCAATGAAACTTTTTTGGTGGCTTACCCATTTTCAAATGACTGTCCCTTGTAGAACAACTCGGTAGTTTCTTCAGTTTACAAAGTCCCAGTAGACAGTCTTAGTCTTAGTTTACTGTATGTAGTAGTTTGAGAAAAATCAACAGGTATCTATTGGATTTAGCTGTTTACTAAAACTGACACATGCGACAGTAAATTGAGGAGATGGATATCGTGTGCCTGTCAGTCTGGTGAATTCAGATTAAAATTAGCATTTTGTTAAAAGACTTTAGTTTTAGGAAATTACAAACTTGTACTTGCTAATTTCTAAGATATGAACAGGCACATGGACAGATCATTTCTTGTGTTGAGCTATGTTTGTAAGTCCATTAAAATTAGTCATTAGGGGAGACCGGGGTAATTAGAACAGGAAACAGCCTGTAGAAGTTCCACTGTAAATTACTCAGAAAGTTACTGATGGATTTTTTAAAAATGTCTACCCTTTAAAAGGACATCTTTTGTATAATTTTGAAAAAAATAATGACCATACCTGCATTGCAAATACTCGTCCAAAAAAAATAATTGTCATGACACCATAAAATTGTTCCAATTACCCCATTTGGGGTTAATGGAACATAAGTTAGAAATTTCAACTGAATAGCTTTAGATTGCTGTTGGGGTAATAAGAACATCATATATAAATGTCCCATTTACCCTGCAAATTTGAACACAATAGCTCTACTTCTTCTGGAGTTATCAATGCTTGTTTAAATAAAATCCCAAGTTAACGTCTTTTTTCATAAAGTTCAATTTCCCAGCTGTGAAGCAAACATTTGTGAATGAAAATAAGTGTTCTATGATTTATTTGAAAGGTTACAGGCCATTCTACAATGTAGTAAAGAAAAAACTTCTAATAGTTACATGTACAATCTAGTATACCCAAGCGAAATCAAGCAAATTACGCAATGTTCTAATAACCTCTTTCCAGAAATTTTTGGTGTAATAAGAACTTTGCTTATAAAAACCAGGCAAATTGCCCATAGACAACCAAACTCACATGAAAAGATGTGTGCCCTTATGATTTATTATAGGGGTGAAGAAAATTTTGCAAGGGTTCTTTCATTCACATCCACTATATGCAGAAGCAGAGAAACACCAAGCATGCGTCACATCATTTTTTGCAGGTGTATAATAAAAGTCAAATAAAACTTACTTTTGTGTAGTTATTCCAATAACAAATTTTCTGCATGTAGGTTTAGTGTGGGTACATAGGTATGAAATGTTATTACACCAGTCTTTTCGTTTTAAATTATTCTACATTAACATGTTCCAATAACCCCATGTTCTAATTACCCCGGTCTCCCCTATAGCCAAGTCAGTTCCTGATAGTTGGCATGGATGGATGAACACCATCCTAATGGCCTATGATGTTGAATAAACACACAAAATGGTGCTCGACACATGTAAAGGCTGGGAAGATGAAGGACTGAGTCTGTCAGATCTGCACACTGACTTTTGAATGAATAGGAGAGCCTCGTTTTTATAAATTCAACAAGTGAGTGAAATAAGAATTAAAAAAATTATTATGAAAAAAACCAAACATGTGTAAAGGTCAACTGAATACATCTCCACCCAAGGCACCAACCGATTTACGGAGATTTCAGACTGAAACATCAATGAAGATTTACACCTATGTGACAAACAACACAGAGCCTTTAAGTCATGTGCAAGCATTCATCATGCATGTGAGAACCAACAGACCAAAGCGACACAATGCAAGCCATTGAGAAAATGCCCAAATCTGAGCAACATGCAAGTGGCAGGCGCAGCTTGTAGTCAGTCTCTCTTCTGTTCGAAAAGTTGTATTGATTGCTGAGTGTTGGATTATATTAAAGCTCCTATGAGGCTGGATGACAATGTATTTATTAACTATAAAATATTGCACCTTATTGTAATTACTACAATAAATAAGTAACTTGTTGCTAACTGGCCTAGTTAAGAGATATCAAAACATAATTTAGCCTACTGAATGCAAATTTGATTCACTTCTAATTCTGTTAGGATCACATCAATAAATTTCAACCAGAAGCTACATATTCAAGGTGTCAAGAATGACACTATTTGCTGTAACAAGAAAATAATCGATACTGATATGTTCTTATTTCGCATTCATGGAAATTCCAAATAAATTAACTGGGGATGAAGCAATACAATTTGGATCAATACAGAGTCCCACCAATACTGATAACCGGAAAATTGTTACAATTCAATAAATAAATCTATACCGCAGAAACATAAGTTTTGCTTTCAAATATTCATAATTTCACATGAGATAATCATTCAATCACAAAATCCATTTCTCCACACAGCGTTGCTGCAAAAATAACAGAATGTATATGCATTTTGCATTAATTTTGAGAATATTTAAGATGCCATGAAATTATCGCACAACATTTTTGTAGACTCCATGCAAGACTTGGATGTAGGGAAAGTATTGGTTGGTATTGGTGATTAAATTCAATCTGATACATACGAGGGCAGGCTGAAAAGTAATGCCTCCTATATTTTTGTGACGTTGTAAAGACATTTTGGATTTTGAGCAACCATGCATTGTACTCTTCAGACTTTCTCACTTCTCTATTCCAAGTTTCAAACTTCCATCACCATGGGTTGCTGAACTAGAGCGACGAAAATGGCAGCATGTAACCATACTATGTCGGTGCACCTGCAAGTGCGTGTGGTGACAAGAGTTTCTAACTGCAGAAAATGTGTCCCCAATTGATATTCATCAGAGAATGAAGCCTTTTTATGGCAATGAGTGTAACATCAGTACTGTATGATGTTGGGCTGTGCATGCTCACAATGAAAACCCCCGCCGAAAAACTCTCAACGTCTGTGACAAAGAACTTCTTGAGAGTTGAGAGTTCCTGGTATTAGCTGATACAATGGTATAGGTATCGACTCAACTGTACAGTTGGGAGCTGAGAAGACTGCGAGTGCGGGGTGAACGGGGAGGAAGTGTGTGTGTGGGGGGGGGGGAAGCTTCCACTTGGTGTTCAATTTTTCAGTGTTGCCAGACATGCAGAAGTTCCTGTAGGAAAGTGCGAGAATCTGATAATGGAACCGGGACTTACAGTTTGAGGTGCAGTCTGGCGTTACGAAAAGTTCGGAACATCTCAAAGACCAGCAACGGCATAGGAATTCACACTTCTTCCGTGTTTTCGGAAATACATTTGTTTTTAAAATCGAATTAATGTTCTGGCATGTGTGTATAAGTAAATGTATAGAGCAGACTATATCTAGTAAACTGAGTCGCTTAAGGTTAACTATCAATAGAATTAACATGCAACGAAAAGCGGGAAACCCGGCTCGGGGGTTGAGCAAAGGTTTATTCAGAATTTTGTATTTGAGGGGTGCAAGTTTGTGTTTATGGGTGTGAAAAAGTATGCTTAGAGCCAAAATGACCATAATTTGTCCTTTTATAAAAATTGTGTGGGGTGTTAGGGCGTAGTTGGTGGATAAATCACTGGGGCCTAGATATTACAACTTCATGTTCCATAATCAGAAAGTTGCAGAAAAGCGATGCTACATACCAAAATGTAAATACAAACAAGAGAGAAAATGTACTACCCTGCATAAGTTAAAATTAATTGATCCATGTTTAGGAAAGAAGCATTGACAAGACTCTAGGAAATACACAAATAGCACGCACACACCCTTACTTTCTTAGTCACATTGGAAGCAGATTGCTTTGATTTGTGAAGTTTTACTCCATTATTAGTATTGCTTTCACTTGTTACTATGTAATACGTTCCATTCATTTGCAATGCGTTTTCGTACCATGCCTTTTTTATTTATGCCGCTGCCACCCTGAAAGGAAGATGAGCTGGCTGCACACGGCGACAACAGGCAGGTCAGTTTTGCATTCTTCAGCCTTGCAGTCCTCTCAGCTCCCAACTGTACCGTTAACCTATCACCAGATAATTAAAAATGCTCAGAAGTCAAAGTTTAAAAGAGCTGCTGTTTTTCTTAATAGAGGGCGATCAACCACACATTCTAAAGGTAATTGAAAACCAACATTTATGAATCTAATTTCAAAGAGTAAGATGCTATTTATGAGAAAGGTAACTTGGATAATGATCGGAGATACAAGTTTTGAGTTCTGCATGAGTCTAGAGGTAAGTAATTAACTATTAATTACTAACTATTAGTAAAGTTTAATTCATTGTTACTATTTTGGGGAGGGGGAGTGATGTCTGAAAAATTAGGTTAGATTTGAACCAGACCCCCCTGGCGATAACTTTATGGGATATTGAAGAAGATACCAGATAACCCTGATCCATGTCCCTGAGCATCATTAACTATTTAAATATCATGTAGAACACCTACTTCCCAATGGAGGTACTTTTACTCTATCTTGCAAGGACCAATAGGATATCAAAATAGACAATTCTTGAGAGACAATATTTAATTTTTGTTCAACTGCAGAATATTGTCTCAATCACTTACACACAAAGATAGGGGAAACTCCTCCAAATATCAAACGTATATAGTGGTAATTCATTTTACTTTCTTAGCAGTATTAAGTCTCGGCTGGATCTTTAGCCAATGCCAGGCTAGCTTCCTTCGAATTTTTCTCTGATTTAAAAAAAAACAAAAACCTGGCTATGATATTCCAAAATCTGAAAAATTACATCAGCTTACAATCACTTCAAGAGTATTCACTTGAATCTTAATGTGCTTTGCTTCAGCTGTTTCCTAGATATTATCAATAGTTTTGTGGGTGCGGAAGTCAATTACACCATTGATAATATCGAGACAACAGTGAAAGCTAACCACATTAAGATTCACGTGAATACTCTTGAAGAAGCTGATGTACTTTTTTCAGATTTTGGAATGTCATAGCGGTTCTTCAAAAGGAGAGGAACATTCGAAAAAAAAAAGCTGTCTTAAACATCTCATGTGATAAGTTGTAATATACTGAGAAATATATATTACTGAAATTCAATGCAATGAAACAGAGTTTAATCAAAGATATCACGAATCAGAAGGTTTCTAATTAGTCACATTGACATGTATTGCGGATATTGTAATTCAAAAATGTATATGTCATCCTGAAACAATACTCATGGCTATGATCACAAATTTCAAGTTACTGGTATGCAGAAAAAAGAGAAAAGTCTGAAAAAGCATGGATAAAAATTATGATGCTAAATAGAGAAAAGATTGATTTGATTGATTGATTTTTGTGTTTAAAGTGGGATCCGAACCACTATGGACCTCCACATATTCTGCTGCTATAACAACTGACAATTTAACCTTTCACTGATATCAGAGCAGAATTGCAGATATTGATCTTTAATATTGCTGACCATATGCAGAATAGAGGTTTTCGAATGATTGCATTTCAGTGTTTAATCAACTGTAAGTTTTCTGTATAATGTCAGCGTGAAGAAGTTACAAAAGACAAACCACACTTTGTAATTATATATAACATTATGAAATGTGATGCAATTGTGAGATTGAAAGATCCACAACAAACTCTAGAGTTCAAAAATATAGTTCTACTTTTTGACCTAATTGTACGGCATAGATTTTCTACACATATGCAATTTTTCACCACTTCACTTCAATGGTATGTGATGTACATGCGCATGTTAGGTACAATAGGTGCTGATATTTTAATGTGAATCAGATCCTGCATGATAAACAATGGAGTCACTGGCCAATGTTCAAATTCAAGGTAAAGCCTTTTGTGTTCCACTATACTAATCTACCCTTTGAAAATGAATTCCAGTACTTTCATGTGAAAAAATCTTTAAATGATCATGTCAAATAAGCCTACATGGATTTGCCTTTCCAGGGAAACCACCCATGTTAAATGTATAAATGGAATCATTTCCATTTAAATTATATAAATTATTAGATGAGGCTTTGTGTGCCATTACAGAGAACCAATCCACAACTACAGCCACAAATCTGGATTTGTATGCTTTCATTACAATATTTCTTCCCACAAGTACGAGGTGTATTTGTAAAGTAACTAGCGTTTGCAAATATTAAAGCTGTAGTGCTGCAGTCACGACCGTGAGTGTTCTCGCAGAAGTCCTTCATCCGTTAGTAAGCCACAGGAACGAGTGGGAGCAGATCATGCTTTTCTTCGTAGTTTTATGAAGGTTTGAAATGTTCAAGAAAATCAATCGGCCCGCCCACTGTGAAGTCCAGTCTGTGATTCGTTTTCTGAATGCAAGAAACCTGTAGACATCCACCGTCAACTGTGTGAGGTCTATGGAGAGGGTGCAATGAGTGAAGGGACGGTGAGGAAATGGGTTTGGATGTTTAAAGAAAGTGGTTCATGAAGAACCAAGGAGCGGTCGGCCATCTGTTGTTACAGAGGATTTGGTGCATGCGGTCGACGTGGAAATTCGTGAAAACAGACACTTCACAATATCATCGATTTCAATGGAATTTTCACAAATTTCCAGAACAGTCCGCTACAAAATTATGACAGATCGCCTGGAATATTGAAAATTGTGCTCAAGGTGGGTGCCTAAGAACCTGACAGAGGATGGATGGCTTTCATCACAGGCGGGAACATTCTATGATGATGGGATACAAAAACTAGTGCCACGCTATGACAAATGCTTGAACAATAGTGGAAACTACGTAGAAAAGTAGTTTAAGGTCTGTAGAATGCAATGCAAATAAAAAAGGTACGAAACTATTCTACTTTATTTTTTACACCCTTTCGGTACTTATGTTCCGAATATGTCTCGTATAGAAGTTGGTCAGTGGTTACATCACTTCCAAGATAGCTTGTCATCAAGTATAATTAGTGTCTCGGTAATTTATGTAAAATATTAATTCAGCAATTTGATAGGAGTTTGCATTAAGAGTTAAAAATTCCAAATGTGTGGGATTTTTTTTACAACTGTCTCAATTAATCCTGTTGCCAAAAAGTTACAGGTGCCTAATTATCCCAAATGTAGCGATATTAGAAATTAACAAAAGTTGATTGGCAATAAAACATCCTCTACTTTAATGGAAAGATTGATTTCTATCTCAGGTCTTTATGAATAACAGTAACAGATAAATTCAATTGTAATAAATTTCTGAATTGACTCAAACTCTGAAACCAAAATTTCTTCAGAAATATTATTAGAAACTGGTGTAGTGCTGTTCCAGGGTGGCCACTCTAGGACCATGATAAAATTCAAGTATAATTCCGGTTTTCAAGGCAAATTTTCCAAAAATATAAGGATACAAGCAGATATTTTCTCTATCTCAACTCTCGTATTATCACCTCTCATCCTGCATTGCACACAGATACATTAACAATATACAGGATCTGTGTGATTCTAATTCAATTCAATTAAACGGTATATACACTGAAATGCCAAAAGTCATGGGATAGCAGGAGGGAACTAGTTGATGGCACTCCAACATTGAGGCAAACCAGTCGAACGTCGTGAAGCAGTTGCAGTGTTGTCAGGTAGACTACTGTGAGTGCAGGATGATAGTTGGTGCTAGATGAATGGGGCATGCTATTTCGGAAGTCATCCGGACACAACTTTTCTCACTCTACAGTATCAAGGGTGGACCGTGAATACCGCATGGAGGCATTACGACCCATCAGGGACAATACAGTGGCTGCGTACGAGTGATAAATGACAGCGACCGGCGATGTCTGGGCAGACTCGACCGGGCAAACAGACAAGCAACAGTGCATGATCTGACATCAGGAATCAATGCAGGACATCCTAGGAACGTGTCTCAGCGGTCAGTTCAACGCAATTTGGTCTCCATGGGGTATCACAGCCAAAGACTGACACGTGTGCCCCTACTAACCGCTATCCAACAGCGACGGCGATGCACATTTGCTCTGGAACATGTGCATTGGGCCTTAGAGGACTGGCAAAGTGTAGTGTGGTCAGACGTCACGTTCCCGCGTGGATGGTAGGGTCCGGGTGTGGCGCAGACCCCATGAGGCCATGGACCCAAGTTGTTAACAAGGCACTGTGCAAGTTGGTGGTGATTCTGTCATGGTGTGGGGCATGTTTACTTGGCATGGTTTTGGTCCTCGTCAACTAGAAAATGAACGCTAATCGATATCTTCAGCTGCTTGGTGACCATCTCTAAACCTTTATGGACTTCATGTACACTACCAACAATGGGATTTTCCAGGATGACAATGTGCCATATCACAGAGCCGCAATGGTGCACGACTGGTTTGAGGAACATTCTGGCAACTTCCAACGCATGAATTGGCCTCCTAGATCGCCGGACATGAACCCTATCGAGCACATGTGGGATGTCATCGATCGGACTATTCGTGCAAAGGAATCCTCCACCTGCAACAATTGTGGATGACAATCAGGACTGCATGGCTGCACATCCCTCCAGCAGACTACCAGCAACTTGTTGCATCCTTGCCATGTTGAATTGCTGCACTTCGCTGTACTCGAGGGGGTCCCACTCGTTATTAGGTAGGTATCCCATGACTTTTGGCACTTCAGTGTATATACATATATACATATTTAATTTAAGGTACGGAGTTTAAATTTGCTATTTCTCATATTCAGGCTCGATATACACCTCTACAAACACAAGTCACAATTGTTACAGGATACACTAATTTACAAGAAATAGTTAATTTATAAGGATTTCAAACTCAAATTACCTAATCAACTTCAAGATATCTTATCTTACAATGATCTTCCATCTAATACATTTTCCTGCAAAAGACACTAACAAAGCAAATGAATTGAATTATGTTTTATTTTCCACGCAGCTTTCTTTTCCTTCCTCGATACAAATACAAAGTAAACGGCGAAACACTTGCGTCAGGGCAATTATAAATATGTATAAATTCAATGGGAATTGGATTAATAAAAATTGCAATTTGTCACGTCTAGAGAAAATTCACGCAGAATGCATGCATAAGTTGCGGAGCCAATAATTCAGACATAATTCCGGGAATTCCAGCAACCTGTGTTCTGAACTATTCACATATCAAGGTAATAGTATGTACAAAACATCTGAATTTTTAAAAACAGTTGAGCAAATGCTGAAAAACACATGAAAGATCCAGTAACACCAATTTTCATACAGCACACAGTGTGTTTTCTGTTGTCACTAGAACTTAGCTAATAATAATAGAATCAGCTAATAACAGTGTCATAAAACATTTTTTTTTTGCATGTATTGTGTGAAAACAATGTATTTTCCGATTTAAAAAAAAAACAACTATTTTACATTGCCATGTAATAGTTTGAATATTTTATAGCAAAATTCCAATAAGTTGATGTGGCGTAATTGCAATGGACTACATATTGATATTAATATCCTGAACAACGTTTAATTGCTATAATGTTCAGGCATCAATGGGCAAAAGTAAGAATATGAACATTGGTAGGCAAATCAGTGCAAAGTGGTATCAGGTCAGTACTAGTCCTTACACCTTTTGTCTAGCTACATAATAAAAGTTGCATTTATTACACTAGTCAAATCAAAACCTTAAAAGTACAATAAAAATTGTAGGGGAGACTGTATACAGTTCAAATTTACATCAGATATAAACTGTTATTTACAAAATGACCTCAAGGCTGCAACACAAATCAAGTGAGCTTCAAAATGCCATTTTTGTAATTTTAAAGATGCACCCCTATACATACTTGCACCACTGAAGAGGAGTGGTTTCGTCTGTCAGCCTAAAAATTACAAATGAAAATTCAATACCTCTGTGCATGCTTACCACACCAGCGGGAGATAGTTTGAAAAAGGCCCGTTTGCAGACAGATGGGTGGAAAAGCTTCGCAATGGTTCATCAGTGACTGTACGTGGACCACAAAGACTTATTTTTCTTAAGGTGAACAGGCACCAACTCAAAGTTGAAAATATATGTAGATCAGCAATAGATCTGTGCTAACATGCAGCAACCCTACATACAGAAATCTACTAGGTAAGAAACAAAAACTAAGGTGTTCATTTGATGGTCCCTTGAAAAAAAGGGGGAAAGTGCTCACCTGTGCTTTGCAGGCGTATAGGGGGTGTAAAGTTAAGGCCCCAAACTTTCTTGATCACGGTCGAAGGTGGGGGTGATGTGATGAGCACCATGCCCCTGGCTGCCTTTACCCTCCCCGACTTTCCTCCAGGTACCCCACTCTATACGACACTGGGTGCTTTCCGGAGCCGCTTGAACAGATGGGAAAAATCCAGATTCACCCCTGACGGGGATCGAACAGGGTCTCTTGCATGATAGTCAAAAACTTTGTAAAAACCCGTAAGCAAGGGAAATAAAGCAGTCAAACAACGTGTTATAACTAATTTGAGTAAAATGAGAGGGGAAAAGGCATTTCACAATCAAATAGAACTTGATATAAACTTTTCTCCCTAAAAATGCTGTTATTTCTCTGATAAGCTGTAATCCTTAACAGCAAATAAAGAGGTCACAAACACTATGGCTAAAAACTGAAGTTACTTGGCCTGACAGAAGACCCACCATCAGGGTGAAACAATGACAGGTGATACAGTAGTGTTTCAGTATTGGGCAAAAAGGAACAAAAATTTCATGGTTTAGAAATGAGTATTTTCAAGGAATTCCTACATCTAGCATTGGGATGTAAGGGGAAAATTCTGAAAATCGTATGGGCAGGCAAGAAGACTATGTCATAAGAACAGTACTGACCTTGTGCAAAGCCATGGTGTACCTGGAGTGTAGTTGAAAGGGACTTGATTTTTCATGTCTGGTCTCAAAAAATAGAGGAGGGAGTATGGATAATTTCCTCTACAGCTGCTCCACCATGTTCACTTGTAGAATATTGAACTCCACCTCTCCCCCATGGATGTTAAGGACTGTAAACTGCCAGTGCTGCAGTTGTCTTACAATTAGGCAATGTATAAAGGAACAGTTTCCACAAGGTCCTCCTCTCTGCAGCAGCAGAGAGCACTGTTGTCAACTTAGCTCTTTTGGAGCCAGGTCTGGTTCTTTCGTGCACTCCTTTGGCTGTGGAGCACCTGCCCCATTATGCTGCCTTCACTGGCCCCAGCCACATTACCAAGTTTTGCCATTAATATAAATGTTGCACGAAATGTTGTTATATTGGCTGCATCGCCCCATCCCCGTTACTCTTTTATAGCACCATGGCTGACGTGAAGATGACATAATATTGTTATCTGAGAATACTTTATTTTTGATTTCATACGAACATACTGAGATGGGCGAGATCACCAGTTCTAGATGGTGAAATCTAAGAATAAATTGTCATCACTTCAAAGTTAACGGTAATAGCGGTGACACCCTTTGACACCTAACATTACCATATGAGGCACTTTATCGAGCCTTTGAAAATCTAATTCTTTGAAAGTCAGTTTTTACTCTAAGCTGAAATTTAGCTTTTTTATGCGAATCAGGTATGGCAACACTATTTCAGGGAGGTTTGAGCGCCGAAGAAATACAAGGGGTGATCAACTGAAATCCGTTCATTCCATGTATTATTGGTATAGTGTGTAGGAGGATATTGTTTGTCCAATAGTGTGTAATGGCTAATGTCCCTGTGTGTTGGGTGTAGGAATGTTGTTTATACGTGTTTCCGTTTTGCAGGTATAACGAGTGAAAGATGGCGTTCAACATCCTCAATCCGTCCAAACAGGACCAGCGTGCTGTCATTCAGTTTCTGAGTGCCGAAGGTTGTCAACCAGCTGAAGTGTACCGGCGTACGAAAGATGTGTATGGTGATGCATGCATGTCCAAAACAACAGTGGTGGACTGGGCAAGAATGTTTCAGAAGGGGCGTGAACAAACCACTGATTATCCCCATCCTGGTCAAGCCCATGTTGTTGCCACAGAAGACATGTGTGAAAAGGTGAATGCGGCAATATCTGCAGATAAACGCATGAGTATTCAATCCATAGCGAACGAGTTAAACATGGGTTATGGTACTGCTCACAAAATTGTGAAAGCTCTGGATTATCATAAAGTGTGCGCGCAGTGGATACCCAGGGTATTGACGGAGGACAAAAAGTTGGAGTGTATGGGATGCTCCATTGAACATTTGTCACGTTACCATTTGGAAGGTAACGACTTCTTGCTGCGCATTGTTGCTGAGGATGAAACTTGGTGCCATCATTTTGAACCGAGTTCAAAGTCTTCCACTATGCAGTGGAAACACCCCTCATCTCCACGTACCAAAAAGTTCAAGATGCAACCGTCTGCAGGGAAAGTTATGGCGTCTGTGTTCTTTGATAGCTATGGACCATTATTGCTCAACTTCAAGGAACCAGGACAGTCCATCAATGTCGCACGCTACTGTGAGACCTTGACACAGTTACAGAGCGCCATCAAAAACAAAAGGCCTGGTTTATTGACCGCTGGAGTCATTGTGTTGCATGACAACGCGCGTCCACACGTTGCAAACCAAGTGCAGGATTTGTTTCAACGATTCAAGTGGGAAATGTTGTGACACCTGCCCTACAGGCCTGACCTTTCACCTTGTGACTTTCACATCTTTAGGCCTCTAAAGAAGGCTTTGAAAGGTCAGAGATTTCAGTCTGACACTGAAGTTCAGGATGCTGTGCGTGATTGGTTTGAGATTCAGCCTTCGCAATTTTACATGGACGGCATTTGTAAGTTAGTGACAGAGTAGGACAAGTGTCTCAACGCTCATGGTGACTTCTTCTGAACAATATTTTTACTGAGCGCTAACCATAGATGCCTCTGGACAGTGTACCAGTTTCAGCTCGAAATAAAATTTATTTCACGAATTATGACCACTGAACGGATTTCAGTTGATCCCCCCTTATACATTGTGCCAATGAGAGCATTATTTTTATTTGTTCTCTCTGGAATATCAAACATCCAGTGGCATAAAAAAGTACACAAACGGAAAAGAATGCGTCGAAAAAGGGTTTTGTAGTTGGAAAAGTCAAAACTCCGATTTGATTAGTCATAAATTGAAGTGGAAATTGATTCTCCAAAAGAAATACATGGTGTTTTCTACTAGCCGAATTTAAATAAGCTGCAGTAATATGGTAGAGTGGGCCATATATTAGAATTATGTCTATTTTGAATATCCAGTCACCAGACACTCGTTATGAACTAGCAGACATGAAATTTTTACATAAAAATCATCAACGGAAAAATTAAAACCGAATTCCTGGTCAACCAATTTTATCTACGAGTACACAAGCTGTAAACCCGCAATGAAAAACTCATTCACATTCCCGCTACAAGGCTCTCTCTTCTACAGTGGTTTCATTACTATAGGCTCCCCCACTTACATAATAATGAGCTTGTAAATAACGATATTTTCTTGTCAGAACACAGTTTTCGACAATCTCTTAAGGATGTACATGTACCTTTTTTTATCTGGTATCTTATATTGTCTTGTTTTGTTGTTATTTTTGTTCTTTTGTTGCACAGTACTTTTAGCACTATCTGAAACTTTAAGTAAATAAATAAATAAATGTACAGCATAGTTATTCATGCTGTTACCAGTTGTGGGGGTGTTCTTTAGGAAATCCACCCTGGTACAAAAATTAATTACTTTTAATACAATCTTGTATTAGTTACAATTGTAAGTGTTAAGGCCACAGTTCAAAAGTGTGCTATGTAATCTTATTTGAATGGCTTTTTTAACCTGTATTTGCAAGCGCACACACAAAAGAACTGGCTCCTGAGAAAAAGAAGCTGGCAGGGTAGAATTCCATCCACTGGGCATAAATGTTCTTGGCATTCATTCTGCAACAGCACATTCAGGGGTAGGAAATCACTGACTACAAAGACTTTCCTTTAACATTGGAACACAAAAAGTCACACAGTGTCAGCTAGTGTGTCTTACAGGAAATTGTCACCTTGGCAGAATGAGTTAAGTATTGTCATGGCGCAACAGGATTCTCCTCAAACCAGGTATACAGTCTGATGAAACTCAGTTGCCTCTGGGTCGTTCCAGCATTCTGATCAGCAGCACGTAATAAAAACAACTTTGTCAAACTATGTAAATCAGCTACTGACACTGAGGGAATTTCTGCCCAAGAAAAATGAGACCCAATGCTACTCCATTCACCAAATAACCTGGACCCAGCATTTTTATTTTTGTTCCACAGGCTTTTTCGAAGTGATATGTCAAATTTGAAAACCTGTTTTAAAGTTGACAGCAGTGGCACATTATATTTGGTACAGAACCTTAACATGTTATAACCCATGCCGCAACAGCCTATGGAGAGCCCGAGCCTACCTACCGACTGCCGGCCTTACTTCCCCCTGATCCTAGTCACTCACTCACCAAAGGTGGGAAATCATCCAATTAGTTACGGGGTGATGTGTGCTCAGAACAATGAGCTCCCAGTCATCGTCGTAGGTTTTCATGACCAGGTTACACTACTCATCATTCGTAGCTCCCCAATTCCCTCACAATGGTGGGTGGCCACCAGTCCCATAAACAGATCGAAATCTCAGGTGAAATGTTTTTACACCTCCCCCAGGAGACTCCAACCTGCACATCCCATAACTGGAGCATTAAGCATGACACCTTAGACCGCATGGCCATGGTGTGGGATCTTAACACGTTAACTGCCACCATTTAAAAGTCACCCTTTATCACTCCAGCACAAAGTTGGATTCCTGGTAAGTAGTCTCCAACAGGCATCTGAGATTTTTTTTAAAAAAAGGCTATTTTTGTAAACTACAAAGTGATTTCTGTAAGTGAGTCAAATATATGAAAATTCATGCATGTTAATTTTATTGTTTTCATTGTGAAAATTTTCACAGTCTCTTCACGTGCTCAGAAGTTGATTCACCGGGCCAGTGCATAATTTAATGCAAAAAGTAGGTCCAGATTGAAAATAGTAGGGAAGGTTTGTAATGTGTTACAAACTATCACTTCCTGTGAGAATTTAAATATTCTAAGCAAAATTTGTCAGTTTTTCATGAAATGCCTTTAAAGCTTAGCAAAGAATATTTACGGTTGCCCAATTTCTTTAGATAAAACCAACTTCAACACACCAATATAAGTTGTTATCCAACAATATAACAGATCAAAGAATTGAATCCTAAATGGGCAACAGCCAAAATATTTTGAATTGTTTACAATTTGGAGATGGACATGTGCATGCTCAGCGGACAAATTACCTCTTACGATAGAACCTGATAGTCTCAAAACTAATATTAGTCAATATGTTACTAATATTTGCACAAAAAATAATTCCTCAATTAATTAATATCAGCAGAATGATTACACTAGACCAGAATTTCATAACATTCTAAATTTATGACAACAAACACATTGTAAAATTACTCAGTGGAACGTAAATTGATTTGCTTTATTTTACTTCGCTTTTTGTGCCACCATTGGCTAATCTGCGAAGATGGGGATGAGTTGATGACATGATGAAACTCAGAAACATCCATGCCCAGGCTGGGATTTGAACCCTGTACCTCTGGCATCATAATGCGATGTGCTAACCCTTCTGCTACGGGGCCCAGCACAATGGAACTTTGTTCTTATTTGGCAACATGTTGTAAACTATACATCTTGCATAAATTACTTTATTATTTCATACTGGTTAGTAACAAATGTACTAGCTTACTAAACAGTTACAAAAATAAAAATAAAACTGAATGTGATTGATAAAGAACACAGTACAAAAAGAAGAGAGAAAAACCATTTAGCAACACTGTTGGCCAACATCCTCAAATACCTATTCAATTTATTTTATGAACTAATGACTTGCATGTTTAATATCTTGGGAGATATTTTAAAAATATAACCTTAAAATATAAAGTTTTCTATTACATGGAAATAAAGCATCTCTGACACATAGCACTACATGCAACTATCTAAGACACACAAAATATTATAAAATTATACCAACATGAAGGACATAAAATGTGAAAAAATACACTTGTGCTTATATCTAAAAATTTCTGCATAGAAATGTCAATAAAATATGCATTAATTAACAAAAATGCACAAGTCATGCCCAAGACATGTAACAATTTTCTATTTATCAATGAACATCTATTATCCAGGAATCTATTTTTTATCCATCTCTTTTCTGTCAAGCCACCCATATTATATTTTACCATTGCAATAGGCAGAAATCATTGAGAACTAGTTTCACTTAAAGCAGAAGTTGTACCACACACTAATAGATTTTTTTATTTGGAAAGTTGTATTTTTCGAAAATAAACATGAAGGGTTATTAATAAATCTGTAAAGCATTTAAAAAATTTGTGGTTCATATGGTTTAACCCTTCATTGATCGCACACCGTCTAGTTCTGGGTGTGGTTTAAACGTCACCATTTATTAATGATTATTTTGTCAACAGCCTCCTTCTGTCTAGCTGAGTTTCTGACTTTCCTCATTTACACCACAACTTATTTTTCAGTGTTACTCAGACCTTGGAGGCACTAGGGGGCGTTGGTTGAAGCCCCTGGTCTCTGAGTCCGTGCACAACTATCAGCGTATACCTAGTTTTTACTAAAAATCTGGTATGCCAATACATTATTTTATGCGTATTACTTCAACTTGTGCAAGAACTGAACATTTGGTGCATTAAGATGGACATAAAAGTAAAAGAGCAGAGAAAAATGATAAAAGATTTTCAATCACTGATTATTTTATTTGAAAAAAAAAAAAAAAAAAACACGAGGGGCATACTATAAAGATTTACACTTTATTTTTTTTCAGGTCCCATGGACCACCATTTGAGAAGTGAGGACTGGCATATGAAGCTACGAGTCTAGTCTACCGATTGCAGGCAGCAGTGTCCAAAAAGGATTCCTGGTGTTCACACAGCAACATGTTCCGTACATCATTGTCAGCGGACTATTGGACAACATGGAAAGCATGTCACAACCAAATGTTACGATATATATTAATGCAAAATACACTAACAAAGCAAATGGATTGAGAACATGCAGTTTCATTTTCCACGTAGCTTTCTTTTCCTTCCTCAATAAAAATACAAGCTAAACTGCGAAAAACGTGCCTCAGGGCATTAATAAATATGTATAAATTCAATGTAATTTGGATTAATAAAAGTTGCCATTATTCACGTGTATGGAGAAAAATTCATATACAACTCACTCATTCCCAGAATTCAAGGAATTCCCGGTGAGTAGCCACAGTGCATTAAATTATTTTGTAATAAAATCTTGCATTATTGATTAATTTATTAAAGGTAAACTTTACGTTTCATGGATGGCAAAGATAAATTTGTTTACCTGAACATGAGAGAAGAGATACTCTCTCTCAAATGACACACTGCATGTGAATACACAGGGTGTATACAAAGTGTGTGACAAACTAATTATTAATAAATTAAAATATAATAAAACAAAAAGATACAAATTAACTGGTGGCAATGATAGATAAACTCAAAAAGTTTTATTTCCTGTATCAGTACACTTCTATGTGTGCTCCTTTTGTCGCACAGAGAATGTCAAGACGATAATTATTTCTTCCAATGTTCGGGTCACTATGTCGTATAATAAAAATTATAATAAGATTCTTGAAAAACTTGAGACTCCACAATCCCTACAGATACAACATGCAATAAATTGTATTGATTGAGAAAATTTCAGATGTTGCGTTATATATATTAAAGAAAGAGAAAAGAAAAAAATCAACTGCTGGTAGGAATACAGTTCCCAGATATGAGAAATAATGGCAAAGCAATTTTCACATTGGCAGAGCAACCAGAAACATTAGAAACTTCAATGGATACAAGAACAATACATACAATGACCCTCTCCAAAATTTTCTGATTTGTCTTACATAAGTTTTACCTCAATGGATGTAATAGATACCAAATTCCAGCCTCGAAAAGTTATGGAACTATAGAGGGGGAGGACTTTGCATTTTGGATAGCACATTTGAAAAAAAAAACATTTTTCCATATTTTCCAAAAAATCACATTTCAAAAAATTAACCTTGAGAATATAACACATGCAAATATAAGTGTAATACATATAATTTTAAAGGTTGTTTCAAATGCTTTCCAATGAGCCACACATCAGATCTACAACTGCAATAAAAGCTGGTAGTCAAAATTAGAAATAATTAAGGTCCAGAAAATTTCTTTCTTGCAAATACAGGCTAAGAAAGCCATGAATCCAACTAAGGTAAAGTATGAACTTAGAACATTTCATTTATTTATTAATACAAGATTTGATTAAAATTAAGTAATGCTTGCACGCGAGTGGCCTTCGTATAGAAGGCTAACTAGTAACAGCATGAGTTACTACACAATACATTCTAATATATGGCCAACCCTATCATATTACTGTAGATTTTAAAATCGGCTAGAAAGAGTGCAAATGTTTATAATGGATAGTTTATTATTTTGATTTAATGATAAAGAAACACCACATACTGTATTCGTTATTTTCTATATATATATAAAAAAAGGTAATAGAAATGCCCATATGCAAACTCAAAATATTACCAAAAAAAATAATATATTAAAAATTGAGGCACCATGTAATTTTCTTCCCCTTTATGACAATTTGAAGTTGACAAGGTGGTGGCCAAAACAAACTTCCTTCCACCATAATTCCAAAACAGAACTTTTCTAGGCTGTAATATGGTACCTAAATTACACCAATTATGGTGACCCTATGAAAGAACACTCAGAAAAATTCGAGAGTCAGGTTGGGAACTGACATTTTGGCATCGAATGACCCATGCGTAAATCAGCAGACTAAAATAAGGTAGGATGGTTTAAAAATTGTAGATTCATGTCTTAAAGTGCAGAACAAAAATGAAACCTTGATTATATCAGTCCCGGTGAAAACACATTTTAACACCTAAATTTATTCTGATATTATGGTTATAAAAATTTGATCCAATGTTAATGTTGAATGTCAGCTGGAAAAATGTTAAATACAAATATAGTTGAGCAATTATGCACTGGCTTATATTTATCAATATAAAACACGACACTGTTCATAAGATGAGTGGCAATGAACATGAGTAACAAAAAAAAAAGGTAACGTGCTCCCCTGTGCTTAGCACCATACCATGAAGGCGTATAGGGGGTGTTGGGGTAATGCCCCACACTTTCTTGATCCGGTCGTGAGTGGGGGTGATATGATCAGCATCACGCACCTGACTGCCTTTACCCCCCCCCCCCCGGTACTCATGACATTCGATGCTGAGTGGGCACCAGGGCCGCTTCCGTTAGAAAAGTTCCCGGATTTGAACCGGCCGGGGATCGAACCCGGGACCTTGAGCATGGTAGTCAGATGCGTTACCGACTGAGCCACCGTGGCCACATGAGTTACAGAGATGAAATTGCTCTCTGTAGGCTTTTTTGAAAAACTAAGTTACAGAAATGCTGAAGTCAACAATTCTGACCTTCCTAACCTACTCTACACAATAAGTCATTTCATTGTACACAATATTGAAATACAAATCATATATTTGTGGTGTGAGAATGCAATGGTGCAGGCCCTATAGTTTTAATGTATGGCTGCTATTTGCACACACATAGCAAGATATCTAAGCAATTAGTAATTGTTTTAATGGATGACATTCAACATAACTGAATATATCTTTTCGAACACTAAGAGTGCACACATTGTTATTATTATGTTTTCTATTTTCATGTTTGTACGAAACCAGTATATGAGAGACCAGAGTTCATCAACTCAGAGATTATCATTTATGTAATGCTTACTGTACTTAAAAATATCGGTAACAGTTAGATATAGTGAAAACACATTTCTTCAAATTTACAGGAGAAAAGACAGGAAAGTACTTACGGAATTGAGTTCCTGTGGACTTTTGGAAGTTGGAAATAGTGTTTTTTTCCATTCGTGAAACTTATTCGGCTGGTAAATAATGTAATTTTCGACATTCATGTAGCTCCGTTGCACGATAGTTCGTGCCACCATTACTTTCGACTACATGAATCAAATGTCCGGTGCGTTCAATTATGTAATCCCCTGTCAGTGTAGCAACCACGCAGTAGTTTTACAAGATGACATGCGAGCGTTTTTTTTTCCAATTTAATTTTCTGTTTGCCTAACCTAACCTTCCGTGAATGGTTTGTGGATCAATTCTCACTTAAAAACCTTTTGTGAATAGTTTGTGCAGCATTTTATCGGTTCATAAGTTCGGAAACACAGCTGACGATAGACAACGTGAGTCAAGATTTGCCCGCCGAATTAGCAACGACCAATAAATAGTTGTAATGTTAAAAATTACACTTTTTTCAGTGAAAAAAAAACATAATCCCAAGTTGAAAAATGTTTCGCTATGTATATAAGGTAAGTACAAATGTAAATAATTCAGAAATAAACGAGTAAAATGTGTTCTCACTATATCTAACTAGTACCAAAATATCAAATTCTAAAGTTATATTTAACGCTAAGATTTATGTTATTCTGATATGTGCTTCTAGTCTGCATGTTTAAAAAAAATAGTGCAAGGAAACAGTGATTTGCCAGTTTGCACACACACACACACATGCACAACAAAAGATGATTGGAAGCTTTTTAAGGGTGCGACTACTATCACCAGGCAGGAGGCTACCACATTGAGTTATTTTCACCAGCGCTTTTTGCCATTAAGTTCTTATGCTATTGTATTTCACATACTGTCAGTGTTTCGTAAGGTAAATTACTCACACTAACCATACAGTATACAATGACAAAGATGAGTTTTATTATTATTATACCGAGAGAGACACTGAACCTAACTACATTCCTTAAGCACAAAAAGGAAGAAGTATCTTATAAAAGATTGTATATGCTTTATAAAAGATATCCCCACCTGGTGTAGATAGCACAAATGCTAGGTTCACCACCTGGTCAATGTAGCCAATCTGCTTTTTAAAATATTTTTCACAATAACGAGCAAGTATCTAGATTATGTGTACGTGAATTACATTTCATTTAAACCTATGAGGGACGCATTGTTGATAGGCAGTTACATAAAGTGAATTTACTGGATAGTAATTGAAGCGATTAAACGTTGCAGCCTAAATGTTTTCGTATCCACGACTTAATTTTTCACCTTTGGCTTTCACATTCTTTCCGGCATGTGTATTACTCCTAAAATCACGCATGAATTGAAATGGAGACATGTAACGAAGTGGTGGAAAACTACACCAATCTCTCAGGGTACACGTCACAGTGTCTCCTTTAGAGATATAATCCGATGTAATTAGGACAAAAAAACTAATAAAATAAAAACCATGCCTTGCATTGCATATAAACAAAAAACAACATCAGTTTACATAAAATTGCACTGTCAGAGAAGTGATTAATAACTTCAATTTCATACTTTATCAATCACATTCGGTTTAGATACCGTAGGAAAAGTTGCTTTTCCCCGTCTAATTCTTACCTTGATTCCCTTGTCCTTTCATCCGCTGCACAAGCAAAGTAGACCGCACATGAAAAAGAGAGAAGGGAAAAAATATCAGTTACATATGCAAGCGGAAACTTTCATGTATTCACAATTTATCTCTTATTTATTCGTTCACCGTAACTACGCCCCAGACACAAATTCCTTCTTTTACCTGGTCTGACACGCCTGCTGACATCACCTAATTTCTGCACTTTTCGTTCTTCTTGGCACAAAGTTTGTCCACAAAAAAGTTCAATTAATTACTTAGCAGTCACTTAAGGTCCAAATGAAATTAGATACACTGTTAACAGACTAAAATAATAAAAATAGTTCAAGCACAATTCACTGCAACCACAGAACAATGGCGGCCCTCTCAAGAACCCGTAACTCCGGGAAAATAGAAGAGCGCATGCGTGTAAGATTGAAACGTCATCCACGGAAGTTACTAAAATCTACTTCCGTTCTGGTCCTGAACGAGCAGAATCTTTAGGAACATACGCACACACAGTTAAGGAGCGTTAGCTCTGAGTTGAAGGTAATAATATTTGCTAAATTTGTACTTGTAGAACATAATATTTGTCATCACTTGTTTGTAAATGCTATATTAGTAATTTTTTTCTATTTTTTGCAGGGTACGACTTGAATAAAGCAAGAAAATGGTTGCCCAGAAGAAGCAGGTAAGAACTGCCATGCTGTACGAACAAATTCCCACGTGGTACTTTCTTAGCCATTAAGCTATTTTGCAAATTATTCTCTATGTGAACCATTGTATGTATGTGTTTTCTTTTAACCTGATGGATATTTATTTTAAGTGAAAATATCCCTTTAAGCTCAGGAATGAAAATAATATTCCCTATCTCGTATAGATACCATGCCGCCATTGAGAAGTCGAAAAATAAAATTAATTTTTAGAGAGAATAATGGACGAAATTTAATCTCTTTCTGAATGAAATCGTAGTTTCAGAAACATAAATATAGCTTAATATATTAACTCCTTCCTAATTATCCTATGATGTAGTTGTCTGCAAGTATTGGTTTGTGTTCTGACCAAGGGCGCCACCCCCCCCCCCCCCCCGCGGTAGATCGCCATAATCCTCGTAAAGTATTCAATTATGACATCATGTATACTACTATCCTGTTATGAAAGTAACTTTTTTAAGGTCTACTGAACATTTGACTGTTCCTCCTTAATTCTCACCTTCCTTCATTGGGTAACATTATAGTATAGGGGAGACTGATTTCTTCGAATTTACAGGACTGATTTCCTCCTCCCACCCCGTCTCATTATGCATATTGCAGTAAGATGATAAGCTGTTTTATTTTTGTCTGAAAATATGTGGACCCCCTCCCTCCGTACCATTGTCCTTCTCCTGGTTCTGAGTTTCTTGTTACTGAATGCATTTGGAACAATCATACACTGACTGCGACGACAGAAACTGCTGAGATGGATAAATACTATGGTACAACTCTGGGAATTACATACTGAGGAGTGTTCCCATATCACTTATCATCTGGGTTACAGTGTGACGAGCATACTAGGGCAAAGGTAGGTAGTCTGCAAACCCTACCAACTTAAAACCTAAAAGTAAACACACTACAGTTTGCATTTAAATGGATTCTTAATTTGTTACCACCACAAAAATGCAAGGAAATGCCATTTTTAGCCATCTGGGTACTATTATCGTATGGGTGAAACACCTACGAATCATATATTTCGGACTTCTTTACATTGCTAACGTGTTGCTGAACATTTCTTAAGGCGAAATAATGCATTTCTAACTAAGATAATGTTTATTTTCTCTATTTACGAGTACTTACTGTTACTTGTTGTTTCGAATCTCTAACACATTATGGCCGTGATAGCATACTGGTTTAGGGGGCGTTCTGAGAGTGTTTTGTCGATTTATGCAGTGGTGCAACCTCGTTCACCGGAAAATATCTACTTTCGTGCCCCTATTTGAAATTATGCTAATACGTCGCATTTACGTGTAGAACTTGTAAAATAACCTTGCGATTTACCACGTTCATTGTCCATACACAGCAATTCGGAACCATCTTTCTTTCGCAATTCGTTAATGCTTTTCCTTTACGCACAACACTCTTGCAACCTTGAATATTGACGTCAGACGAGGAATGCCTACGTGGTTAGGTTAGGTTCCATTAGCATAAATACAAAAAAAATAATATTTTCGCTAAGAGACGCGTTACCTTTGTATTGCCTAACATGAAAAAGGTCTCTCCTGTGACGTCAGAACACAATGTTGCTAGAGTGTTGTGCGATAAGTGACACCCATTCAGGTCGGAACCATCTTTCTTTCGAAATTTGTTAATGCTCTTCCTTTACGCACAATCATCTTGCAACCTTGAATATTGACGTCAGACGAGGAATGCCTACGTGGTTAGGTTAGGCCTGTTGGGTTAGGTTCCATTAGCATAGATACAAAGAAAAATTATTATTTTCACTAAGAGACGCGTTAGCTTGTATTGCCTAACATGAAAAAGTTCTTTCCTGTGGCGTCAGAACAATGTTGCTACAGTGTTGTGCGATAAGTGACACCCATTCGGGTCGGAACCATCTTTCTTTCGTAATTCGTTAATTCTCTTCCTTTACGCACAACAATCTTGCAACCTTGAATATTGACGTCAGACGAGGAATGCCTACGTGGTTAGGTTAGGTTCCATTAGCATAAATACAAAGAAAAATTGTAAAAACAGCTCTCTCCTGTGACGTCCGAACACAATGTTGTGCGATAAGTGTCACCCATTCGGGAAAAATGGCTTGTTCCGAACTCGACAAGTGGTTCTAGTGAAAACACGGCGAGGCTGAAACACTGGCTACGGGGTTGCATCGTCTTAACACACGGAACATTGCACTCTCATGCAAAAAGCAAATGGCGGGAGCAGAAACAGCGTGTCGAACAGAGATTTTCGCAGAAAACAAAATGCATTCACATTAAAATAGATCAAATCTACATTCAGGAACTTCCAAAACGCTCAAGAAAATGATTTCCGTAAGTACTTTCTCCTGTAAATTTGAAGGAATCCGTTTTACCCATACGATAATGTTACCGCCATCTGTACAGGCTCTAATTGAAAGTTGGAATTTACTAAGAAAATCAGGATACTTGAAAATTGGTGTATTCTGCCCCATTGATGCCCTTAAATTCAGTAGTTTTACAGAGTGAACTACCATTTGCCATATTATCATTCAACAGCTACAAAGTGCAACAACGTTTTAATTCTCTCTACTTCATTTTAACTTAAGTTCGAGGTTTTCAATTTTTTTTAGCATTTAGTTTAAGATAGAAGTGAATATGAATTGAAAAATTGGTAAATATTTAGTATCGCCCGAACGGATTTCTTCATTTTTACAAAAGAGACCTCTTGCTTTAATTAATTTCTCTGACGTTTTCTTTGATCGTTTAAGCTTTCTGACCCGGAATTCCTTTTTCTTTCGTGAGAAATATTTCCAACACCCAGAGGCGATTGCTGCCATTTCCGATATGACTTGAGATGACCGGATTCCTCTAATTTTCTTCATATTTGACATAGTCACTAATTGAGGCCTCGTAATCACGAATCTGAAGTTAAAATTTGTCATAAACGTCCAGAAATTGCGAACCATTGGCGCTAGCCCCATGAACCATTGGCACATGGTTAGGTTAGTTTCGGTTAGGTTAAGCAAACATAGTTAAATTTTGGTGTCGTGGTAGTATCAGGAATATATATATATATTTGCTTGTGAAACAAAAAATTTTGCGAAAATCTACTGTTTCCATTCCGAAAACTAACACCTTATTTTTGCTTATTTTGCAATTTCTAGACTTTTCCGACAAATTTTAACTTCAGATTCGTGAGTATGCCAAATATGAAGAATATCGGAGAGGGGTCCGGTCATCTCAAGTTGTTCCCCATTTCCTTGCTATTTGCCTGCATTCGATGACGTAACCCCATGTTTCCAAACACGCTTTTTGTTTCCTGAAATCGAAACCCTTTTTAATTTTTTTTAACTGTTTTTGCCAACCTAACCTTATCGTGCATGGTTCGTGGAGGTAATATGCAAGAATCATGGAAACATGTAAAAAAATCGTAATACAGTAAAAACTGCATATCCTGGAAGCTCTATAAGAAGGAAACCTGTAAATACAGAAAAAAAAGTCCCCAGAACGGACCGATTTTATACCTGAACATGACCTGCTTAAGGTGGAAACCTCCTTAACGCGGAAACGGAACACCATTTCAAGACCAACGAGATGTTTTTATTCTCAGTAAGACTGAAATTTCTTCCTTTATTTTTTTCGCTCGCAAGAAAACAATGCAATACTGTAAGTGGAACATGCCTCTGTTGCCACTCTCTTATCGACAACATTGTGGATATGAAAGAATGTGCTACAATACTCATAGCTATTACGATTCTTTCTTTCATGTCTTACCCTCTTTCTCCACCTTTCTTTGTCTATTTCTCCTCTGTTCTTTCGTCATTTTTCTAGTTTCCTCATCTGTTTTTCTTTTTTTTCCTTTTTGTTTCAATCTTTCTTCACCTCTCTTATTCCATCTTTCAATCTTTCTTTTTCCCTCTATGAACATTGTGCTACAATGTCAGGGGTCCCGGGTTCGAGTTCGAATCCTGGCATGTGCATGGATGTTTGTGAGTGTCCATTTTACTTTGCTTTTTGTGCCACTTTTTGGCTATTTTGCGAAGATGGGGATGAATGATGATGTGAAATTGATGAATGTATCGCATTTTTATTTATGTATGTACATGCATTAGTACACTATATTATAAGTAATGCGAAATGTATATCTGTCTTTCCATTATTTCCTGCAGCGCTCTATACTGTATTTAAAGTCAACCCTGTATAAGAAGGAAAACTGTTAAGATGGAAAATTTTGCTCGGAACCATCATGTTCCAGGATAGATAGGTTTTACTGTAGTACATAGTTTTCGGTCATTAAGGTTTGAAACACTGCTTGCGCACTGCAAATCGACAAAACAAAAAAACACGACGTGCGATAATCCTCGGTGAGTGCACGCCATATTGTCTGTTACACAAGCGAAACAAGGAAGACAAATAATGACTCGTAATATGAAAAGTTGACACTATTTTATGAAAAAGACATAACCTCACCTTAAAGAATCTTCCGTAATGCAGAATAGGTAAGTATCAGTGCTAAAATTAACGAAATAAACTAGTGAGAGGTGTTCAGGCGATACTACATTATTAATGAAAAATTTGGTAAAGATTGGTTAAATACAGCACAAAAAAAAAGTTTTCCCAACTATTTGTCCCATTGTTGTAAACTTGCACAATTTATAACAATGGCCAAATTTTACAATGGACTACCAAAGGAGAATATTAAATTATTTCTTTAACACTTAAAATCGTTTTGCTCCTCTTTTGTTTTCTGACCTAAACTATCATGATCATAATTAGGAAATGTACACTTCTATTCACATAAAGTGCCACATTTTAAAAAGTTGGATAGGTGTGTACACAATTTTCCGTGATAGGCTAGAAATGCCATGAGTAGTAGTACAGGGTTTGTCCGGAAAGTAATAGGACTGACTCGATTTAAAAAAAATTATTGAGCCAATCGTTACAATTCTTTAAAAACTTTCAAAGTAGTCTCCTTCTGCGTCGATACAGCGCTGCCAGCGCGATTTCCAATCATTGAAGGCGTCACGGAAGGCATCCTCGGAATAGCCTTTAGAGCCGCGGTGCAAGATGCTTGGATCCCCTCTGTCGTCTCAAAATGCTTGCCTTTCATCGGCCTTTTCAGGCGAGGAAACAAAAAGAAGTCCGGGGGGGCCACATCTGGGCTGTAGGCCGGCTGCGGAAGCGTTGGGATGCCTGCCTTGGTCAGGTAGCTGGTCACAAGAAAGGCGGTGTGAGCCGAGGCGTTGTCGTGGTGCAAGTTCCAGTCGGCTGTGATGTCTTGTCGGACCCGATTGACCCTTCGTTTGAGTCTCTTGAGCACTTCCACATAAAGCTTGGCGTTGACGGTTTGTCCAGGAGGAACAAATTCATGGTGGACGATGCCTTTGATGTCAAAAAAGACAATGAGCATCGTTTTCACTTTGGATTTGCTCATTCTTGCCTTTTTTGGGCGAGGAGACGCCGTCGAAGTCGAAGGTCTTCCAGCACGGTCTTCATCGGCGACCTCTTCCCGGCCCTCCGAAAAGGCCTTGTGCCACCAAAACACACCACTTCTTGCTAAAGTTACATCTGGGTAAGCCTGCTTGATCATATCAAACGTCGCTGTCGCAGATTTACCGAGTTTCACACAGAATTGAATCGCTTACCTCTGCTCTAACGAACGCTGCATTTTCGGCTTGCACCACTCACAGAAACACGTCGCGCGAAAAAGCCTGTCCTGACTCTCCGGGTGCTCGGAGACAACTGACTAGCTGCTTGTAGGTTAGGTAGGAACCCCCTCTACCGAATACAGTCAGTGCGCACGCGCTCCGAAGTACAGTCGCGGCGAAAAAAAATCAGTCCTATTACTTTCCGGACAAACCCTGTAGTGTGCAATTAAGTGTCTATGCATATACTGATGTTGCAATTGTCAGAATATTAGCGTACAAAATCCCCTTGTTAAACATACATGACTTATTAGAACTTAAAGTATAGTTGCATGGCGTTCCTCGTCTCATTCTTCTCACTTGCTCCACGGACTGGACCCTCCAATGTGTAATTTTTGGGTATGATTTTACAATACCGGACACTTCCCCAATTTCTTTCATATTTTGCATACTCAACAATTTAGGTCTTCTAATCACGAAGCTGCAGTTAACATTTCGCGCTCACATGTAGAACTTTCAAAATAAGCGGGTCCATGATCGCAACTGACATCCTATATTTCTCAAGAAAACCAACGTTTATCGCAAGATTTTGACTGTCCATGGTCGCATTTAACCTTTACAGCCCTCGAATAATGCACAGGTAGGTTAGGCTAACTTAAGTTAAAATTTGGGGTCGTAGTAATATCAGGAATATATATTTCATTATTTAGGTATTCGAAACACAAAATCGTGCGATAAACATTGGTTGTCTTGAGAAATCGAGGGTGTCTGTTGCGATCACGGACCTGCTTATTTTGCAAATTCTACACGTGAGCACCAAATTTTAACTGCAGATTCGTGATTAGGAGGCCTAAATTATTGAGTATGCGAAATATGAAAGAAATTGGGAAGTGTCCAGTATTGTAAAATCACTCCCGTTTCTGTAATGTTTTAAGTATTCGGCATATTTTGCTTTCCTCAGTCAAGACTTTGGCCCAAGTTCCTTTTGTTTTATTGCGTTTTCATCATGCTACGATAGCAATTTTTACATGGTTCGATTTTGATGTACATCTCTTAACACATACTGCAGAGTTTTAGCGATTACTTGAGATTTTGTTCAATATGTGCTTTTGTGATTAGTAGAGCCCGGAAGTTCAGGCATTTTTTTTTGTTAAAATAGGCAGGCAAAAAGGCATTTATAATGTGGAAAATAGGCACTGAAAATGAAAAAATGGCAAAATAAACCGAAAAAAGGCAAGTCTCTTACTTTTATCTATAATTTCTGGCAAAATGTTAAAATCTACATTGGGAAGAGCATTTCAATTTTCTCCATCTTGATTGCACATAACTACAAGGTGTTTTTTTAAGTTCTCAACGTTCATTGATAGTCGTCTGTCAGAGAGAATGTTTTTCATAATAGAAAATGATCTTTCTACTTCGACAGAAGTTATTGGAGCATGCATAAGACAAGGTAATGTAGCTGGACTCATTTCGGTAACAGCATTTTCACCTTTTAGCAGTGGCAGTCCCTCCATGGAACAGAGGGAACATGCTGTTCCCTTCTACTTATCACCCTTTTTAGCTATTTAAATTATCTATAATTACATAATAAGAACACTTCTTTCTTCCGAAATAAACACGCCGAAGAAAAACTTTTTTACGTCACCTAGCCTCATCGTCCCACCCTCTGCTGTCTGTTGCCGAGTATTTCCGACCACGCGCGAAGGTAAACGATCCTCCTGGTGCCGTGGAAGCTGAATTCTCTAGCTGTTCCCTACGAGAGACATAGCAAATTTGTTTTCCTTCAAGTTTTTGCTATGTGCTGAAGTTTAATTGCGTCGTAGTGATAGTTTTGAGTGTAGTAAGTCTATAGTTTCCTAATCTCATTGCAAAATTGCATCTGTCATTCATAACAAACTGGAAAAATCTTCTACAGTCTAAGCGTCTGCTAAATGCCTTGGATAAACGCTGCGAAATATCTTCCGAGGGAACAGCTCGCATCCACCTGTTCCATCAGCCCCAAGATGCACGCAGCAGCAGGACAAAGCGAGTGTTGTATGATCGACCGGCTGAAGACGAAAGATTTTAGTTCATTGAACTTTACAGAAAAGACAGCAAACCAACACCTATCCTAACCGAATTAGAAACTAAAACTAAATCGTACACAAGGCATTTTCAAACAAGTTACTACAACTCTGTAACTGTATACTCTTCCAGTGGCAAATTATTGTTGTCCTTGTTTGTTCCCGAGAAGGGAGTTTGGAACAGTTCGGGTTTTGTCACAATTTCTACAAATGTAGTGGACGCATGGACGTCCGCAGGAATTTTTCCCAGGGAAAGCAAAGGAAGGCATTTTTTTCCAGGGGGGACAACCAAGGTACCTTTTCCCCAATAATAGTGTTGTACCCTCAAAAAAACATTGCTTAAATTTGAATTTATCATATTCATGCAATAATTAACACATATTATTGTGGCTGAAATGAAATTATATGTGACAAATATATAATTTTTGGTTGACTTTCATTTTCCGGGGGGGACACGCCCCCTCCCCCTTGCCCCTCTTCTGGATGCCCGTAAGTGGAAGTCATAAAAAAAACTCGGCCATCTGATTGCCATTATTGCATTGAGGACGTTTGAATTACAATGCTCAACTATAAAAAAAAATGTCAACTTATTCTACAAATGTCCTCTTCCGTAGTCGAGCGGGTTCACTCGTCTTGAGATCGTTCGCTGCGGGACAGCGTAGGTTCGAATCCGGCTCTGGTCGAAATTTATTCGTCCTACGTATAGGGCCGGTGGCAACCCACCATCGTGAGGAAATTGGGAAGCTCCGAGTGAGTGAGCGTAACCCGGTCAAGAAGACCCACAACAACGGCTGGGGGTTCGTCGGGCTGATCACCCGTCACCCCAATACTGGTCTGAGAGCTCCACGCTATAACAGGTGACGGAGGAACAGTGTGGGAGGGAGACCAGCAGTCGGTAGGTAAGCCAAGGCCCTCCAAGGTCTGTAGCGCTGTGGGTTAAAAAAAAAGTTATATCATATTTGCTTTAACATTGGTATTTTCATAATTTTAACGTGCTTCATGTATGTGACTTCTGAAATTTTTTACCATATGTTTCATATGTTTATTTGGTTCATTTGAACAAGGGTTGAATTTTACTTGGTCTACTTTATTATATTACGATAGGTATGGGAGGGGAGGGGGCAAGTGCATGTCACCTGTTCCCCTGCCTGATTTAGCACCGCACGCCACTGCCTTTTAGAATATCACAAATTGTTTGAGGTCCTCATTTGCACTCACTACGTGCTTGCACTTTTCCACAACAGCTCACCCCTTTTCTCCTGGCACTTCCATCATCTGCTGCATAAATTCCTCGAAGATTTTCATGGATGCTATAAGAGTCTCACCTCTTTTCTCTAGCTTTGAAATTGTCTCTGGCAATGCACCATAATGTGCAAAAATAAACGACAGTTCATTCTTCAGTTCTGAATAGCACAGGAGTTTTTGCACTTCACGAATTGAAGCTGCTTCATTTTATGGAAGAGCATCAATCACCTCACTGATTTTTTCAAGGTGGTTAGCATAATATATAGCTGCTGATATCCAGGTTCCCCATCCCGTCAAGACTGGTTGCGGAGGTAAACTAAGCTCAGGCCAAATTTTCTAGTTCGAGAGGGAAATTTCAGAAATATCTTCTTTGTGTTCGAAATCAACTTGTCCACTTCTGGGTGCAACACTAACTTCTTTGTCGATTCTGTGCATTTCGTGGGCTACACATGTGATTTGAAGCATGTTCGGGAAGAGAATTTTCAATGCTATGGCAGACTTCCTCATGTAGGGAGCTGCATCACTGATAAAAAGTAACACGTCTGTTACGTTACATGTGGCAACTGTGCTGTTGACACATGCTGAAATATAAAGTATTTTTTTCTCATGGTTGATTGTTTTTTATTGTTTTTTCACATATCTTGCAGAGAAGAATAGTACCGTCTGTCGAAAATGTGCTTTCACCAAATTCACACACATAAACTAAAGAACTAAACTAAAGATATAGAACTTGATTTTGGAATCCATGCAAAGGCCCTTCGGCATTAGTGCTGTTTCTTGTCAATAACCTGACACGGACGCTGGACGTGATGACGTAATACCCGAGTTCAATATTACTTTAATAATAAGGTGAAAATTATTCACATAATAAACTGAAGAAAAATAAATACCAACAACGTTTTTTGGTAGAAAAATAATTTATCCTACACATTTTTTTAAAGAAATTGTCAAATTTCATTGAAAAAGGCATTATAATTAAAAATAGGCAGTGGGATCCCAAATAGGCAAAATGAAAAGGCTTCTAAAACATTCGAAACAACATAAAAAACGTATATCCGAAAAAAAATTATCAATATATGCAGTAGATAAATAGAGGCATTTAAATAACTTTTTTTCAAGTCCAAACAGTGCACATTACTTTAAGGAAGGACCAGATTTCGTGTGACAATGATTTCCAAAATTCTACGATAATTAGTCTTTTGTGCTAGGAAAAATATAAAACAATCTGAACCGTTACCGCTTTTATACTTGTTTTGGATTTGTAATTAAGAATTTGAGATAAGGGGATATTTCCCTGTATACATTGAAGGGTGCAATATGGTCATATGCACCGATGCATTCAACAATTTTAATTCAATCATTCAAACTTAAGCAGATTAGTGGAGTCTGGTTCACTAAACTGTAGCACAAATGTTAGTCACATTTCTAGGTCACAATTTTAGTCAATGCTGGAAACAATCACTTACAAACTTTAATTTTTGCATGCTGCAACTAGTGTATTTCAGTTGTGATTTTAGAGGTTTATAATTTATTTTGCAACTAGTTATATAATCTTACATGGCATAGCAACCAATAGATAGATATTGATCATTGGTTTACAAATTTGTTTTGACTTTCCTTATGTGTGTGTCCTTAGATCCACCACCTTATTTGATACCCTGGCATGGAAGCTGTGTTGCTAGTTTCAGTCAAGCAGAATCCTGTTGTTTGCATATTTTCCTAGGTTTCATTGGTGGCTGGCAGCTAGTATGATGGGTAGTGCCAACGTGTTCAAGAAATCGAAAAATTTTCGCTAGCATATGTCATAGAAATCTAATGAAAGAGGTAATTTTAATGGAACTTTGTTTACTAAAATTGCAGACAAAAATTCAGAGTTCCTAAGATTGGTGTATTTTACTTCGCATTTGTACTCCTTTTTGCTAATGGCGAAGATAAGGATGAGTGAACACTCACAAAGAACACCGATGCCCAGGCCGAGATTCGAACCCGCAATCCCTGGCGCAGTAGCATGCACTGCGGCGGTTGGCCAGAGTTTCTAGGAAATAAATGTAACTCTTAAAATTTCGACTCCTGTCACCTTTACCATTTTTTTGATATTTTTAAATAGAATAGATGTTTAAATCTGGCGTGGGACAGCCAAGTTGTTTAACTTTTAATTTAATACCGTATAGTAACTGTGTATGTATTGCTCTAATCTGACTCATCTTTACTAACTACCCTTCCTTTCACACACCATCGGACACTTTCACTTCACAATAGAGAAAAACACTGAACAATTAAGAGACACTGAGTCGATCACGGTATTATCGCCTTGCTTTGTTTATAATTTGCAACCCCAGCATGGCAGACAGTACATCAACAATCGGTGTTACTAACAACTGAAATATGATTATCTGCTAAATGAACTGTAGATCTACAATTTTTAGAATTCAATGCAAGAAATTGGATTATATCTCCAAGTGAAATTCTTATACCGATAGATTTTCCGTGTGATTTTTTTACAAATATTAAAGTAAAAAAATCCCCTGGTGATGCGAATTCCCTGTGATATTTAGGCAATTCTTTTGTACAGAAAATGTCTTCAATATTGTCAACGTCATTTGCAACACATGAGTGTCTGTGTGCGTGAGAGCAAGGGATATATCTTTTCTTAAGGAAGAAATCGATAACATAAAAGTCTGGATGGCTCTTTACTCATCTATCTAAATGGTTATATATTTGGGGAAGATATTATGTTCGTTCTTGCCAAGTATGCAAGAAAGTATCTTCCTTGCGAATTACTTTTCCAACGACTATTACAAATCGGTCAGGATTAGTCACTTCTCTGTGAAGTTTGCAACTATGTCAACACAATGCGAAAGCTCTCGCGTCGTGCCAGCCAAAAAAGGGGCACAGCTGGTTGTCTTATGGCTACCACCTCCTCGCTCGTTAACTGCGGAGACTTTTTCATGCCTCTGCACACAGGCCACACTATGCTGGCCCAGAGCAAATGAGAGAACAGCTGGGGATGCGGCGCAGGAATTGAGGTGACCGTAAGCTCGAACGCTTAAGAGATTTGAACCTCCTCGTTCGTAAATGTATTAATTTAATTATATTTTGGCAAAGCAAGTGCTTTTTCTGAGGGTAGAGCCATGTCACGGCGGCTCTCCCCTTAGAGCCGCCGCTGCTAGGTTTGAACCCAGGTGGAGGCATTGCATGTGTTGATGTCATAAAATATCAGACAATAGCCTATATCAGAACTTGCCCCACAGTGGAATGCTCTTTGGATGAAAGACTTTACATGGGATGCGTAGCTCTAGTTGTAAGATATTCAAATATAAAGACACACACTTCTATTTCATATTTTCTTATTTCAACAGTGAACTCTTACACAGAGTTTACCAAAGTAAGAGTTTCTGCATGAGACTAGGATTGTTTAAGGTAATTAATGTTCATTTACCTGGCTTGGAGGTATGGTCAGCCAGTTCTGTCACTGGCAGCAATTTCCTGGACAGGTTTCATGTTTCCTAAATGAAGTTTTTTAATAGCAAATTTGTCTTCCTGTATCGTGTTTACCAATGACCTTCCAAAAGTAATTCGGTCTCAGTGGCTCTTTATGCCCAAGTCCTTTTCTTTAATTTTGTCCGTATTGGTTTATCACAATATCCCATATTTAGTTCTTGAGCAATTAATGTATCCATATGAGGGAAATCACGCGAATCAGTATTTTTCCCCGTTTACAGGGAACCGTGAAGTCAGGTGTTGTTTACCACTAGTTAAAATAGTACACTTTTTTATGGGTTAGCCACTCCTCCCTATTCTGCCTTTGGTCTTTAGCTAACGATTTGGATTTATTTCTTTTCTCGTACTTCTGGTTCGCAAAGAGACTGACTCTATGTTTTCACCTTGACATTCGTGAAGTGAAGGGAGTTTTCAGTAAGTGTCAGGACTGGCACCAATCAATACCCACGATCTCTGAGAATTTAATGAAAATATATATACTGAATAAATGGTTCGTTGTAAAGGGTGGTTGCTGAAATCCATTCACCTTTAGTCTCCATAAAGTCGCACTACATCATACACTTCAATGCCAGACTACAAATATGTTTGTAATTTCATTCTTGGACAACAATATGAACCCCCTGTAAAGGGAAAAACTATATGCCCAGTGCTCGAAAAATCTTCAGAGCCAGGCACCAGCTCTTAAAATCAGGTGCCAAGGTAAAAATATCAATGTCTAATGAAAATAAAATAAATCATGTTCATGTATATGTTTTGTGAGCTTTAAATTGCAATTTGAAAGGTACAAATTTACCGTTGTGTTGAGAGGCTGCGCACTGGCGTATTAACTGTAGTTTAAGAAAAATACCCAATTTATCAATTTTTTTTGTTGAACACACATGGAGTCTCACATATATTATCTGTCGATGCATCCAACATTAAACTTACATACTTTTGTTCGTGCAGTTCACTGATTAATTTTTTTAAAGTACCAGGTGGTTATAATTAAAGTGACTGTGTTCAGAGTGGTACAGCACGGGCAGTCTGAAACTTCGTAGATATGCTAATGAAGCAATGTGCTCGCGAATTATGCAAAAAAAAAAAAAAAAGTTCAAATTCTCGCCACCAGGGTAAAAAAATGGTGCTGTAAGCAGTCAAAACGTGGTATAGTTACAGGAAAAAGGCAGGAAAGATCAAACACATGAAAACAATGGTTCTGGCATGTTTATTAGGAACTATGGTTACAAGAACTGTTCAATATGGCCTCCCAAATCAACAACATGCTGCATTCGTAACACAGCATGGTCGTCGGTTGCTCGCAGCATGTCTGGTGAAATCTGAGCAACATGTCGTTGTATGCTAGCCTTCAGATAAGGCAGAGACCGGACATGTCCCTGATAGACACGATCTTTTAAATATCCCCACAGCCAGAAGTGACATGGATTAAGGTCGGGGGATCTGGAAGGCCATGCATCTAGAAACTGCCTAGAGATGATGTCATTAGTGAAGGTTTCTCACAGCAAATCTTTCACTTGGCGAGCGACATGTGGTGTTGCCCCATCTTGCATGAAAATGGTGGTGTGTTCACAGTTCCGTTCTTACAAAGCTGGAATCACGTGTTGCACAAGGAGGTCCTTATAACGTGCAGATGTCACTGTATACCTAACAGGCCCTCGAGGTGTCATCTCCTCGAAGAAAAACGGACCAAGAATGAAGGAGCTAGTGAACCCACACCAAGCAGTCACGTAAGAGTGCAATGGTTGTTCCTGCACAACATGTGGACGAGTGGAACCCCATATGCGACAGTTCTGAGTATTCACTGCACTGTCCAGAGTAAAATGCGCCTCGTCAGTCCACAGAATATTCCCCGGCCACATGTCATCCTTCCATGTATGCCAAAAACCGATGGGCAAACTCACGGCGTTGTGGAATATCTTGGGGTTTCAATTGGTGCACAGTTTGAATCTTGTAGGGATACCAGTGTAAAATGCACCGCAAAACCTTGTGAACTGTTGACCAGGGGAGTGACAATTCACGTGCCACAGCTCTAGCACTGGTTGCAGAAGTTGAGGCATGTGCTGCACGGTCAGCTACAACTACAACAACTTCATCCACAACTTCCACGGGGATGGGCTGCCTTCCTCTCCCTGGTGCAACACCCAATTCACCTGTTTCCTCGAATTTCTTCATCTACTTCAGCCCATTAATTGACATGGGCCCTCTTCTCAGCCCTTTCTGTTGGCGATATTTCCGCAGTGCACGGTCTCTCTTCGCAATAGCCATTACTTTTTATACGGAAAAATTCGAACTTTTTAATGTTCGGCGAACATTAACATCACTAAAGGAGAAAAAAGCAACAAGCGTCACCAACAACAACCAGGGAGCTCACACAATGGTTGGCAATGCCACCGACTTTGACGTCAGAGTTACGGAAAATTCCACGTTTTGACTGCTTACAGCGCCATTTTTTACCCTGGTGGCGAGAATTCAAACTTTTTTTTTTTTTTTTTTTTTTTTGCATAATTCGCAAGCGCATTGCTTCATTAGCATATCTACGAAGTTTCAGATTCCTACTCTCATTACAGCCCGTGCTGTACCACTCTGAACACCGTCACTTTAATTATAACCACCTGGTACTAGAGTGAAAAGTGGGAAGGGGACAATGATGAGGAGTAGGAAATTGTTACTAATCCTATGGAATGTGCACAATATTGATAAAAAATTCATTTGCTAACTTACACTGTACTGCAATTTGAACTTAGAATCTTTAAAATTTCGTACATACAAATTAAAAAATGCCAACATTACAGCAAAATATCACAGTGGCCAGGCTGAAATTTTCAGTCTCTATGGCTACCAGCTGACCGGGGTTTTTCGAGCCCTGTACATGTCCTGAAACCTAACAATTGTAGCATACCTAAAACACAAACATGTAGTGTAATTATAATGGCAACACAGGGAGGTTCACAAATTGCCACATGTTGTTCATAGCATACTATGCACCTGCATGCAATTTCTGACCATTTCTCATTCAGATATACAAATTTGATCTAAATGATAGTGTACATTATTCAGTGTGTGACCAGAAATTTTCTCATTTCAGAAAAAGGCGATGGAGAGTATCAACTCTCGGTTGGCGTTGGTGATGAAGTCTGGGAAATACGTCCTTGGCTACAAACAGACACTGAAAACTTTGCGGCAAGGAAAGGCAAAACTTGTGATCATTGCCAACAATTCCCCTCCGCTAAGGTGAGACTGAGAAGTAGGCTTCCTCCATTCCTGGGTGTTGAATAGCAATGTGTCTGACATGGAGTTTATTAACCAACAAGGGTTTCAAAATTGTAGCACCAAAGGCAAATATGTTCTTTCTACTGGGTCATTCCCAGTCCCCCTTGCCTAATTGGATATGTAGGTCATGTAAATTGAATGTGATATTTTGTAGACTGCGTTGAATGTTCACCAATGGCTAGGTTTTGTGGGGAATAATATTGTTATTTTACTGCTTTTTGTGAAATTAATTTCTCCAGAGATACCTTTCTTCCTTACTCTCTCTTTTCCTTAGGGAAGTAGAGAGAGGGGGAGTCTCTTTGCCATCCTATCTTTCTCTCTCTGTGCAAAGAAGAAAGAGGAGAAAGTGAAAAAAAGAGAAAAGTGCTTTCCTCATTCTTTCTTTTTCAAGAGAGAGAGAGAAATATTATTTTCTCTTCTCTTTTATTCTCTGACTCTGAGTGAGGAGGGAACAACCATGGCACCTCTGATGTCAAAAAATATTTTTTTTTATGTAACTGAACATACGAGGGTGGTTCAGCATGCTCCGCCCCTGACCCATTTCTATTGATAGTATGGACCTGTAATTTTATATGTAACATTGTTCATTCTTTAGACTAATATCCACAAAGTTTCAAGAATTTACAACAATTTCTCTCTTTCTTACACGTTGATGATCAGTAAGAAATGTAGCCACATGTGATACAATGGAAAAATCTGAGGTCCGAGCAGTGATAAAATATTTACTCAAGAAAAATCTAACACCGAAAGACATCCATGCAGATATGGTGGGAACTCTTGGAGACTCTAGCAACTCATATGATCCAGTGAAGAGATGGGCCGTGAATTTAAATGTGGTCTGCAGACCTGTGAGGATGAGCATGGTGGTGGCTCATCTGCAACGGTGACCACAGCAGAAATGATTACAAAAGTGCATGACATGATTTTGGCAGACCGGCGAGTGACTGTTCGCCATATAGCAGACACATGTGGCATCTCAACTGGCAGTGTGCATTCAATTTTTCATCATCATTTGTTAATGGAAAAAATCTCAGCACATTGGGTCCCGAGAATGCTGACGGTCAACCAAAAGAGGACACGTCGTGTGACAAGTCAGAACCTATTGCGGACAATAAAGGCTGACAAGCCAAAGTTTCTGAAGAGATTTGTTACAATGGATGAAACGTGGGTTCACCACTTCGATCCCGAAAGTAAACGCCAAAGCATGCAATGGAAACACCCCCAAAGAAATTCAAGGTTCAACCATCAAAGGGCAGGGTGATGGCATCTGTGTTCTGGGATGCAGAAGGAATCCTTTTCATAGATTATCTCCAACAGGGAAAGACAATCACAGGTGTTTATTTTGCAACCCTAATTGAAGAATTACGTACTGCCATCAAGGAGAAACACCGCGGAATGTTCGCCCGTGGTGTGTTGTTCCATTGTGACAATGCTCCCGCCCACACCTCACAAGTTGCGGTGGCTGCAATTCATGCAGCAGGGTTTGAAATTGTCCCTCATGCCCCTCATGCTCCATATCTGGCCCCCAGTGACTTCCACCTGTTCCCGAACATGAAGAAACACCTTTGTGGAAAACATTTTGCCAGTGATTCCGAGGTTATGGATGTTGTGAATGCTTGGTTGCAGGACCAACCAAAATATTTTTTTTCTGTTGGGATTGAAGCACTGGAAGGTCGATTGGAAAAGTGTGTTAATGTTGCAGGGGACTATGTTGAAAAGTGACAGTGATTTGGTTTTCCTACGAGGGTTCCTTCTATGTCAGGGGCGGAGCATGCTGAACCACCCTCGTAATTACACTTCCAAAGGTACAGGCCATTCGGTTGAGCTTGAGCTTTGGCCTTCCGATGCTCAGAAGCATGTCGCTCAGCGCAACAATGCGAGAGTTCCACTGAGATTATAGTTGGTAACTGCCTTAATAATTACCTATAACCATAATCTGACTTTAAGAGTTTATTGATAGGGGTGTTCGGAACTTACTGGTGTCTGGATTTAGTTTTTTTTTTTTAAAAAAAAGTGACAGTTTGAGAAAAGAAAAGAATGACAGGATGCTTTGTGTCTGTGAAACCCTTTTGCGAAAGAAGCTTTCTCTTCCTTTCTTCAGAGAGAGAGAGAAGTCTGTTCCTCTTCCCTTCCTCTCTGTGTCTCTCTTTGAGAGAGAGAGAGATCTTAAGTCTCCTCCTATTCCTCTCCGGGGGAGGGCCTCAACAATGGCGCAGTGGTAGCGGCATCGCCTTGTAATGAAGGAGTCCCGGGTTCGATACCCTGTGGAGGCACATAATGGTTTGGATCCCACTTTAAACTGTAGGTTCAGTCCCAGTTAGCCTTACTGTGCATAAAGTGGACTTAAAACACCAAATCAATCAATCAATCAATCAATCCTCTCCAGGGGAAAGAGGGGGGCAGATCATGTTACCACCAGGAAGGTGATCATTGACCTGTGCTGCTTAGGGTGTTTTTGTTCAAGAAGCTGAGTTGAAAACTGGAAAGAAGAATGGAGGAAGCAAAGTCAGGGTAGAGAAATTCTCAACCTGCATAAGTTTTTGAAGAAAGAAGCTGACAGTGGTCTTGCGTTCAATGTGTTTTGGGGGCTACTGGTGTGTCAGTAAGTACTTTGAAATGCCTCTTAAACAAAAATGATCACAACAAAGTAACTGGGAAGGGATTAGTAATGCGTAACAAAACATGCAGAAGAAAGAAATTGAAGAGTTATATGGACGGATTTGACGTGTATTGTTCATAGAACAATTAACGAATTTCACGATTATCAAGGACAGCATTCTACTTTAGATTCGTAAGTAATTTATTTAATGAGACAACAGCATATAGTGGTTGCTGCCAGTTTCATGTCTAGTAGAATTGGAACTTCCACAGACGGCAAACATTTTCTGCTTTGTGTATGCCACAGCTCAAGCTATACAGAATTTGCTGTATGATCACAATCAACAATGTCATTTTACAACTGAGACATGTGATTCATCAGGTTTAGGAATGAGGAAGGGGTTAGTGAAGTTTGCTATTTTGTTACATTCTCGAATTGAACTCGTGCGTATTCCACATGGTTAGCACTCTCAGCTTTAATGTGAGCAGTCCCCATTGGGAGCTTGCTGCACTCGAAGGGCTGTTGATCCATGGAGTTTGCGAAAACAGAGACATAATATTTGAAGGGCTCGGGTGTAAAACATGGTAACATTTTGGTCATTTTTGAGTTCCAAAGTAAAATGTGCCATTCTTCAATTTTCGAGTGAAATTGCCTTTGTTTTTATATTTGCATTGCACTCGGTGAAGCCTTCTGAAATTGGTAAACACAACACGAAAACAATTTATTTACAGTATAGCTTCTAGTAACCTTTTTCCTTAATGAACTCAGAAAATGTTTTACACCTGACCCCTTCATTTAATATTGAAATTTTTGGAGACATCAAGGTAGGGAATTTACAAATGTGGCAGCAAAGGATGCTTGGGCACAAGATAAGAACATTTTCATTTGCAGCGAATGCAAGAGTAGTAAAGAAATGACTATCCACTTTGCAAGTTGGCTTGCAGTATTTCTCCTCTTATTACTTCCATTTCTCCTGATTTTCCAGTTACGTTGCAAACACTCTTCAACTTCCTCCCATATGGCCTGTGTAAATAATTCTACATATGATGAAAGTCTATTTGTAGGATGTTGGCATATGTAAACTCCATGTCACTAACTTTGAGGGGCCTATGGAGAAGTCTCCTATGTAGTACTAAATGAGAAGCATGTACTTGGGCATTAATACATGTGAAGCTGCTTGAATTTACTAATGTTCAGTTATGGGTTACAGCAATTTTTCCAATACACTAACTTAAGAAATATGATAGAGGGTAAGTCTAATTGATGGTTCCAATTTCAATATTTTTGTAAATCTATATTTTATGTACAATTCGCACTTATGAAAAGGAATATGCCTTAGCAAAGTTACAAAGTTTGTAAAAAAGTATAAACTAGAAATGTTGAGTGTGTGTGCATAACAGCACAAGCACAAAATCAAAGTCGTTCACAGCCTGTCAGTGTCAATTTCTGCAATTTGCCCTCACTGGTCAAACACTCAATGTGCATTTCTACCAGCACAGAAATTGACAGTTGACATGCTGAGAGGGATTTCCTGTTAGTGCCATATTACATGTGGTGCACATGCTCAACATTCCTTGTTTGTACTTTGTCTATGAATGCTGCAACTTTGTAATTCTGCTAAAATAAACTTATTCATGACTGTTAGTACCATTGCACCAGTCTGAAAGACATGGCAAGCCCTCGTCATAAAAACCCAGGGTTGACTAAGATAGCAGCTAGCCTCAAAGCAAGTGCCTAAATGTCATACAGATTGAAGTACATGATATGTTACCCGTTTTGAGAAGTGTGCCTGAAACAAGAGGAAGCATGGAAATAACAGGCCATTGGTATCTGGAAATATTTACAAGCAAATGTGAAAATTTCAAGCACATAATAAAGATGGGGAAAAAGCATATTTATCTGAATATCTTTCGATATATTATTGCAGCTTGCAATTTTAGCAAGTAGGCTTTCAGTGATGTTTGTTGTAGATTTTGATGTATACACCTACCATCCCATTAGCATTTGCAATAGTTTTAAAGCTAATGATTAAATCGCTAATTATTTTGATACTTTTTCTTATTTTTCTCAGTTTTGCTGAAGAATCAATTTCATATATTATTCTACGTGTAATAATTTGTCAATTTTATGTAGCAACTGCTATTGTGACAAGTGGAAAAAGAATACCTCAAAAGTATAATGTGTATTTTAAATGTTTTAAATACAATTGGTGTGCTTTTGACTCATTTTTAAATCTTATTTTATCAAGATCTAGTGAAGGTTAAATAGTAATATATTATCAAACACAACTTGTAAAGAAACAACACTCGTTCATGATAATTCATATTGCATCTACAATTTTACAAATTCTGTTCTGCAGAATGTGCTCAGTAAACTTCTATCTAAGTATATATTTAATAACAGACTCAGCCATTACTGCACGGCATCGGAGTTACCTCTTTTACTCACCAATCTCGGAGGGTAAACTTGTTTCTCTTTTTACTCCCAGTTATCTGCCGTTTCCATTTGTGCAACAGATATTCATGAGTTGAATGTGAGCTTACTCTTGTGAGTAAATAATACTGGTGCAGTGGTTGTCAGCTCTCCTTTTCATAAGTACTACTTGTGTTTACCTCTGCTTCATAAAAGTATTTAAGTTAGGAACATCATCTTAACTTGCCCTATGTAAATGAATTCAAATATACATTGTGATCAATTCATTGAGAGCAATGGAAATTTTTTCTATCTGGTAATAATGAAACCCTTTTTAATAAATGAAAGAGTATTAAATAATTTGATTCATTCAAGTAAAACAATACAAATTGAGTGTTCAGATACATGACAACCTGGAAGAAAGCTTTTAATCTTTAAATAATATTTTTTAAATGTTTCCTAAAGACCACCTGGATTGAGTTTTTTTATAGTCTGGGAAAAAGAAACAATCTTACTTATATTCTAGGCATTGTTAGATGAATATGAAAGTAAACATGTGCTATGAAGGCATGTATGTGATAAGGTAAACACCATGACATGATACTCATTTATTATTGGTTGGTGAACTCTAATGTCACTTCATGCAAGAAGAATGTTCGAAAGAGTCTGGTGCCTTACCGACTAGACCACCATGGCTGCCATTACAAATCAACACGCTAGTAAATAAATTGGATATTAGAGCATAATGTTGCAAAATTAGACAAATATCCATCAACTGAACATTGGTAACTTTATTTCCAAAATTTGATGTATGCAGCATTTCTTTGAAGTCCTATTTTAGTATTGTTAGAAACTTTCACCCAAATTTCATGAACCCAGGCTGTCAGCTGGAAGTTTGTTTAATTATGTAAGTATTACTATTTTTGTGTTAGGTTTTGTCTTAGTTTATTGTTTGTATAAATAGTAGTGTGTAATTAGTTATGACTAGAGGCACATATTTTTCGTAAATAAAAAAGCAAAATTTCTGTACAAAAAGTCAATTTCGGGTTCAAAAGCTGTAAATAAAATAAAATTTTGCTGTTATAGCGGTGAAAAAGCACTATATAAAATCACCTTTTGATTTTAAAGTTCGAATATAATCCCAAATTTGATTTAAATAATGCCTTTATTACACAAAATAAACATATCCCTTCTAATATCATATTTACGTCCTTACGAAGTTTATTCCTGTATATAGGGGTCCATTTTTGCTTCTGAAATATTTACAGCAAAATTAATCAATTTTCTGTGAATTGCAAAGCTCTCAAGATAATTCTGACTTCAGAAAGTGTCGCATCGGTAAATAAACTCTAAATTTTGTGTTTAAGGGTCTATTTTGCAATTCGCAGCTCATTTCACATTGCTTCATGACAAAACAAGGTAGAAAACTGTACCTCACACCTTTCAGAAACATGAAAAATTAACATTATATTGTGTTATTTAACACTTGGTGTTTTCGTCAAAAAGTAAATATGCATGCCTCTAGTTATGACATGTATTGTTCAATAGTGTTGCTGATTAAATATTGCCTGGCAAATTGTCCATTCTCATATTGAGCTGAAAAATTGAAACAAAACCACAGCAAAGCAGTTTGAAACCCCTACAACTACCATAGGTATAATGTCATTTGTCCAAAATGCTGTAGTGGACAATTTGAAAGTCAGTTTTTAAAAGTCATCAATGAAGTCTGAACTTTTTATGTTCGTGATGACAGTTTGCGAGATTTTTTTTTCTTATTGCATATTGGGGTCTTACTTATCAGAGAACCTTCTTTTTCAGTCTGATTACATAAATATTTTTAACTTTTATTATCCTACTAAGAAGTTATTTTACTGCCCATTGCACCCAGATATTGAAGTATTTCTCGAGCCCTGAGTTGCTGTAAATCCTGGGGTAGTCAAATATTCCAGTTTGTTTGTTTTCTTGCCGATTTCTGTGGTGGTGTGGTAAGGCGCTATACCAGGGTTCCCAGGTTTGAATCCTGGCCAGTATGAGTGTTCTTTGTAACTGTCTTTCCATCAATTTCACCACATCACTCATCTTCATTATTACTCTGGTTGACATGGGTTTCGATGTCATGCAGATGACTGTTGTCTGTAATTTCAGCATGCTGATTCCAAAAATGAAATCAATTTTTACCCATCACATCTAGTTTTTTTCAGAAAACATCAATATATTTACTGCCTTAATTTTACAATAAAATTTCAGTGATCAGCATTCAAAATACTTCCAGCAACACCTATTGATTTGAAAAATTGGATTTTTTTTTCTCAAAATGTCGACCTGTTAGCCAAAAGTGACAGAAAAGCTAACTAAAAGAAGTCAAGGTCCATCATGTTTTCTTATCAGTATCAAACTTAATAATACGCCATGTTATTCTAAAGTCCCTTTGTTTACAGTACATTATCTCATCTTCATAAAAATACTAGTGTTTCTCCAAATGCTGCTACTGGATGTTTTCTGTAAGTAATTTTCTATGAGTTGTACAAGTCTTGCATTTTTATTGGCAAAATAATCTCAAGGTGGTCTGGAGGGCCTATGTCAGGGAATTAGCTGTGGGAAGCAGGACTTCTCAACCCAATGAATAGAGCATCTCCATAGTTCCTTTTGCAATGTGCGGCCTGGCATTACCATGCAGCAATATCACCTGCCTCTCAATTTCGTTACACAATCCCAACACTTGTCCTTGATTTTTGGATTTTCGTTCAACAGTTGATCCAGTTTTTCATCCTTCACTTTTTGGCTATCCAGAATGCTGTTTACCTTACAGGTTGAATTTCTTTTCCCGGAATTGCTGAAACCACTTCTTGCAGGTGCTGGGAATGGGTAAGATATCAGCTCATCTCTGGTCTACATGTATACAAATATGTGAAAGTATTAACCTAGGCTGGTTTTTTCAATTTATTTTGTATCCAGGACATGTGTATTTAAATTTTTGTGGCTGTGGAATACAAGAAGCAGCTCTTAACTGTGACATTTTTTACTTTGCAGGAAATCAGAAATTGAATACTATGCTATGTTGGCAAAAACTGGAGTTCATCACTACACAGGAAACAATATTGAATTGGGCACAGCTTGTGGTAAATACTTCAGAGTGTGCACATTGTCAATCACAGATCCAGGAGATTCGGACATCATACGGTCAATGCCTGCAGAAGGACAATGAACTTGATCTGTAAATTGTGTGCAATAAAGCCGTATGTGTATGTTTAAGACTTACTTTGTTTTGAAGTTATTGAGTTCTAAGCCATAGACCTATGCTTTGTATTGGAGTTTGGTTTTTTTAAATTTGCTACACATACATATCAGTGGCACATGTTCACCGGAGAACTCAAAATTTTGGTACCAGAAGTTCAATCATGTGCACAATAGGCTCACAATCATGTGCATTGTGTCTATTTTATGTCCAAACCAACACCAAAATTGTAATTATCTAGTTAATTGGAGTAATCAAAAATGTGCAAATACAGTTTTCAAACTGTTTGTGTCAAAAGTTAACAGCTGTGGAGGCTATAACACTCAATTTTTTTTCCACTTCTGAGTAAATCCATGTAAATTCAAACAGGTACCAATTACTATATTTACACATATATTGGCTGCGTTTTTTACCCCAAAATGGATGCATAGGAGGATGCAACTTGTTTGCAGGATAATGTTTAAAAAGTAATACTTAAAATTTGTTCTCAATACTACATATTATGTTAAAACTACCAGTGTAACCAGGGTCTCAATTTGTGTACTAAAAACACTTAAGCATTTTCTTGATTATAACTGGCCACTTGCAATTCGAATTTCAAGGTTACTTGAACCATGATTTCATATTTTTGTTTCTTCTCTTGTCCTGTGTGTGAAATTTCAAGAAAACAATTTTGAACTTTGCTGCCTAAAAAAAAAAAGGTGCTGCTTATACGTGCATAAATATGGGATTACATTTTGCACGTCATTATTCATCCTTGTCATGAATAATATAAATTGAATTGAGGTTGCAAGGACTGTCACATAGCTAAATGGTTAGCAGTTGGTGGAAACAATCCTAGGTTTAGTTCTGGGTTAGAGCCTGCAAAATTTTGTTATTGACCCAGTATTGTGAGTGCAGTTGGGGACCCAGTTTCGAAAGCCAGTGAATAATGTACCTGTTGGCTTAACCTATAGTTAATAACTTGATATACACTGGAACCTCAATTTCACGCTTTTCAGGGAACCAAGCTGAAAAACTTTAAATGTAAAAAATAAAAGGAAAATTTTATAAATTTAGGACCATCAATATTGAATGTATAATGTGGGAAAATGTAAAATAAATCTGGGAACGTAAAATCAGGGTTCCACTGTATTTACCTCCTGCCAGCCTCGGACAGCCATTTTCATCAATTGTCGTCATCACAACTAATCTAGAAAGGTACGAAGGAATGTAAATGAACCTAAAATAGAAATATTTGCCTCGAGAAATACAGGGTGCGGCATTCAACATTTCTCATTTTCCAAATACCATAACGGACTTATTGTACACAGAAATTACATGAAATGAACAGTGTTATGGTCTTGAATTTACAGTTCAGACTTTTTTTTATTTTAATAAGTCCTCAAGCTTGTGTCAATGCATTGTTCCTTGTACACTGGCCATTAGTCACCGCAGTCTAGTGTAACATCAGCAATTTCCTCATCAATTGCATTTTTGAGACTTTGAGATCAGGGAGGGTACCTTAGCCTTCAGGTACCCCCACAAAAAGAAGCCTGGTGCAGTGAGGTTGTATAGAGGGCCACTGAATGTCACTGAACCTGTAGAGGTCATCCGGGGAAAGCAGTACATAGTGTGTTCAAGAAAAGAATTGCTCTGTGTGATGTGGCTCTATCATGTTGAAAGCACAGGGTCTCTGTTCCATCCAGTTACAACATATCACAGCAGCACCATTATCGTCCTTGAAAAGGTAGGGGGCTGATAATTCCCTGTGCTGCAATGGTACATGAAACTGTGTACAATAAATCAGTTATGGTATTTTGAAAATTAGAAACTAAATGCCGCACCCTGTGTATGCAAAGAAGTAGGTGTTTCAGTGGCATACATATATTTATCAGAAGAACTGCCATGTATTTTGCGACTGTTCGAAATGCATTTTCATCGCATCGCGTCGTGCAACTTCAAAACTTGCAGGTAAGAAAAAACTGGTTAATAGTTTAACCATTAGGAATGAATTCTGCGTAAACAATGCAGTTTCTATCAGAAAAAGGTATCAGCATTGACTTGACATGTTGCCCTGAGCGAGGTTGGTCTGAAAGTGACAATTCGCCATTCTTGAAGCGGGAAAACCACTCGTAAACTTGTGTCTTCCCCAGAGCAGCTTCCTTGCAAGCTGTTTCAAGCATTACAACGGTTTCTGCTGCCATTTTCCCCATCAGAAAACATATTTTCACAGCGCTACGTTGTACAAACGTTTCAGCCATCACAACTATGAAAGATCAAGGGAGAGGTGCTTAACAAAAAAAATGTACGTGTCACCACGACTTCACTCAATGCTGCTGGTCGGCAAACTGATACAGAAGACATCTAGCAGTGGAAACATGTACTACAATAGGCCTGCCCGAAGTACCAATTGTGGGTGCAAAATTAATGAGGGGTATATTTTACATTGTAAAAGGTATTCTTCATTGCTTTATCGTATTATGCCAGACATCTTAAAAGAGTTGTATACAATCACATCTGGTCAAGTTGCGAATCGTAGCTCTTTATGGTACATTTGAATGTTTTCATATTACATTCCAGTAGGCTTGGGAATGTTTGTAAACAAGAAAGAAAAAAAAACTCCCATCTTAAATCAGTAAAGTTGAAAGTTTTCAAACTGCATCTCTTTGTTGAATACAGAAAACACACTACTGAATTTTAAATCCAGTGGATTCTTCTCAATTCGAACTCCAGGGGGGACATGAAAACAATTCGAATTAACAAAATCATGCATTATTAACCGTACTAAGGTGTTCATATCTAGCATACACGTAAGTTGTTTGGGTAAAAAAATGACTCATACATATTTACATAAAAAATAGGTATTTATATTTGTGCATGTGTGTGTGAGAGAGAGAGTTTGGGAGAAATAAATTTATTTCGTACATGCATGCTGCAGCACTGTATGATGACATACTTTTGTTTGCTGTTCATTTTTCTTCTTTAGGTTAATTTTCAATTCAATTGCACATTTATGTTTTGAGGAATACAAAAATGAAGAACAAATTCATCATTTACAATCATGATTAATTGAGAATAAAAGTAACAAGAAATAACATTCTTTAGATGTACATGCAAACATTACGAGGCTGCATTTCTGTATCACCAATATTCTGTTTACCAACACACAATTTTTGCACACTTGAATTCATATCTCTCTTGCAAGTGAACCTTTCACATTTGCTGCATTTCGCAGAACTTTTGTTATCAGTTTTTGGACACGGGTGGCATCTTCCCCTTTTACCACTGGTTTTCGCACTCGCACATCCAGCAGAAGTCAAATTAGGTCATGAGTGACAGATCCTCTCGGCTATTGCTCTGGCCGCTTCTGCTCTTGGTTGATCATCTGGCTTCACCATTGCCATACCAAGTAGCTCGAGGAAGATCCTTCTTTTGTGGAAAGAGTTCTTCTTCCATTCAGGATTGATCTTCAGAAAGAGCACATATGTGTTGCAAGCAGAAATATCCAGAATGTTGGAGAAAACTACAATAGGCCATCTGTTGGTCTTTCTCTTACAGGTGTAGTTCAGGACTAGCTTGTCCAGTGTGTCAACTCCACCCTTGGTTCTGTTGTAATCCAGAATGATTTGTGGTTTCTTTGTGGCTCCATCAGACAACTCTGTCATGATGAAGAGTGCTTTGAAGGATCACACACTTGCCTTTCTTTGGAACATAAGATACGAGTGTTGTATCCTTTGTGAACGCAATGTCGATGTGTATGTTGGGACCCCTTTAGTTACAAGCAGCTGTGGAGGAATAGTTGTCTTGTTTTTTCTAATCGTTCCAATCATTGTAAGGTTCTTTTTTAGAAGAACCTGCCCAAGTTCATGTGACATTATGTCCTTTCAAGCCCTGAACGAGATCAACGACGATCCTTGGCCCTTGGTGCTTTTCCTGTGCACACCCTGGTTGCCTTCCAAGGTACGGCTGTATGTTCCAGACGTAACTGGTAACATTATCGCGAAGTACCCAGAATTTTATACCATACTTCGCCAGTTTTTTTGGGATATATTGTCGGAAAGGACATCTTCCACGGAATGTTACCAGTTGCTCATCCACAGTGACGAACATGTTTAGATTGCACAATTAGGGCAAAATTTCCACTCATCTGTCCCATAATTCCCTTATGGCTGCAAATTTGTCTGTTTCCCGTGTTCATGCTAGTGTTTGTCGCTCATCAAATCTAAGAACCCAGGATATCATCTTGAATTTCTCCAGAGAGATGGTTGCTCTGAAGATATTCCGTCCAGTGGAAGCATCCAAAAGACACTCTACATGGATTCATTGTGCGATTTGTGTACTCCAGACAGCAGAAACAGGCCAATGTATGCTTCCATGTCAATGCTATTCAAATAATTGAGTTTCTCACCAAAACACATCTTCCTTTTTTGTTAGAATTTGTTAATATATTCATAACCAGTGGAGGAAGAAAAAGCATGAACGCAGAGTATACATCAATTCTAGAAGTGGCATATCTTGTTGGACCTGGAGTCATGTTGACGTTTGCTGCCTTGTGGAGCTTGTGGTTCCGGCTTCCAATGATGTTTTTGTCTTTTGACAAAAGAGTCGAGCCCACCTCCTGATCGTCTTGAGCATCTTCATCATCAGATGATTCCACTTCCTCTGATACGTGATCACCTGTTTCAGAAACATTTTCTTATAAGTCGGATAATTCCTCTTCTAAAAGCTTGAAGATTTCTTCACGAGAAATTCCACGCGCAGCCATATCCATATACTACAGCTGGAGAAAGAAGAGGAGAATAATCCTCTTGGTGCAGTACTGATTAGCAACACTAGCCCCAACTCTAGCACATACACACAGGTGGAACTGAGAGAATGTTGTCAACAGTCAGTGAGAAAAACAGCTGGACTAGTCTATTAACAGCGAGGGAGGAAGGAATGTGGATTAAAATGTATGGGAAATGCCATATGGGTAAAAAATGACCCAAACAACTTGTGTTACTATTTTTACTGAAAGAAAACTAACATGTGAAATCGAATGAAACTTACCATAAACGTACCTTAGGGTCATAAAAACAGTCAAGACGACAGTGAAAAATACCAATTATTAAAATATTTTTGACAAAATTAAATTTCACATGGGTCGAAGAAGATTATACTACAGAATGAACAAAAATAAAATGCAGTGGACCTTGATTTTGTGTGGGGTCCTATAGTGCAAACCAAAACCAATTCCTCTTAACATTAACTAGGCTCAGAAACTGATGAAAAATAATATATTTTTTTGAGCCTTGAAAACCATTGTAAACCTGATATCACTTAGAATCAGAAAACATGGTTTTTATTTTGCATTTTTTGGCTTTTTTTAGGTCGTTTTTCAGTATTTTTTGCTGTTTTTCTTCAATTTTGAGGTTTATTGTTCTTCCATATTGTGTCCTGAATTTTAAATGCATTTCCTAGCATAATTTACATATTTAAATTTCCTGTGATGGTCCTTTTAGCAAGTTCGCCATGGAAAATAAAATTGGAAATGTTTGGCAATTTACTAATTAATTGTGGTATAATTTATTTTCCCCCCTCAAACTTACAATGCTTTGGGTGAATCATTCTGAAAGTATGTGAATTACTTTACAGAAAAACCTAGAAGTAAAAATAAACAAAAATACATGACCATTTAATTGCCTTTTACCTTTGATTCACTAGTTCAAGCAGTTTTATCAAATTATTCAACTACTCTCTTGAAATTTTTGAAAAAATCAAGCTTTCATTTTCAGTGAAAATTATTTTTTGTCATTTTTTTGTACCATTTTTTAAGGTAATTTTTAGGTCAACTTCCGAGCCCTAGTAATTAAGATACCAGTAAATGGAAAACACATTTAAGTAAGAACATTAACAAAATAATGTGTTCGGCACACTCTTTAGTGGTGTCACTTTCCTTCCTCGCACCTCTTTCTACTTCTCTTAGAACGTCTTTTTTTCCTCTGTTACACTAATATATGCATCATGCTTCGACACTGGGAACAATTTACCCTCACTAATTACAACTGAGGGCAGATAAGAAGACTTTCACAAATCATTGGCTCATCGGGATTCAAGAATGAACACCTGCACACTATGTTATTGGAAGGGTGCGTACCAGCAAATTTTATTCTACCTAAAGGAGATTTCATATCGAACTGACCAGCAGCAAGGTCCCCTTCAGTCTAAAGCAAAACATTCACCACATATGCGCGAAACATGGACTGCGGCAATATGATGCATAGTATTGAGAAAACTGCCCAATCCGAACAACACATGTAGCTTCCATTGTTTCTTCATTCGAAAGATTACACTGGTAACTGAGGGTTTGCTTCCAAGCAACACATTTTGCTTGTCGCTTCGGTCTGAAATCTCCCTTTGGGTGTCTGGAATACCTTCGAATTATCCAAATAAAAGGTTTGAAAATTTTAGTTACATATGAATTTGCAACATTGGTTTCAATAGGAATTTCAAAGAAATAAACTTCCATTTGATTAATTAAATTTTTTTTTTAAAAAAAAGGTCACTGTTCAACTTTCAACCAGGAAGTCTGTATGGCACAATGATATAAAAATCACATTGAATAATACTGTATAGTGTCGAATATAACATCTTGTACTGGGCTATTCCATGTTCAACTATTTTTAAAGATTCAATATTTGTGTTGTTGATGTATCAGCAATTGAAAATTGACCAGCTGATTTTTATTTTTGTTTGCCAGTGACAACATAATTTTTCAACAGAGCATGGTTATTTTGATTTTGCAAGAGTAAGTCCGTGTGTGTGTGTGTGTGTGTGTGCATATACAGTGATGATGAATTTAGACACCAGTCATCTACAGTGTCTGACAATTCTGGGTTGTAACAATTCCATTGACTTTCAACCAGGCCCATAGCCAGAATTGCTCTCCAGGAGGGGGGCGCTTGCGCTTCTAAACAAAGTTCATTTTTCTAAAGTTTAACAGTATTAAATGAAGGTAAATTTTAAATTAACGTAAAATATAAAATTTAGATATTTTTAAAAAAGCTAATATTTTTATATCTTCTAAAACATCTCTTGAAGTGTTCATTGACTGGTTGTGACACCTTCCTTAATGCACATTCCATATTATTTTTGATGACACAATTATTTATATCATACAAGTAAAAATGAACAATATTGACTTCAGTCATAGTTCCTACCGTACATTCCACCCCCAGCAGATGCAATAAAACTCCCCTTAATTTTCAAAACTTTATTGACATTTAACGCAGATGTGGATGGAATGTGGATAATGACATCGAAGTCGCAGATTTCTGTCAAACAAGAGGCTGCAACAGGGGCTGGGAAGGTACAAATAAAGAAGCTCCCCTCTGGAAGACATTCTAAAGTCTAGACCTGGGATTCCCAAACTTTTTCGTTTCACGGCTCCTTTAGTATTTCAAGATTTTTCCACGGTGCCCAAGTCAGAATGTCAGCCTATCTAGCATTTGCAAAACACTGTGTGGTTGAGTTGCTTCAAATTCAGAAACATATGTGTAAAAAGTACTAAATAAGCACATATTCAGGGTAGCTACAAACAAGCAGAAATGAAATTCCCTGATTTTTCCCTGACAATCATAAACTAAATCCATGTTTTGCAAATGGAAATGAGAAAGTTATATACAAGGGTTGGATAAAAAGTAATGGCAACACTGCTGTCCCGTGAAAGGGGTGAGTCACAGCGCCACATGCGTTTCGTGGCTGATAAAGGAATGTCAGACGAGAAAGTATAGTGAGTGGGAGTGATTGTATGTTATTCAGTCAAAAACAGCAGTGCTCTGAAGCAGAGGACGAGAGTGCAAGCACCCTAACAATATGTTTAGGCAAGAAGAACGTCGTCTCTCAGGCAGACTGTCAACGCAGCCTACTTCTGCACCTTCTTGCAACACCACCTTCGTCTCGCATTAAGAAGGAAGCGACGGCACGGTGTCCCATCATCCTGCTTGACAATGCAAGGTGTCACACTGCGAACAATGTGACGGCGTTCCTGCATAACTGGTAGTGGGAGGTACTGGAACATCTGCCGTATTCACCGGTATGAGACTGTGTGATTACAACCGTTTTGTCAAAATGAAGGAACCACTGGGCGCGAAGCAGTACAACATGCGCAAAACCATCATACGTGCTATAGGGCAGTCACTGCGGGACATTGACAGAGATGGACGTGCTGACGTTGTACGACGCCTTTCATACCTGTGACAGAAGGTCGTAGAGATGAGGGGCGATTACTTTGAAGGAATGTAACACGTGCTCCTCTGCCAATACAGTCAAGCAGGCGCGGCTCGTGCATTATTTACCCGGGGGTTCACTGAAGTGATGTGACATATATTCACTTTCCGCAAAATATACTTCCTTCGCCCAACAAAAGGATGGGGGAGGGTTTAAAAGCTTTGTCAAGAATTCTTTTTATCTGGGAGTATAAGGTTTTGTTGTAGGGGTGTGCGAATAAATTTAGGGCTGAAACTACAATAAATTGTGCCTTTATGAAAAAAGTTGAGTTTTGTTGGAATATCATGGACGTTCTCAAGTAGGGGCAAGTAATATATTTTTTCCCCACGAGGAGCAAAAAACACTCCTTCAGTCTGAAGTTACTGCAACGCTTTTATAATAATTACCAAAAATTACTGTGACTGAAATTAAATTATATGCGTGTAATATATAATTTTTGGTTTACATTCAATTTCCATGGGGGGGGCGGCCCCCTTTTCCCCTTCCGGACGTCCATGCTGACTAATCAGAACTGGTCCTACATTTGTTAAAGGGAAATGGCAACTAATGGCATGCGCATACTAGAAATCGAACCTGAGACCCTTTCATTTATACGCGACAGGTTTGTTCAAATTTGGGGCTGGTCGACCAGCATACGCTTTTTTTCAGTGGACAAGGAAGTTTGTTTACGTTAATTATGTGCATTTCTATCGGTCATTTCTTACCTGCGCGGACAGCAACGCCTACACTGCATCAAATGACATAACCTAGGTAAAGTCCATCCCTCATTTCACTCGCAGCATCACTTAATACTTTCCAACAAGTATCCAAGCACTTCAAAAACTAAAAAACTTGAGACTTTGACAGCGAGTCACGTCTTCGTGCCATTCTTTCTCTTTCGCGAACCCGAAGTGTTTCCACCTTTAAGGAAAAACCTCTGAATGCATGCACAAGGTATTTTGGTAATGTATCTCCTTTATTTTAATTCATCGCATCTAATTCCAGCTTCTATTTGTTTCCACTCATCCATCTCTGACACAATCTTGCATTTATTCCAAGAAGTTCGGTGCAAAAATGATACAAGAGAAGATTGAATATGTAATGTGTGCGCTTCAAACTTGAACCGCACACAGCAACACTGGAAGGGAGGAAGCAGCGAGAAAGGAGCCTTGTCCCACGGCTTCTGCGAGAGAACGAACTGCGCATGACCGTTGGGTAGAGACATAGGTTCTGGAATCTCATCTCCCATGTATTTTGTCCTATACCCTCCTCGCGCTTCTGCTCCCGCACGAAGCTTTCACAATGGCACGAGCTGTCCTGTGGGGGTTCAACTGAGGGTCTGTATCAGGGCGGCCGATTCGCGGTTTCTTCTTCTCAGCAAGAGAGTTTGCCGTGTTACGGGCACAAATACATGACTTATTGTGTAGAATTTTTAGCGAAATAATGTGAAAATAAAGACATTGTTCATTCTCGAGGTGATTATCGTATATTACTGGGGGTTCACTGATCCTGTGCGCTATAGGGCCAACCGCGCCTGCAGTCAAGTACCAATTATACCAGTGTTGCCATTACTTTTTATCCAACCTTTGTAGATCTAGGTATGTGTTGTTTTAAGTGCCTATATTTACTTCATTTCTCTATGATTTGCCTTCAAACTGCAAAATAGTGAATTTGGAAAATTATTACAATTCACAAGCTAGGGAGGGATTATGCGATTTTTTCATATGCTTATTTGATTATTTTTAAAGTTACAAACGACTAAATGAGATTAGAGTGAAGCGTGATTGATGAAAAAGTAAATATTGTAATTTATCAATCTCCTTTCTAGTTATTAAATGTTGAGATTTCCACCGAGGTTTGGAACCCTCTGCTTGCAAAAACCATGAGTGCAGACTCATTTTTTGATGCATAAAACTACTCTTTTCTTTGTAAAGCAAACAACTTAACACTTGCACATAAGTGAAAAAATTGAATCGTACAAAACATATTTCAATGGAACTTCTCCTTCAGTACAAACACTCACAGTATATACAAGTACTGTGGAACTGACAACACACAGTTATACCATTATTGCCGGCGAAAATTAAAAGTTTAATGCAAGCAATTTATACTGCATTGTATAGGTACCTGATTTAGCTAACCAAATATTAAAATAGGAACACGCTGTTGATAACAGCTTCCAAAAGTTTATATATGAGGTAAAAAAAGGTAAAGTGTGCTTAGCACCATGCCATGAAGGCGTATAGAGGGTGTGGGGGTAACGCCCCACACTTTCTTGATCCGGTCATGAGTGGGAGTGATGTGATCAGCATCATGCCCCTGACTGCCTTTACCCCCCAGGGTTTCCCCCAGGTACCCATGTTATTCGACGCTGGGTGGGCACCGGGGCTGTTTCCATCGTTAGAAAAGTTCCCGGATTTGAACCGGCCGGGGATCGAACCCGGGACCTTGAGCATAGTAGTCAGATGCGTTACCGACTGAGCCACCATATATGAGGGGCATCTAGAAAAAGTTCCAATGGCACATGTACACAGTGGCGAAGCGTTGAGTTGCTAGCAGGGTAGGCACAAAAGTGCAATAATTTCCATTAGTTGCTTAAATATGTAAAAAGAAAGGGAGGGGGGCTATGTCATGGAGAGTGGTTCAATGTCTCTCGAGGCCGCTTCTTTACTTGACAGTGGCGTGACGTTTTCAAAAGTGTTGTTACAGACCATCAGTATGATAATTATGTCTTAGGCGTTCTCCTCCCACCCACCAAATGCAATCGATCTAGATTTTTGTTAATTTCGTTTTTTGTTTTTTTTTGTATTTTTTCAACCCCTGATTTATGCACGCACCTCCAGAAAGAACTACAAATCATGAGACATCGCGGAAATCCAATGAATAGTGCTCGAGCCCTGTTGTCAATTCTTCATCACTTTTTTCTAAATTTATTTATTTATTTTCCAATGAGGTGAAAAGGGCTAGAAGAACCCCATAATTTTCGGGTCAGTATGACGTTTGTTCCGTGAGCAGATGACAGAATTCCGCACTTTCAGCGACTGTCAGTTTGGTACGTTCTACTGTTGCCAACTTAGTTTTTTTAGCAAGACTTCCTCGCACCAAGAAAACACCATTGTTATATGTTGTCTAACTAAAGGAATGGTTGTAATTAATTCCAGTCTTGGCTTTCTAGATAAATGAATTTCTGACACCTGTATGTGCAAGTAAACTTAATTTAAATTTTGGATATTTTCGTCTCAGTTGTTCTGCTCTATGTTAACCGTGACGATGAGAATATATGGAGAAGAAATGAAGAGGATCAGGAAACATTGACATGACCACAATTAGGTCACCTGGCTTCGTAACGTGTTAGGATGACCACTACGGGGCTTTCAAGAAAAAAACATATGTAAAGGTGACCTATCTTATTCAGTGTGAATACGTCGCATCCTAGTTTGTTCTACCCACCTTTACGTGATAATAGAACATAGGATCCTTGTTTGGGACCCTTCTATCATGGCAACACGAAAGGTTACTAATGTAACTATAAACAGGTTATAATAAATGTAGTTGCTTGAGAGAATAGAATCCCAATTTTTAGGCGCAATTTAGCTCTTTTCTGCCAATCCAAAGTGACAACACTGGCCTGTTCCGCCAGACCTGAAACAGACCCCGCGATAACCCCACAACACTCTTTGTCCTAAACACAAAAAAAGTCTTCCTTTGCATTGTACTCTCATTGACCGCCCTCTTCTCTTGTTATCCCTTCAGGGTAAGCGAAACTGCCTACCTCTTCGCTTGTATCGGCTGCATAAAAAATGTCTGCTTGTAATATCTATTCGACGACAGTGTTAACGCATTAAATAACGTTTCAACAACTTTTAATTTTTTAAAAAAAAATTGCTGTCACTTGCCACTTGCAAAGAAAAATAGAGTTGAAAACATTTTAGAAGTTATTCTTATAAGAAGAAAACATTAAAGATCAAAAGTGGGTCCTACCTTACCGATGAAGATTACATCTTCACTCAATTGTTCTTGCATTTTAGTCCAGCACTTCCTTGCATAAATCTGATCGCTGAACACGACACGAATCACAAACAAAACTCTACCGCCACGAACCTCGCGGTCGGAGTCACGCTCCCTTGTAGCGTCCTGAGCAGGAGGCAAGTTTTCACAGAGAGGGAACAAACAAGCGAGGGAATCCCCTTTCACGATAAAAATAAATTATTCTATTTCCAGTGAAAGTAAAACTACTTTGTAAATATAAGGCGTAACTAGCATTTTAATTTACATAATTTGGTATGAAGACTTACTTTAGAATTATAAGTTCTTTAGACTTGCTGTTTACGCTACGGTGTTGGGTGAATCGACAAGACCATCAGCACTCTGACCAGAAAACGAAGTCAGAACTACAGTACTCCGTAATTTTCAATTTCACTTACTCTTGTCGATGAAAGGAAGGAAAACCAAAGTTTCGTACAAAATATGAAGAATGTACAATGAAATAGAAATATCTCTGCACGAACAGAGGCTAATGTTTATAAAAAATGCTGGTACACCACAAATTTCCAACCCTGGCGGAAATGCAGTGTTGCTGACATTCTGTTCGTCCTAGTGGGTAACACCGCGAGGCCGGCCTCAGGAGTACGTTAAAAGCATACGTACATTACTCGTAAGATTAGACTTCCCGCATATACAACCGTACAACAGAATGTGAAGAGAAGAGGCCCCAGCAAATGTGCCTCACTCCGTGGAAAGTTTGTATACTAGACAGGGTTAGAATTTTTTTGTAATTATCATAAATGAAAATTCCAAACTTTTGCATTTCATTGCATATGTTTTGACGAAATAAGTAAACACAAGTTTAAAAGAGTAATGGCGTGGGTAGGCCCGGCCTCCTGGCCTCCTGGCCTCCTAGGACGCTTCGCCACTGCATGTACATGACGTAAGTAGTCTGAGCGTAACATGCAAATGCAGGCAGGAAGAAGTATCATGTGGTTGTAATCTGGTGTAGTCGCAGCGCAGCAATTATAGGACAGTTCTAGGTTATAGAAGGCCGCTCTCATACAGTCTCCCACTGACTGTGAGGTACATGTGATAATCACATTTTTGCACACTCACAATCCAGCAAGCAATTGTGTTAGGTGTACAGACCAGATGATGTGAGCAATAGTATGGCCAGACGATGGTGCAGACAATTCACATACCCCATACAGTTGACTACATGCAGGTTATTTTGCATCCCTTCAAGTGAAAGATCTTGGACCACTTTCTGTATAGCCACGGCCTTGCATGTAACAACTTACATATCTTTGCTCAGCTGAAGAGGTTTTTGGCAGGACAAGGTTACAACACCTACATTGTGGTACAGATAGTTCCAGCCTTTGCTGTCAGACACACATGCCATGCTACGATAAATGCCAGAACAACGGTGGTGATTATGCCGAAAATTAGGTTAGGAGTCACTTTAATTGATGCAATAAATTACTACTGATATTTTAGTTTTATTTATGCCTAATCAGTAGGGATCTTGATTTTTTCGTAATTTTCATTTTAGCACATTTCCTGTTCTAAATTGCATGTCACATGCCCTACTATTTGTGAGAATTTGACACCTAGGAAGTTATATTGGGAAAGATATTTTCCATACCACCTTTTTAAGTTTAAGGTAAGGGTTTTAGATAATGGGATTTTTCCCCGTATATACTGAAGAGTGCAAAATGGCCATATGTGGCGACGCACCCTAAAATATTAAATTAATCAATCTCAAGTGACAGATATCGATACATTACGGCACCAAAGATTGGCATTTTTTTTAAGGAAGTTGTTTTTCATTATTTCTTGCTCGACAAATACTGATGTTACAACTCCCCTGTGGCAGTTGGTGAGCACTCGATCTCCACCAAAATTGCACCACTTAGCTCGGTGATTCAAAACACTTCTCGCGTGATAAATACTGATGATGCAGCTCCAGTGTGGTGGCAGATACGCACTCTATCTCCTATCAGAACCCTGCCACTATGCTGTGATGCAAATTATTCTCATAGAAGTTGAGGTTGCAGTAAACTTGAGGTTGGGAGCATGTACTTGTCAAATTTTTATAACGTTTACCAATACAGATTTCTGTTTCGATTTTACGTGATATTATTTAACATATATATATATCCCGATTTATTGGATTATTTTTTAAATCAAAGAATAGTTCAATGTCATTGTAAATATATATTAACCTGCGCAAAATCAGTATTACGCATGGATAGTGAAAGAAAACCTCTGTACACATTGCTACATTAAATAAGGTTAAGTGAGCGAGAAGAGTACTAAAATCCAGCAGGATGTTTGCAGTGGTGCAGCAGATTAAGGCTCTGTCCGAAAGGTAGAAGTAATTTGGTCTTGGCGGAAGTGACATCCCTAAAATTCACCTGGATGCACTCCCCCAACCAGATAACCTTCCTGGATGTGGACGTGTACATCGAGGGAGGACACCTGAACTATGAGGGATGATCGAAAAAAAAGGTTACAAAGCATATAACTTTTTTTTATTCATTGTAACGTAACGAAAATTTATGTGTAAATTAATAACATGTTTGTCTTGTTGCGAGTTTGAGGACTTCGGATTCTGACCATGTATACCCGAGAAGCGGACATTTAAAATGGTGACTCGTCTAGAAAATTGGTCAAGAGTAGAAGTGAGGGCAGTGGTACGGTTCCTGTGGGCCAAAAACACTACACCTGCTTACATTCATAGGCAGATTGTGGAGGTGTATGGGGAGGGGACAATTTCAAGGCAACATGTAGCGAAGTGGTGTCGTGCCTTCAAAGAAGGACGGACCAGTATTGTTAATGACAACCCTGGACACAACGGTAGGCCCAGTACCTCAACCACTGACGTGAACTGTGCTCTTGTGGATGAGTGTATTTGTGAGGACAGAAGAACATTACGCTCAATATCAGCTGAGCTGGGACTACCATTGGTTGGCTGGCCACCATTATCTGACATGTGATGATGTCAAAAGAGCTGGCTCACGGTGGCTACGAGAACCTTACGCGGATTTCTGTGCAACCGGTATGGAAAACCTCATGTACCGTTGTGACAAATGCTTGAACAAAAAAGGTGATTACATAGAGGACTAGTGTTGAGTGCCTTCCATCATCAGGTGTGTTGATCTTCCAGCTATGTGTAACACACAAGCCATAATAGGCTTTGTAACCTTTTTTTTCGATCATCCCTCGTACCTCCATCCACAAAAAAACCCACCAACCACATGCAATACCTACACTTCTCCAGCTCCCACCCGTTCCACACCAAAAAAGCCATTCCATTCTCTCTGGCCCTCAGGGGACAGCACCTGAACACTTCACCCACCTCCCACCAGAATTATAACCTCCACCTACACCAGGCCCTGGTTAACCGTGGATATCCCTCCATCCTGGTCACCAAGCAAATATCGCAAGCTGCCTCACATACCACTACCACCAAGAAACCTGCTGCCACCAACCCACCTGTACTCATCACCCAATATCATCCCCACCTCAACAAAATCAGGCACACACTGCACTCTCTTCTCCCAATTCTCCACAGTGATCCTGAAAAGAAAAACATATTTCCCGACAAACCCAGAGTAGTTTTCAAACGCCCCCAACCTCCCAAACATCCTGGTCCACAACACTCCTTCACCACACACGCCCATAAATGCAACCGCCCCAGGTGCAAGACCTGCCCCATCCTCATCACTTCTCACACCCTCCAGGTGCACATGGCTACTGGCAAATTTACCCTCCATCCCAAAGGGACCTGCCATGCCTCAAACCTTATCTACATCCTCACCTGCAACATCTGTGGTGATTTTTACTTGGGGGCAACATCAACGGCCCTCAACCTCCGCATCAATAACCACCACTCCTCCACCCACAACCTGGACTTCACTGTCGCCGTCCACACCAACCACCACAACATCAGTTTCAACGACTGCTTCCGGGTAGTGATTATCCATCTCCTACCCCAACCAGCCAACACCTCAGTTCGCAAAACATGGGAGAGGGCCTATATATCGGCCATGAGTGCAACCACTCCACCTGGCTTGAACAAGGCCACCCAATAATGCCCATCCTTCACCCACCTTCCCTCCCAAGCCATCCCATCCCTCCCAGCTCATCCCACACACACAGTTTACGACGAGCCTGGTGACGAAACAGTGTTTTTTCGTTCTACGCACCGCTTCTTCTTCGATGGGGACCTGGCAACTCTGCAGGGCCCCAACTTCCGGTTCCGTCTCTTTCTCCTCACACCGATGATGTTATGAAATTAGCGAAAATTTTGAATTTTTCTACTGTCCGGTGAGTGTTTCCTTTTACCTTCTTTGATTTTTACTTAGCCCTTTTGGTCCTACTTGCTTTTATCCATTATATATATATATATATATATATATATATATATATATATATATAGAGAGAGAGAGAGAGAGAGAGAGAGGATAAAAGAAAGGAAGGAAGGAGGGCCACAAGGGCTAAATAAAAAGTGAAAGAGGAGAGAGGAAACACTCACCGGACAAAGAAACAATTCAAATTTTCGTGATGGTATGTCACATTTTCAGGAGTAGAGAGATGTTGTATAACTAAGTGACAACATGGATGGAAGAGTAAGCATGACCTGCAGTGTTGCCAGGTATATATATATAGATGGTTCTTTCGCCTGGCTTGTCGAAAACTGTGAGTGTTGGTGGGGGGGGGGGGGTTGTTGGGAAAAGGTGGTGGTGAGGGTGAGGATAGGGGATGAGGGGCGTTACTGGGTGGCCTTGTTCAGGCCTGGAGGTGTGGTTGCATTCATGGTCGATATGTAGGCCCCCTCCCATCTTCTATGTATTGAGGTGTTGGTGGATTAGGGCAAGGAGTGGACGATCGCTACCTGGAAGCCATCATAAAAAGGAATATTGTGGTGATTGGTGTGAATGGCAACAGCAAAGTCCAGGTTTTGGGTAGAGGAACGGTGGTTGTTGATGCGGAGGTTCAGGGCTGTGGATGTTTCCCCCAGGTAGAAGCTCCCACAGATGTTGCACGTGAGGATATAAATTAGGTTAGAGCTGCTGCAGGTTCCTTTGGGGTAGAGGGTGAATTTGCTGGTGGCAGTGTGGATCTAGAGGGTGCGGGAAGTGACAAATATGGGGCAGGTTTTGCACCTTGGGCGGTTGCATTTGTGGGCAGGTGCGAGTTGATTGTGAGTAGGTGGATTGTGGTGGACCAGGATGTTTTGGAGATTGGGAGGGCGTTTGAAGACAACTCTGGGCTTGTCGGGGAAGATATTTCTGGTGTCAGGATCACTGTGCAGGATGGGTAGGAGAGAACGTAGAGTGTGTCTGATTTTGTTGAGGTGGGGGTGATATTGGGTGACAAGTGCAGGGGGATTGGTGGCAGGTTTCTTGGTGGGAGTGTATGAAGCAGCTCGGGATATTTGTTTGGTGACCAGGGTGGAAGGATATCCACGGTTGGTCAAGGCTTGGTGTAAGCGGAGGTTATAGTTCTGTCGGGAGGTGGCTGAGGTGTTGACCTCTGAGGGCCAGGGAGAATGGGAATGGTGTGGAATGGATGGGAGCTGGAGAAGTGTAGGTATTGCACCAACTGTCCTTCCTTCATGTGTACATCCACATCCAGGAAGGTGATTTGGTTGGTGGAGTGAGTCCAGGTGAAATTGATGGAGCTGAAGTGGTTAAGTTTGTCTAGGAAGGTGGTCAGGGAAGGTTCTCCATGCGTCCAAAGCATGAAGATGTCATCGATGAAACGGAGCCAGAGGAGAGGTTTGGGAGATTGGGTCTCCAGGAACTCTTTTTCAACTTTGCCCATGGACAGGTTGGCATAGGATGGGGCCATTCTGGTACCCATGGCTGTGCCCCGGATTTGGAGATAGTGCTTGTCCTCGAAGGTGAAGTTTTGGTCTGTTGTTGAGGAAGGATTCTATGGAGCAGAGGCCATGGGAGTGAGGTATGCTCGTGTAGAGAGAAGTAACATCGATGGTGACACGGATAGTGTTGGCAGGCAATGGTGGGAGAGTGTTAATTTTCTGAAGGAAGTGGCTGGTGTCCCGGAGGTAGGAGGGCAGAGCTTTAACAAGAGGCTGGAGGTGGGAGTCGACAAAGGCTGAGATTCTTTCAGAAGGTGAATTGTAACTGGACACGATGGGTCTGCCAGGGTTGCCAGGTTTATGGATCTTGGGCAGCAGGTAAAAAGTGGGGGTGCGGGGGTTGTCTGGGATGAGCATGGATATGGTGGAGGCTGTCAGGCCCTCCGGGGGGACCTCGGGTGTGGATAAAGTCCTGGATTCTGTTGAGGTGTGTGGCTGAAAGGTCGACCGTGGTGGTTTTGTAGGTGGAGGAGTCGGCCAGCTGGCTAGTGGCTTCCACCAGGTAATCTTGAGAGTTCAAGATCACCGTGGTGGATCCCTAGTCAGCTGGGAGGATTTTGATGTGGTGGTTCTGGCGGAGATCTTGAAGGGCTTTATCTTCAGAGGGATTCAAGTTAGGTTTGTTGTGGAGGTTGTCCACAAATGAGCTGTCAGTGATAGTGGAGATTATGGGAGTGATGTATATTTCCAGGGGGGGTTGGTGGGCAGGGGGGGTGGGTCTTGGGAGGATGGTGGGCAAAATTGGAGGAGGCTTGAGTGGGTTTCATTGGTTGTGGTCTGGGGGGAAGGGTTTTTTGCCCAGAAGTGTTGCTATCTGAGGTGTCCGGCAAAGGTGTGGATATCGAAGAGGAGACTGAATTGGTTGTGGGGAGTTGTGGGGGAGAAGGTGAGGCCCTTGGAAAGAATATCAATTTCAGTAGGGGTGAGATTGTGGATGGACAAATTTAGTACACTTTGGTTGTGTTGGGGTAGGTTAGGGTCGTTGGTGACCATGGGTCTGGTGGGGGTGGGTTTGTCCGTGGACTGGTTGTTTACCAAGGTGTGAGAATTGTGGGTGCAGCTTTGGTGTTTGTGCGGTTCTATTAGTGGTGCTGGAGGAAGGGGTAGTGGCAAGGGAGGGTCAGGCAGTAGAGGGCATGTGGATTTGGGAGTGAATTGTGGTGGGAGTGGAAGAGGGAGAACCTTCCCTGACCACCTTCCTAGACAAACTTAACCACTTCAGCTCCATCAATTTCACCTGGACTCACTCCACCAACCAAATCACCTTCCTGGATGTGGATGTGAACATGAAGGAAGGACATTTGGAAACCTCCATCCACATCAAACCTACCAACCATATGCAATACCTACACTTCTCCAGCTCCCATCCGGTCCACACCGAGAAAGCCATCCCATTCTCCCTGGCCCTCAGAGGTCAACACCTCAGCCACCTCCCGACAGAACTATAATCTCCGCTTACACCAAGCCTTGACCAACCGTGGATATCCTTCCACCCTGGTCACCAAACAAATATCCCGAGCTGCTTCATACACTCCCACCAATCCCCTTGCACTTGTCACCCAATATCACCCCCACCTCAACAAAATCAGACACACTCTACGTTCTCTCCTTCCCATCCTGCACAGTGATCCTGACACCAGAAATATCTTCCCCGACAAGCCCAGAGTTGTCTTCAAACGCCCTCCCAATCTCCAAAACATCCTGGTCCACCACAATCCACCTACTCACAATCAACTCGCACCTGCCCACAAATGCAACCGCCCAAGGTGCAAAACCTGCCCCATATTTGTCACTTCCCGCACCCTCCAGATCCACACTGCCACTGGCAAATTCACCCTCTACCAGGTAGCGATCGTCCACTCCTTGCCCCAATCCACCAACACCTCAATACGTAGAAGATGGGAGGGGGCCTACATATCGACCATGAATGCAACCACACCTCCGGGCCTGAACAAGGCCACCCAGTAACGCCCCTCATCCCCTATCCTCACCCTCACCACCACCTTTTCCAACCCCCCCCCACTCACAGTTTTCGACAAGCCAGGCGTAAGAACCATATATATCTCTCTATCTATCTATCTATCTATCTATATCTCTCTCTCTCTCTCTCTCTCTCTCTCTCTCTCTCTCTCTCTCTCTCTCTCTCTCTCTCTCTCTCTCTCTCTCTCTCTCTCTCTCTCTCTCTCTCTCTCTATATATATATATATATATATATATATATATATATATATATATATATATATCGGTCTGAACTTGCACGGCTGCCACTGACGTACTACTGGCAAGAAATAATTGAAACTCTTACCACATATTCATTACACATTAAGCTTACAATGCAACATAAAATTAAATTTGTATACAATACATCATGAGAATAAGACATGATCATTCTTTATTGAAGAGCCCTCGTACATGGAAAAACATCAGATACCCTTTTTTTTTGTGTAAACATTGTGAAATAGAAGCAAATTTGATGTTGACTTTTTTAATGCAAGGAAAAAATTACATACTATATTACTACATCCAGGGGTATAAAAAAACTAAAAATAATTCAGACACCAGCCCCTTTTTCTCAGGAATGGTCCCCCCCAAATATCAGCTAAGAAAGCCACAAATCCAACTAAGATAAAGGTACACACTTTGAAATGTGACCTTAAAACATTCAATTTATTAATTAATATAAGATTTGATTAAAAGGAAGTAATTCTTAGGCAGGAGTGGAATTCCTAATGAAGGCTCTACTGATAACAGCATAAATAACTATGCAATACATTCTAATATATGGCCGAATCCCACCATAGCGGTGCAGATTTTCAAATTAGGATAGCTGGAGTGCAAACTTTTTAATGTAATATTTATTATTCTGATTTAATAATACACATGATACAGAAAAAACATATACTGTATTATTTTTTTTTAAAAAAAGGTAAAGAAAATTTCCATAAGTGAATTTAAATTATTAAAAAACTTTGTTTAGAACTGGATTTGAAAATTCAAGCACCAGGTTAAAATTTTCAGGTGCCATGGCAACCAAGCACCCTGTATTTTTCTACCCCTGACTATATCACAACCAACTTATAAAATAAAAAAAAAACAATTACTATTCAATATTGTCCTTAAGTTGCTTGAAGAAACTCCTCAATTCCCTAGAAATTAATTATTTTTATGGCACATCTCTGCATGTTTTTAAACCAGAAGAAATAATTACTTACAAAACACAAATTACAAGTACTAATTGTCTGCTAAAACTTCCTTTTGTAAAATATATTTCTATTTCTGATTAAGCATTAATTAAAAGCTTAGTATGGCACATTAATTTATCTTGACATGACTAAACTTATATGCTGAATGCACATTTGTTCACAAACTTACTATTGCTTCTAAATTTTCCCCACTGCTATAACTACCCTATCCACTAATAGCACTACATATGTTGCTTGAAGGTATTTACTTGCTAGTACGGAATCAGATGATGTATGTATGGAAAGCAATGCACATACAGGTTAAATCTAGTCATAAATCAGGGGCACAATGAGCAAATATTTTACCATGAAATTTCATACTTTTTGTTAGTAATTTTTTCCACTATTTTCGTATTAAATATATTGAATATAAACAAAAAATTTTGCCCTTAATTGTTTCAAAAAAGCTAATTCCATTATGATCTGTTAAAAAAGAGGAGGCAACCTGTGAGATTTCACATTATATGAGTAGACGCACAGGTGATTCTTGCAGCACTGAAGCAACAGCCTATCCCCAAATGCTTCTTCAGTCCGCTGGTCGTTGCAGAGCACCTGCAACAAAACGCTGGGATGCTAATTACTTTATACGCCATTAGAGAGCATCAGGCAAGGTCTTTGGATCTTACTTATTGCCCTGTGCCACAGAAAAACAGACGAAATGTCCACGTTGCGCAAAGATGAATATTTGCTTTTGTGGGAAATCTTAACCTAACTTACTAACCTTATATATAAATAGGATAATAATGAATTATCAGTTGGTATTACTAGTGATTACTGAAAATCATTATTTTTTTAATGCATGCATTAAAGCCCATGTAAGGTTGCTCAGTACCAACTATGCGCTATAGAATTGCAACCCCCAGGATAAACCATCAGCAGCTGCCACTGTGATAAATGCAATATTAATAGAAATGTAAAATTGTATAAAATCAAAAAAAACAAATGATTGCATTCAAGTGACAAAAATACTGATGTTAAAATTAATTTAAAATACCCATTCGAATGTTAACATATTTCCTACACTAAAATTAAACTTAAGTTTAAGAAAATGTTAGTTCAGAAACCAATCCATCCCTCAAGCAACAACGAAATTCAGCCAGAAATAAACTTAACAAATTATAAATGCACCGATTACAAAAACATGTTTTTTGTTCAAATAACAAAAAGTACCAACAACAACAATAACAAGACTAGAAAAGTACAAAAATAACTTTTCAAAATGCCAATATTAAAATGGATGAACAATGTAACATACATGTATATAACATTCAGAGCCTACCACCACATCGCATCTTTCAATTTCATGTAGCTTATTAATCCACTTCTACTTTGTTTTCTTGCCTACACTTGTTCCAAGAATCTTCTGCCTTTGTTTGACCATGTGCATGAACAATTTTGGAAATACTGAAACAAAAGACAAATCATTTTCAAGTCAAGTTATCACACTCAATAAAGGAGCAAACTTTTAAAAACTGTGTATATATGTTTACGCTTTGTGTTTGCCTCGACTAGATTTGACTGAACGATGATTTAAAACTATTTCAATGGATGAGGCTTCATAATGCAAGAAGCTTTCTTCTAGCCCTGCAATAATCTTACTCACTTTCAGTAAGTGTTTAAACTTCTCAACATATTGCCACCCTCGTTGGCAGAGTAGTTCGTACAGCATGTTACGATGCCAGGGGTCTCAGGTTTAAATCCCAGTTTGGGCATGAGTGTTCTATGTGAGTGCCACTTCACCAATTTCATCATATCATCACTCATTCATCCTCACTGTCGCGATTAGCCAAAAGTGGCATAAAAGTGACGCTAAATAACAAAAATCAAATCAAATATTAAAAAGTACACCAGGGTCCAGGAACCCATAATTTCCAATGGATTCTATAAGGTTCTGCAACACGACCGGAACATTTTTTCTCGCACAATTTCAATTCGGCCCACGTTGCATATTGTTTCATTGCAATACCAAACTTTGGACATTTTAATTGATTCACGAAAAAGGTTCCAGGACTGAAATTAAATATTTTATAAAGAACAAAAATGTTCTTTACGGTCCAGAACCCATTTACACTTGTTGATTTTCTCTCCTGGACGTTAACAACTCTACCTTAAACATCGAAATGAGACCATTTGGCACTTTTGTCAAGCCAAATGGGATGCCTAGGTGCATTTTGTGACCACACTGCAGCTTAACCCCTTCCCTACGGCGACGTTGAAGGGAAGTGCTCCCAAAAAGAAATCATCTCTATATAGATGCAACTGCAAAATCATTTCATCAAAAATAACTGTAAAAAGACTTGCCGCATAGTGAAGCAAAGGAAAACAATCTATAGATAGACTGCTGCAAATTGTAAAATGCAGGAAAACATGCATTGTAAAAAAAATTTTTTCAGGAACCAACAAAGCATTAAGAATGGATTGTTTGCTCAAAAAGACTAATAAAAGCACAAAAAAGCGACTTCTATAAAAATGACTTGACACAGTACAACAACCATTAATTTTGAAATAGGGTCTATATATAGATGTTCTGCAAAAAAGAAAAAAAAAACATTTTAATGAGTTAATTAATGTTACCATGATGTTATACCTTAACTCATACCGAATGAAGTAAGGTATCATTCATGACTCTACTGTCATTAGTTTCTGAGATATAAAATCATTTAGAGCAGTAGATAATTTCAAATTTCATGCTGAAACAACCTTGTCATTGAGGCTAACCTGCAGAAAACAGTAAGATGTGTACTTACATGGAACGTAGAGAAGCATATTGATGATCATGAAGTAGTAATAGCTGAAAGTGAAATTTAATGAATTTGGCATCTCGAGGCTCCACAGCTTGGACTTGTTGACATAGGGTAATGCAGCGTAGAAGCACAGCAGCTCTCCAGACACTCCGATGGGATAAAGCACTACGAAAAATGAGTACCTAGAACAAAAATATATTAATATTGTTAGAATTTTCAGTTGATTTTGTTAGCTACACACATTGGTAAAAAGGTAAAGTGTTCCCCTGTGCTTAGCACCACGCCATGAAGGCGTATAGGGGGTGTGGGGGTAACGCCCCACACTTTCTTGATCCGGTCGTGTGTAGGGGTGATGTGATCAGCATCACGCCCCTGACCGCCTTTACCCCCCAGGGTTTCCCCCAGGTACCCATGTTATTCGACGCAGCTACACACATTGAGTACTGTAAAATACAGTACTACTAGAAATCTACTGCCCTAATGATCAGGGAGGCATTAATTTGAAAATTCCACTTCTTTTTGCATTTCACGTTTTTCAACCTAGGTCGCCTAAAAACATAAAATCAGGGTTTCACTGTATCCTCTAATAAATATATTTACAGGCCACTGTGGCTAAAGAACTTAAAATGCAGGTACAGTTACATTAAGGAATCTAAAAGCAGGTTTCACTGTTACTATGTGAAGATTAAGGAGATAAACATATCATGAAGACTGGGAACTAAATGTTTGGCATAGTGGTAACATCATTGCCTTGTAATTGATACCTGGTGGAGATGCATTATGGTTCAGATCACGTTTCAAATTGTAGGTCCAGTCCCAATTAACTTATCTGTGGATAAGGTGGACTTTAAAGCATTGTCTCTGAAGATAATATCGAATAAATCGGTTTAAGTGTTCTAGCTTCATATATGCATCAGCCAGCCTAAGCTGAATACTGGTGATAGTATGTGATGGCTCTCTGTATCTGCTTCCCGTTGCACTTAGGAGTTCAATGATTGTGCACCAAGGAAGAATTGAAAGCTGGGAAATAGTTTTAGCTCATTTCATCGTGTTATGTTCTCAAGCATCATAAATAGACAGTGATATTACATGACTTACATGCGGGTCATTCCATGTCAAATCATCCAGAATTTTGTGAAAATGTCACCCACCATCTCAGATTTTGATGAACTTGAGTATACTTACAGAACTTTTCATGCTGATTACAAAAATGACAACTTTTTTGAGATTGGTCAAGGGGTTCAGAAATTACGCGTTCTTAAAAATCTCTGTGTACGCCACATGCGGCTCCACTTCGAATGACACGCATTAGGCTATAAATTATAGTATCTTCTCTCAGGTTTGCCGTAGAAACTTCAAGTTTGATTTCTTTTGCTCAGGATAGTGTACGCTTTCGTTTAAATAAGGTTTCTGATCAGTGTATCAATAATCATGTATTTTATGTATAGTTTCATGTATTTTTTTAGAAAAATAAATGACTAACTTCAAGAGTGAATTTTGTGCAATGCCCCCCCCTTCAATTTCACCCAAATTTTATATACAGGTAGCGTGAGAGTGGGTACTAATGCTTGATGGAAAAATTGGGATGGGCGGTTCAGAGACAGGGTGATAAAAAAATCATTTGCATTAAAAGTTAATCTTATTAAAAATGCTTATGTATTAGCACAAAGTCTGAAGTACAATATGTTTTGAGGTATAATATTCAAAATTTCTGTTCACTATGTGTGAAGATAAGCATAGGCGTATCCTGGTGGGGGCAAAGGGAATCATTTTCCCTATCCAAAATTTATAGATTAATTCAAACCTACAAGTTAAATATATTTTGTGAACCTCCTGGCACTTGAGGAACAAACAAAAAAAGAGTAATTATTGTGATTTTTCAAATGTACTTAGCAAATAATCTTTGACACTATTTTTATGGTACTGAAAACTTTGATTCTCTCAACCAAAGATAGTTCCCAAGTTACGCCCATGAAGATAGTACCGAAAAATACTTACTCGATTCACGATTGTATTCTATGCATTGCCAAAATTTCATGCACTATAAATTGTGCCGTTCACATTTTCTGTTCCCAACTGTAAAAAAAAATATATCTGTACCTTCTCTGGATGCTACGTAAAAAAATTTTCTTGGAATTGCTGGCCTGTCAAGGAAGCTATGCTTTGTTGCATGCTAACTTCATCCACGCTTTATGTCAATTCATATCTACTCATATGTGAAAACTTCAGTGTTTTAGGTGGACTGTCGAGATAGGAAACAGTCATCTTTGAAGGAGTGGATCTTTGGATTTTGTTGAACTTGGAATGGAGGAGAAAGAAATAGGTGCAAGTGGAATCAATGACACAATATTCAAAATACCGTGGTCAGCATTCAAATGATTTCTTAATTAAAATCGTTCAAGCAAAGTTGATTCTGTGTTTCATCATTTATATGCAGTAGTAATGTAGGTATATGAAGACATGCGGATTATGTACTAGAAACACAATTTTTAATTTTTACACAAATCAATGATCATTAACTGTAAGTTTCTTTCACAGTAACTGAAACTTGGTTACTTGTAAAAAGTAACTTACCGAACACTGTAAATAACCTGTAGCCTAAGTTCAAAACAGTGCATACTTAATCTTCCTGGTGCTGTTGTATAGTACTTTGCAATCGCTGACACATTGTACTGCGGGTTGTTATCATTTCACCTTACGTGATTAATAAGAAATTTATGCCTCTAATACTATTTCTATGGAATTGGTACTTCATTGCTGAACTTGTTATTTGATACTGTTGATGTCTATACAAGTCTTCTAAGTGTTCCAACCACCCAATCACAAGGAGATTTTCTCTGGTATGTTGCAAGAAAAGCTCCATTTGGAAAAACTTCAATCAGCACAAATGTGTATTATTAATTCTTACTTCATATTACGTATCTCCGTGAAGAGTAAAAAAAAAAATTCCATATTGAGATAATATGCACAAAAAGAAGAATGTTCTCGAAGAAAATTTGCTAAGCTTGGGAATGCTAATGACTATGATTATAATCTTTTTAAAAAATTGAAGACAGTTGAAACTAACTTAGATAGAGTGGAACTTCGATTTTACGTTCTTCAGGGGTATAATGCGAGAAAATGTAAAACCGAGGAAAATTTGCTATGTTGGGACCACCAATATTGAATATAAAATGCAGGGAAATGTAAAATCCAGGAACTTGAAATTGGGGTTCCACTGCAATTATTATTTGTAGGTTTGAATTAATCTATAAATTTTGGATAGGGAAAATGATTCCCTTTGCCCCCACCAGGATACGCCTATGCTTATCTTCACACATAGTGAACAGAAATTTTGAATATTATACCTCAAAACATATTGTACTTCAGACTTTGTGCTAATACATAAGCATTTTTAATAAGATTAACTTTTAATGCAAATGATTTTTTTATCACCCTGTCTCTGAACCGCCCATCCCAATTTTTCCATCAAGCATTAGTACCCACTCTCACGCTACCTGTATATAAAATTTGGGTGAAATTGAAGGGGGGGGGGCATTGTACGAAATTCACTCTTGAAGTTAGTCATTTATTTTTCTAAAAAAATACATGAAACTATACATAAAATACATGATTATTGATACACTGATCACAAACCTTATTTAAACGAAAGCGTACACTATCCTGAGCAAAAGAAATCAAACTTGAAGTTTCTACGGCAAACCTGAGAGAAGATACTATAATTTATAGCCTAATGCGTGTCATTCAAAGTGGAGCCGCATGTGGCATACACAGAGATTTTTAAAATCGCGTAATTTCTGAACCCCTTGACCAATCTCAAAAAAGTTGTCATTTTTGTAATTAGCATCAAAAGTTCTATAAGTATACCGAATTTCATCAAAAACGGAGATGGTGGGTGACATGGCCTGGATGATTTGACGTGGAATGACCCATGCATGAGAAACAATACAAAAATGAAAAGCAAATTGCATCACATGCAAATTATAGGCAATTTCAATGATCAGCTTATCAATTTCAGTCATTCATGTCATCATTCACATACAAATAATATCAATTTAAAAAACAAATTTCATACTAACCTGCACCATACTAATAAATATGGCACACCTCCAATCAGGTTGAGAGCATAGTACAAGTAGCGAATGATCTCAGTCACAGACCATGCAAAGAGTACCATTGGCAGCCCAATGCTTGTAGGGGCTGTGGGTGTGGGCTCCAGAACCCCACATACCATCACTACTCGAGATAAAACTTGGAATGTTGTTGTGAAGAGGCCCGACGGTACAAGTTTGAACATCACATGGACAATCTGGAACAAATAAATACATATTCTGTTAGAAATAAAAAAGGTATTGGCATTGGCTTTTTTAACCCATTTGGACTCAAACACATTGCTCACAGTAAATATATCATGATCCTTATCTTAAACAAAACCAGTAACATACAAAAATAAACTGGTCAGCAACTTTGGCACTGCCAATGTAAGTTCGATCATACTGCAATATGCACACACAAATTATGTTAATGAAAAATGCAAAAGATGGGGAAAAGTCTGTAAGAGAAATGACTCAGAACTTTGTAAAAATATACCATAAAAATAGTCAACATGCTGAAAGCAACAATTAATGTTACCTAGATCTTGCAATATTAAATTGCAATAGCTATATCTCTTCAACTTTTGTGTCAAGTAATTCAATCCATAATTTAATTGATTGATTTGGTTTATTTTATTTGAGTAACTGCACAGATGAGGAGTGATGATACAGTGAGACTGAAGACTGGGACATCAGTGTTTGGAAGTAACTAGTTACAAGTAACTCAGTTACTTTTAAAAGTGAGTAACTGTAACGGAGTTACTTTTTTACAATAATAGTAATGTTTTAACAGTTACTTTGCGACACTTAAATTGCTATGTAAGTGTCATAAATTATTGGCGATTTAGGACTCAAACTGAACCAGAATTCAGTTTCTGCTGTGATATATAAGCCCATCTTTAATACATTAATTCTTGCAAACAATAGATGAAGAGGAAAAGAGAAAGTAGTTATAGTAAATTTGTCTCCTGGCGGTGGTCAGTCGGTAGGCTCCAGCCAGGTGCCAGGAATTTCAAGGTTTATCGTATGTTTCATCTTTTGTTTGGTAGACCTGAATTCCAAAGCGATATACACACCTCGGAAGAGGAGTGGATTTCCCAAAAGCGGGAAGATAAGCTTATAGGAGGAGAATTCCTTCCTATTGCTGACAGTTTGCCATTGCCAGTTGTGGGCTGTGAAGTGTCTCTTGTTTCTGTAGGTTGTTCCTCTGTGGTGTTCCTCAATGAATAATTTCCCCCTTCTGTAAGCAGCATCCGATAATTTCTTCCCTTGCTATAATATCAGATTAAGCTGAAAAGGGACGTACTGCAGTATTTCAGTGTTTTTACGAAAAAATTCAACAATACTGGTAGTATGAACGAAACTGAAGAAGGCAAGAGATAGCAATTGCGCATATGAATGGAAAACAATCCAATTGTTTCCACCTGATTTCATTCATCTCAGTTCCTGATAATTTAAAAATGAAAGTAAAAATATTTCCGGTTAGAATTCGCTTCATTATTCAGCATTTCTAGATATTTTGAAAAAGTAATATATTTTGGTAAGAACTATTCGTTTAAGATGTAAATGACAACCCATTTTCTTGAAATAACATATGACAGATCTCACCATTATTATTGATACAACAGTGAATTACAACACTCAAGTGGCAACGAATCAGGAAGACCCTAGCCATCATTCTTGCTTGTTTATGTAATCCTCTTAGAGAGAACTGAAGGGGTAAGTTCAAAATGCCAATTTCACCTTAAATGATAACGCACAATTATAGGCTACTACAGGGTGTCCCACGAACGGCGCAACTGGGAATTAAGAGTGGCGTTACTTTGTAACCGAAACCTGTACATACATAAGTCATACACCAAATGTTAGCCCTGTCCAAGTAGATATTTTTAAACATAGAAACAACAAACAGGGTGCAGTGTTGTTCATGCAGTGTTGCCAAATGTAAGTGAAAGTGTAAATTTATTTTTCCACAAAGCATGGAAAATTGCATGTCAAACATTCGTACGGAAATTTGGACGTCAATTTCCACCTTGGGTAGGTGGACTATTTCGCCATCTATAGTTCAGAGAAGAAAACCGATCGTTTTTGCATATAGCCAATCCTGAAATGCCTCATAAAGGCGTACCGGTCCAAATGGGTGTTTTAAAAAAAATATGAGGTACAGTGGCAACACTGTTGATGTTTGAAGGCAAAAAAAGGTGTGTTTAGTGATGGTCTATGACATGGAAATACTGGAAACAGGAAAAAAAGAAAATGAAAATTATGGTGAAAAAAGTGTTACCTACTCCTGGCAACCATGCAATGCACATAACAGGCAGTGTAGCTTTACAAAAGATGTTGAAAATGACAACCATTTTCCCTGAGGCATTCATCAACACGTTTTATCATGTTGGAAGCAACTTTATGCAAGGTTGATTGGTTATTGTTAATGGCTGTGCAAATGTTTATTTTTAGATCATCAAGTGTTCTTGGGTTATTAATGTAAACTGTTTGTTTCAAATAACCCCACAGAAAAAAAATCTGGAGACGTCAGATCCGGGGAGCGACTGGGCAATAAGTTTTTGCTTATAATGTGATCGCCAAAAAACTCTGCCAACATTGATTGATTGATTGATTTAGGTTATTTTACTTCGCGTTTTGTGCCTCTTGGCTAATTTGCGAAGATGAGGATGAGTGATGAAAGGATGAAATTGATGAATGGACATTCACAAACAACCAAGCCCGACCAGGATTCGAACCCGGGACCCTTGGCATCGCAGCGCGATGTAACTCTGCCAACATGTCTAAAGTTTCATTAGACGTGTGACATGTTGCGGAGTCTTGTTGAAACCAACAATCACGTTCATCACGTTCCAACAGAGAAATAAACTGTGTGATAAGGTCACGATAAACTATTCCGTCAACTGTTGTGTTGTAAAAGAATGGACCGATTATTTTTCTCCACGAAATCGTGCACAACACACCGATCTTTTGTGGATGAAGTGATTGTTCATGTAACAAATGGGGATTGTTACTTGACCAGTGTTGAGAATTTTGACTGTTGACATATCCATTTAAGTGGAACCATGCTTCATCCGTGAAAAAAAACCTTATCCAAAATATTCACACCATTGTCTCTAATAAAATTTCTAAACCACTGGCAGTATCTTACATGTGCACCTCTGTCTGCTTCCTTCAGTTCTTGCACAGCCTGTACCTTATATGCACGTAGGTGCAATTGTTTTAACGCTCTGTGAGTTGTTGTTTTTGATACACCTGACCGTGCAGCAAGTTTACGAACAGATTTCCTGGGAGATTGTGATATTCTCTGCTCCACATCCTGCAGCACACCTTGTGTCAAAACTGGTGGTTGTCTGTGGTAGGGTTTGTCATTAACTGATCCTGTTTCACGAAATCTGGAAACAAGTCGATATATCGTCGAATTATCTGGAACACTGTTATTCGGATATTTCTCGCGAAACACAGTTTTTACACTAGCATACGATTTTGAACAAAAATAATGATCCACAATGAACACCCTCTCTTCCAAAGAGTACTTCATTTCACAGAACAATTCTAATCTTCCCCTACGAACAATGCGAAATGCACGGCTCAAACAGTTCTGAGTACACAACTAACTGACTCTTTTGTTCTCATTCAGTGGGCGCTCTTATCGCATTGCATGGTTGCCAGGAGTAGGTAAGTAACACTTTTTTCAACATAATTTTCATTTTCTTTTTTTCCTGTTTCCAGTATTTCCATGTCATAGACCATCACTAAACACACCTTTTGTTGCCTTCAAACATCAACAGTGTTGCCACTGTACCTCATAATTTTTTTAAAACACCCATTTGGACCGGTACACCTGTACGAGGCATTTCAGGATTGGCTATACGCGAAAACGATCAGTTTTCTTCTCTGAACTATAGATGGCGAAATAGTCCACCTACCCAAGGTGGAAATTGACGTCCAAATTTCCGTACGAATGTTTGACATGCAATTTTCCATGCTTTGTGGAAAAATAAATTTACACTTTCACTTACATTTGGCAACACTGCATGAACAACACTGCACCCCGTTTGTTGTTTCTATGTTTAAAAATATCTACTTGGACAGGGCTAACATTTGGTGTATGACTTATGTATGTATAGGTTTCGGTTACAAAGTAACGCCACTCTTAATTCCCAGTTGCGCTGTTCGTGGGACACCCTGTATAATTTTTATTATTTTCTGGTTCTAAACACTTGACGTGACATGACCTTTATGTGAAACAGACCTCCCTTCTTAGAATATATTCTAAGTGAGTGATATAGATGTGAATAACGGGGATACTACCGTATAGTGGTATTCCTTATTAAAAAAAAAAAAGTCGTTAGGGTGCCTGACTACTATGCGAGAACCCCGGGTTGGATCCTCCATGGGGGAGAACTGAGATTTTTTCCACCTGTTGAAGCAGCTCCAGCACCCACCCAGCGACATATAAGTAGGTATCTGGAAGAAATTCTAGAGGGGGGGGGGAGATGCCAGGGACGTGGTGCTGATCACATCACCCCCACCTCCGGCCATGATCAAAGAAGTGTGGGGCTCTTAAACCACACCCACTATATGCCTTCATGGCATCGCGCAAAGCACAGGAGAGCACTTTATTTTGTAATAAATATAAATATACGAAGACTTATGTTATGTGGCGGTAACATAAGTAAAATACATGTTAGTCTTCACAAAATATGTTATTACAATTAATGATCGATTTGTGTAATTTGGTAGGAAGAAAATTTTCAGCAGAAAGTAACTGTAAAAGTAACTTACAGTTACTTTTGATGTAACTGTTACTTTTTATAAGCAAGTAACTAACTATAACTAGTTACTTTTTTAAAAGTAACTTTCCGAACACTGTTGGACATGCACAAAAAACACACATACCTAGACTGAGATTTGAACCGGGATGCCTGACATTGTAGCATGCTGTGGTACTGGTAACCACTCCACCACGGAGGTCTGCAGTTTATAATTTTAGACAGTTCCTATGGTCACAACTATAAAAGGTCAAATGCTCTGAAACACACACATATATGTATGCAGTACTTTTTTCCTGGGAAGAAAGGTTCCGGTACTCTACAAGTTGCTTTCTTATTGTCATGATGTTGGTGTATTTTTGTAGTCATCTTAAGGTGAAGATTGAAAGTTTTGTACCAGGTGTGCATTTATTTATACACCGTCAAAATGGACACTGCTATTTAAAAAATAAAAGCATTAACCTGTTCTCTTTCCATTAATGGGGTTTTCTGTGCCATCTGAAGTTTGATATTCCCAAGAGAAGAAGTAAAACAATGCTCCCATAAGCTTAACTTTTTCTCCTCCTTCCACAACCACCTAGCACACAGTCATCTCTTTCCCCATCTCGCAGCGGGGAAAGGTCGGTGGGGGAGGAGCAGTTTAGGGTCCTTGCATCTGGCTGGACACAAACTGTCCCTCCTGCCCTTAAGAACCACTCTAAATATTGGTATGTTCATAAATGATAGTGCATTCAGGTAGTTCAATCTCATCTACAAAAAGGTGCCAGTACAGTGTACCGCCAGAAAAAAAACAACACTGCATGTATGCATTTCAAGCAAAGTCACATGGATCAATATGCTGTGAAACATAAATAGTTACGACAAAGTAACTATTAACAACTGTTCAGATGTCAACAAAGTCTCCACTATAGTGTCTGGTGGTTCGGCAGGAGTGGTTACAACAGATGTTCAGTAAATTACTTCATTTGCATTCTTTATTACAGCTAATGAGGTCATGTAAGACTACGCACTTTTATGCCTTGCACAAATGCATGATGATTATTTATTTATGGTACAGTCACGGACACTTTTGGGTTGTAACAATTCTATTAATTTCAATGGGATGGTTACAACCAAGAAGTGTCCATGGCTGTAGAAATTGTTGTATTTGCAGGGAACCAAGTTCGTGGCTGTCTGAAAATTATACAACATATGTACGAGGTTTTATTTTTTAATTAGGGGCCGTTTTGCACTCACGCTGGCAACACTGCGTGCTTGGCATTTTGCGCATGCGCGTTAGTTACCGACATGCCTTGCACGTAAACAGTTGCCATTTGCACGCTGTGAAACGTTTGGTGTGATTGTGGTGGACAATGGAAGTGGTGAAGGTGATTGAAAATTCCACCAAGTGTGAGATACGATCAGTGATCAGATTTTTGACTGCGAAAAATGAGAAAGAGGGGAATCAAGTGAAGGTGACGAACTGTTGAGTCATATCATCACTGGAGACAAGTCATTTTGTGTCGCTCTACACCCCCAAAACAAAACAACAATCCGAGGAATGGCACCACACATCATCCCCCACAAAGGTGAAGTTCAAGCAAGTGACTTCCACCAAGAAACTCATGCTCACTTGTCTTCTGGGACAGGTTCTGGGTGCTTCTGATTGAGTTTCTACCGAATGGACAAACAGTTAATGAAGCCAGCCGTGTATTGCAACACACTCAAGAAACTTCGCCGAGCAATACAGAATAAACGACGAAGAATGCTATCTTCCAATATCATGTTGCTGCACCACAATACACAGCCACACAGTCGCTCATCGACTCATTTGGCTGGGAGTGGATGGACCACCCTATGCACAGTCTGGATCTCGCTGGGAAGCGATTCAACAGCGCCGATGATAAAACAGACCATGACAGATTGGCTGTCTGACCTGGCAGCAGATTTCTTTGATGAGGGTCTACACAAGCTCATCTACCGCTACGACAAGTGTGAATGTACATATGAACAGCCACAGACGTAATTAAATATCTTCTTTTGCATGTTTTCGTTATATTTAAAATGGGCCCTAATTAAAAAATAAACCTCGTAGAAAGCTCTTGGGATCTAACTACCTGCTTCAAAATATATTAATAATTTCCTGAAGCTTGATGAAATCTGGAAGCACTCTACATGAGGCATTTAATGTTAAAGGAGTGTTCACCAGTGGCAAGAAAATTGTCAGAACTAAAGTAAACACTGCCAATGTTTCACTGTACAGTGAATTCAGTAGATTTATGAAGAAGATTGTTCGATAAAGACTATACTGCTTTCATTTCCAAACTGCGCTCAAGGTCACAGCATCGTCTCCCAACGCAGTCGCCTGTTCCCCCTCCAAACACAACCAACACACACACACACACCCCTTCTGCCTGTTCATTGGGTGCTGCACAGGGAATGTATAATAGTGGGAGTGAGGAAGAGGGAAGCGTGGAGCTGGATGAATGTCCTTGAACCGCACATTCGAACTGAAAAAAATATAGAAGTGTTGGTAGCATTTTGCAGTCAAGGAAAGATCTTAGTGAATAATGAGTGACAACATATATTCAAAACCTGAAAAGAAGTGATGAAATTTTACTTCAAAACTCTTGACCCTAAACTACAGGTACTCCTTTCAAACTTACAAATCTTATTTCAGTGCTCTGTTTTAACTGCATCCATTATGCACATTAGGGGCACTCTAGTTTAACCAAAGAGGTCCACATGGGTTTAAAATCAAATATGAAATTATTTAAGTGGAACACTTTCTTACTTTCATGTCTTTCACAAATACAGGATGAGTTTTTATTTATCATTTAAAAATGTCTAATGTGCGATTTTTCATTAAATGTATAATGTTAAATATTTTAATCTTAACATAAACGTCACAGTCTTGCTAATTATACATAAATGAATTATTACAAAGAACATTTTAAAATAAACCGCAAAGTTTCTTTCAAAATTCTTAAGAAGATGAGCCCCATTTTTTTCTAACAAGGGCTTACAGTTGTTATTGTTGCGTGTTGTACTAGATTTTGTAACTATCTTTAAAAAAATAAAAAAATGCCCTTCCAAAGAGGCCCAGGAACAGGGGTCTTGGAGGCTGTGCACAATGCACCTTGAAATATATTTTCATGGAGTAGTGACAATAAACTTGCCACTGGTATAACACTATAAACATTCTCTTCAAATCTGTATGTCCCTATATTCCTGAGTTGTGGGAAATGTTTGTTTCAAGAAACAAGTAGTTAACGATGCCATCTGGATATTCAACAGTGGCGTAGCATTATAGTACGCCCGGCGTAAATTTAAAATTTCAAAAATGCGTAAATGCTGTAAATATAAAGTAAAACTTGACTAATTTCATATATGTATGACCTTCATGGCATTATAATAGCTATTTTTCGAGATCTGCTTGCAATGCTCCACTAACAACACTCGTTCTAGCATTTTTTTGAATGCCTTTCCTGGCCGGATGCCGGGCAGGTTTGGCGTAAAGGAGTCTATATTCCTTACTGTCTATTTGGACATTTCAAAGCCTTCGATAAAATAAATCATAATCTCCTTCATAAATTACAATCCAGATTTAACATCCATGGGAAATTTCTATCCTTACTACAAGACTATCTGAGTGCACGAGAGCAATGTGCTATCCTTCCTGGCACCTCTTCCAGCTTTCTTCCTGTTTTGTCCGGAGTTCCCCAAGGGAGCGTCTTGGGCCCACTTTTGTTTCTTCTTTACATGGATGATCTCCCTGACAGACTGTCCTCTCTCCTTATAAATATACTTCTGTTTGCCGATGACTGTAAACTCTTCACAGAAATCTCATCAGAACACGATGCTTTAATCTTACAGCAAGATCTTACAGAACTACTTGTGTGGTGTTGCCAGTGGAAACTTCAATTGAATCCTAAGAAATGCTCTTGCCTCACCATTTTCCTAAAAAGGAACAAACTCGATTCTGCTTCTTATCTTGAAAACAATCCCATCAAAAAAGATCTCCAAGTTATCATCAACGAAAAACTAAACTTTAATGAGCACATTACGAACACTACTAAAAGAGCAATGCATCTTCTCGGCCTTCTGTCCAGATTCACTGAAATCCAAAACCAATCATCCATCAGCATATTTTACAAATCCCTTATCTCCCCCATTATTGAATACTGCTCTCCTATCTGGACCATGGCTTCAAAAACACATCTTTCCTTGATTGATTCTGTCCTCAACTTTTTCCTCGCCACAGAATATCTTCTCTGAGGCACCTTCACAAAAAATATATTATGTCTGTCTTCAATATCCAACCACCACACACTCGTCGCGAATTAGCAGACATGAAATTTTTGCACAAAATTATGAATGGTAAAATTAAACGTGAATTTCTGCTCAACAAATTTCATCTATGTGTCCCCACACTGCCAACCCGCAACATTAAGCTCAATCCCACCACAAGACTCTCTTCTACAGCGGTCTCTTTTCTACAGGCTTCCTCACTCATATAATAACCTGCCTCCGAATGTGGACATATTCTTGCCAGAACAAAGTTTTAGACAATTGTTAATGAAGTATGTATAATTTTGATTTGTTTTCAATGCCATCTTCTACTCTATTTTGTTGTTGCAATTAACCAAAAGTGGTAGAAAAGTGAAGTAAAATAAACCAAATCAATCAGTAGTTGGATCATCCACAACAATAACGTCTACTGTTGTTCAGAGGTGCTTGTGATTCAGGTAGGTTTTTTAATTACTTGTGTCATGCCGAAAGGTATAAAACACCAGAGTTCAAAACATTTGTTGCATAGTGAGTAATCTCATATTCTAGCTAAAACATGCATGGATGATGTTTTATTGAAAACCCAGTTGATTTCATGCAAATAAACAATACCTGTGGTGATAAATTCCATAAGTAATTTATTACAAGAAGAGAAAGAGAAAGAAACAAGAAGAGAAAGAGAAAGAAACATTACCACTCTCATCTGTGATATTTAGTACAACTCTGTTTTCAAGAGACTTCGTTCGTATAAATCGTTTCCATTTGAATTTTTACTGCATTTGCATAATTCATACATCATATCATTAAAAAATGTGGGATTCTAAACAAACTACTGCAATACTGTCCAATTGTATTTGAAACAATGACATCATAAATATTCATAAAACCTGAGCAAACAATTCAAAGGACTGACTCCATGTGAAGGTCAGCCAACATATTTCCTGTCAAACTTAACATACAAGTAAAATTTGCAAGTCAAAATCCATTATTGAATAGCAACTGAATATCAACATAGGAAAGAAAAAGGACAGTGCAGGGGACTCCATAGAACAGCTACCAGCATCACAGAAACGAATGTTGAAAGACTACTAAATTTTCATCCTTTATTCATTACACATCATTTCATCTTTGTAGTTTCCTAGTCACATCAAAATCACTGTTTTGTCTTTATAATTATCATCTCATCAGCATTTTGATCACAAAATGTATTTCTACTTACACTTAAAATTATTTTTGTTTGTTCCTATTGACAGGCAGATAGATGAATGAGCATATTCAGCACTCTGATATATTACAACCTGCAAGGGTCACAGACATAATTTTTTTGCAGGGGGGAGGGGGATGGCTGCTGATACAACTTGGATAGTAGAAATAATAATAATTATTATTATCATGCTTATGATTAGTCTTACACAAAAATAACTATTACAAACTAATAAAAACAAACCAATTTTATTCCCAATTTATTATTATTTCCTTGGCGAGACTTTTGTACTCCATGCACCAGATATCTAGGAGAGGTTTTCAATTTTGTTCATTTTGCATAAAAGGACCGCTCTCTTTGAAATGCTATAAATTAAAAACTCGTGGTCGGATCTTGATGAAATTAAAATACGGTGAAAGCAGAAAGGTTTTAAATGCAATTCTTAATTTTCAGATTTTTCAAATCAGCTCAAAAAACGATCATATGAATTTTATGAAACAACATTTTCTTAGTATCTGGTAGTCCTACAAATTTGATCTTGCTCTTATTTTGAAGCTCATTGCAGTAGTTTTTAAAACCCATTATCATTGTCAATTCACACCACGAAACTGATTTTATACAGATTTTGATACAAGGGAATGAAGATATGTGTTGTTTGTGGCGACACCGCCTGCAGTAACAGCACATCCAGTGTTGTTCCATACAGCACACATCTTCACTCCCTTGAATCAAAAACTCACTAAAATCAGTTTTGCAATGTGAATTTGACATTGATAATGGGTTTTAAAAATGGCTGCAAAGAGCTTCAAAATAAGAGCAAGATCATATTTCTAGGACTACCAGATACTAAGAAAATGTTTCACAAAATTCATATGATCATCTTTTGGTACATTTGACAAATTGTAGTTAAAACCTATCTACCTGCACTGTATTTAAATTTCATCACTAGGGGATGAATTTTTGTAGAAGATCTGCATGTGATGTTGAAATTAATGGAAACTAATTACAACTTACTAAATAGTATTCTTGGGATCTCTTTGCAAACATTTATTAAGATAGCAAACCAACTAAGTTCATCCCCTCTCTCCTCTCCGAGTTCAACTTAAAGTTTTCTTCACAAATCTAGTCACAAGTGGTTCTCATTTGTAGTAAAATTAGGAAAATGCAAAGTTTAGTTGTATAGAAATTAAGGAAATTTAAATTCTTACTATTCCATTATCTATGTAGTGTGTGCTTTTAAATGCCTTGCAGCATTATAATTTGCTTAATACCATGAACACAGTATCAGGCCCATACCCAAGGGAGAGGCCAGCCCCCCCCCCCCCCCCTCGAGCCATGAAAAGTTTTAATTTGAACGTATAAAAACCTACAAAAATTAAGTTGATGGTTTTTCAATTTTTGCGTGAATTTCGATTTTGTCCTTGCACAAATGAATAGGTTGTTTCTGGACAGAGGCAGGCTCTAGAAGTCTGCAATATTGGGCTATTTAAGTTCTATAACCATTGATGCAAGTCTATCAGACGTTCCGATTTAGTCGGGACAGTCCAATCCTTTTAATCCATGTCCCGACTTTTTCGTCTCGACTCCGACACTACTTTCTACAAAGGAAGAAAAACTTTCCGCCACTATAGACATTGTACTGGTTATGTAGGACTGTCTGCAGAATAGTGTGTACATTATTAAAATTGTCTGAACTTTTTATGAGCAAAGACAGTTGCATTCAACAAATAGGAACCCCTTGATTGTTGAATGGTTTCTTCTATTACAGTGTCACTAATTTTTCACATAATTAGAATAGAGGGAAATTTTCCTATACTCTTTACATTAGGAAGAAAGGTTCCTCAATGAGGTTCCTCAATGACTGCAATACAAAACTAACCATACAAGGGGCATTTAGCTCTCCACCTGCACCGCAAGGTCTGTGATCCCTGATCTGTGACGCCACCACTGAGCAGAAGGATAAAAAAAAAAAATTGTTTTCTTTCTCCCACATTAGAGCTTTTCTGCAACTGATGTCCATTCTGCCACTCAATGGCTTAGGGTTAATTACTATTATGTAAATAGCAAAATCAACTTCACACCAGAATTGTTGCTAGATTTTTGGGGCAAAAAATTGCCTGAAGTACTTTTAACATGTCCAAAACACTCAAGAAATTAAATACATTATTATTTACGAAATTCTGTCAATCGGAATTTGTTTTACTGCAACTTTTCTTCTTTTCTACTTGTAATTGTCTTGAACATAAATACACAGCAGTGTGACCATACAACAGACAACTTTCACAGTATGCAGTGGATATCAAGGGCAAAAAAATTGATCCTACGAGCCATTGAAAATGGCATTTTCTATCCCAAATGTATGAAACCCCTTTTAATAGCTGCTTGGTTGATACTGGAATTTATTTTTACTGTCGAATAAGATTCTAAAAGCGAAAACATGCCATGGAAACAATATTATGCCAGCACATAGCTGTTCCCTTCAGATAATTTATTTACAGGGTTCGCACTGACTCCAAAGTCCTGGACAACTGGAGGAGTCAGGAAAACAAGTCTAGGACTGAGGTCATTGGAAACAAATGATTTTTTTTTCTTAAAAAAAGCTTTCAAAACCTGGAAAAGTCAGGGGAATTTGTAACATAATTTGTAACCGGAAACACGTTTCATTTTACCTTCCCAACAATCATCCTTTTTGGATAATATTGCTTATAAAAAGGTTATTTTATTTATTTTAAAAAGTGTTCAACAAACATGATTCATTTGATTAACTGAGAAAGTTGAAGTGTAACTCGTATTTTTTAGCATGTTAAATCATTTCACAGTTATGTAAAATACCTGGAAAAGTCAGGGACTTTGCAAGATGGGTGTGAACCCTCATCTATCAACACCACACACACATGTTGGTTTTCGTAGGCTACTAGAATTGTTTGCATTATGCATACATGTAGTCTACCCGTATCATACAATTTTTCTTTTCGCTCTCTGACAAACAAATGTCAGGGTAAACAGCAAATATTTGCCATGTGGTTGTATACATATAGGTTAGAAAATGCTGTTCTTGAACATTTCATAGCAAATTTCTCTAACCACCCTCTCCCCCCATATATATATATATATATATATATATATATATATATATATATATACAGGGTGTTTCTAAAGGTCGTTTACAACGCTTGGGAGGTGATTCCTCACACGAAAACAAGCAAAAAGTCTAAGTTCCATTTTTACGACTGAGGCTTCGTTTCCGAGATAGGAGCCTCGCAAAAGGTGACAAAGTGAACGTCACACCTGACTTGGACGAATACTATAACAGATAGAGAGGCGGTTCCAAGGGAATCATAAAGGAATCGTATGTGCTCAGTCCGGAAGTCACTATGAAAAGTTCACTGCACGCATGCGCAATGGAGTCCTCAAAGGAATTGGGGATTTCCAGCAAGAACAATACATGGAAAGGGTATGTAACGCAGCAAGAAGGACCGTGACAATGAGAAATGCATTAAAGACAACACATCCCGACCTCAAACATCAAAACATGAGCACCGAACACAAAATCCGAAAAGTTGAGCACGGTTGCATACCCCAGTTACACGCGAGGAATGAACGAATCATGTCATGTGGCATACGAGAGACACATTACTCCACCAGGAGGAGGGAAAGAAAAACACATTATCAGGTGATTGCGACAACGTGTATTTTTACACGCGACAACTACGTAATATCCCCCCCCCCACACACACACACAACAAACAACAAATGCTACAATATCTTACGCACAGACAGTCCGTGTCACTGTACACCAACTGAAGATGTCACTTTCACCACACAAAGGGGGTGGGGAGCAATACCAAGAGTGTTCTCACTGAGATTTGCCGAGGGCAATAATCACAGACGGTTTTCAAAATGTCTGCCATTCACTTCTACGCAGAGATGACAGCGACATTTCAAGGATTGTCGAGTACGAGCAAACAAGCCAGATGTATCTGCTACCGTCGCGGCGGCGACGTTGATGCGACAACGAGGTCCTCAGCTGATGTGACAGGTGTGTCGTATACGAGGGTTTTCATTTCTCCCCAGAAGAAAAAATCGAGAGGGTTGAGATCTGGCGACCTCGGTGACCAAGGCACAGGCTCATCCCTACCAATGAACCTATTGCGAAACACGTCATGCAGGAAATGTCGTACATTACAATCGATATGAGCTGGTGCACCATCGTGTTGGTACCACATTTCTTGCCGCAGTGCCAAAGGTACGGTCTCCAACAGTTCAGGCAGAACGTTACTAAGAAATGCATGATACGTGCGACCATTCAGGCGAACAGGGAGAATGTATGGTCCAATTAAATGATCATGTACTATCCCGCACAACACATTCACTGAAAACGTGTGCTGGTGATGGGCCACAAAAAGTGCATGTGGGTTGTCAAAGTCCCATACATGACTGTTTCTACTATTGAAGACATCAATCCTGGTGAAAATGGCTTCATCTGTCCACAATACGTTTGCCCCGAAGTGAGGGTTTGTGTCCAGATGATGCAACAACCATTGGCAAAACTCCATACGAGGGCGAAAGTCACGAGGTAACAGTTCTTGTACTTTCTGCAGTTGAAAAGGGTGCATTCCTTCCTCTGACAACACTCGCCAAACATTCACATGAGACGTGTTTCGTGCCCGAGCGAGCACGCGCGTACTAGTTCCAGGATGTTCTGCGACCGCTGTTAACACATCTTCTGCAAACTGATGTGTGCGTACACTTCGGGGTCTTCCAACTTCTTGCCGCGGTGGTAACACTGACCCTGTTTCACGCAGTTGATTGTCCACTACCTGAAAGAAGGTGTGAGACGGTAAAGGTCTATGTGGAAAGCGTTCTCCATAAAGACGCCTTGCCTCGCGGCTATTACCACGTGCCTCCCCATACATGAGATGCATGTCTGCTAGCTGCTGGGTCGTATACGCAGCCATCTGTGTAATAGGGAGCTGGAACTGCAAAGTATTGTTTTTGTTTAACACTGGCACACTGCACAAATTGGCCGTATCACCGTACGAACACCACAGACCAATTGTTGCGATACTTGACTTGTCCACTCCACCACGTCAACTTCTTTCAATACAACATACTAGTACTCTTCAATGCGTATGACAACCTAGAGCGAACTGCTGATCATATCCCAGCACCTGCAAACGACTGGAACGACTGCCGGAGAGAACCAACCCTTCGAGCTCCTCTCGCGGGAACAGCAGTCATGAAGGTCAAATGTAGACTACGATAGCCAGACTTGCCTGTGCAGCGCTTCCAAAACTGGTCTCTTTTACGTCACAATGATCGCCTGCGAACACTTTTGGTATTGCTCCCCACCCCCTTTGTGTGGCGAAAATGACATCTTCAGTTGGTGTACAGTGACACGCACTGTCTGTGCATAAGACATTGTAGCATTTGTTGTTTGTTGTGTGTGTGTGTTGGGAGGGGGGATATTACGTAGTTGTCGCGTGTAAAAATACACGTTGTCGCAATCACCTGATAATGTGTTTTTCTTTCCCTCCTCCTGGTGGAGTAATGTGTCTCTCGTATGCCACATGACATGATTCGTTCATTCCTCGCGTGTAACTGGGGTATGCAACCGTGCTCAACTTTTCGGATTTTGTGTTCGGTGCTCATGTTTTGATGTTTGAGGTCGGGATGTGTTGTCTTTAACGCATTTCTCATTGTCACGGTCCTTCTTGCTGCGTTACATACCCTTTCCATGTATTGTTCTTGCTGGAAATCCCCAATTCCTTTGAGGACTCCATTGCGCATGCGTGCAGTGAACTTTTCATAGTGACTTCCGGACTGAGCACATACGATTCCTTTATGATTCCCTTGGAACCGCCTCTCTATCTGTGATAGTATTCGTCCCAGTTAGGTGTGACGATCACTTTGTCACCTTTTGCGAGGCTCCTATCTCGGAAACGAAGCCTCAGTCGTAAAAATGGAACTTAGACTTTTTGCTTGTTTTCGTGTAAGGAATCACCTCCCAAGCGTTGTAAACGACCTTTAGAAACACCCTGTATATATATATATATATATATATATGAGATAACATTTATGAAAATTTGCCTATGGGTCTGCCCTGCCTCCCCCCTCAAAAAAATCCTGGGTACGGGCCTGCACAGGATTACCCATCAATATTATCACATATTAAAATTATACCTTCTTTATTTTAAAGAAATGTGTTCTGTAATAAATTTGCAACCATCTATAGTAGCATATTTATTCCTTTTAACAAATCCATTTCTTTTGGATAAGATGATGTGAGGATGACCTGTCTCCCAAGGAGAATGCTTGTGATGACTTTTGTAATGGATAAAAGCATGAATAAAGTTAGCCACTGCTAGCCCCCCTCCCCCCCCCCCCAAAAAACTACACTATAATAAGATATTGATTAATGCAATGAAATGAGCGTAATGTTTCCAACAAAATACGTATATTACTATAATTGCAGTTTTTAGAGTAATAGAGTCATTTTGTTACATGAAACTAAAAACATTCGTAAATTAGTATTTTACTTTATTACACTTTCATTTCTATAATTGCGTTCAGTGAGTTACCGATACATTTGTTTCCCGGTGTAAGGCATACAGAACCTTAAAATAGGTTGTTTTGAAGATTTTTTGTGCATATTTTGGCCTTATTTAGTTCATATAAATCCACCCAGATTCATCACAATCGGACCACAAGTCTTTTATTTATAGAATTTTAAAAAGAGCAGTCGTTTGGAAAACAAAAAATGGCACTTTTTTATGTTGTCACGACGATACAAAATCGAAGGCATACTTGAAAAAAAAAAAGTTTACCATAGCATAATGAAGAATTGAATAAGCTAAATTTTGATTTTCTTCCGTTTTATGTAGGTCTACAGGCTATTTTTTAATTTGTTTCCAAATTCGAGTATCCATAATTTTTAATCCGATAGTAGGTTTAACCCTGTCCAGCCATCTGGTTATGCACTGTTATGAAATGAACTAATTTTTTCTTTCAGGTTCTATACTATCAATTTTTGCAAATCTGTATCCAAACGGATATCTATCAGTGTTGGTAAACTTGTTTTTACATAGCCGAGTGGATAATTTTTAATTGAGTCCAAAGCAAAGTATCCATCAATTTTTATCCGATAGTAAGTCACAATCTATTTATAAATTAATCATTAGAAAATTCACTTGTTCTTACCTCCAGCAGAGCAGCATTTTGGAATATCAATAACGACAACCTGACTTGCTCCCACAAAGTGTTGCTGGGCCGAGGTTCTAATAAGTACTTCACAAAAAGAATCAGAACATTTAGCCACCTGCAATGAAATGAAAAGCATACGAAAATCTTACAGGAAACTAATAACTCTGAGCAAAGAGTAAACAGAATTTTGTGGTAACATATCATAAAATTCAATATTATGTAATTCTCAAATATTTTAACCAAATTCTTGGTATATTAAATTAATTCATACTCATATAATTAGAGGGGAATATTACACACTATTATCAATCAGCATTTTTAACAACTTTATTACATGAAAAGATTCTCTTGGGAGTTGTGGAAGTGGTATATACACTCTCATCTTCTACCCTGAAGATGAGAGTAACGTTAGCTCTCAAAAGCTTGGAATCCTCTCCACAACTAACCTGGTCAATAGCACTAGAGAATCTTTTCATCATTCGTCGCCGGGAAAGTTGACTTACATCAACTTTATTACAACTTTTAAGCATCAGTATCAGCTCAGCCACAAAAAATTATATATTATAATATTATATTATTAAAATTAAATTAATTATCCTTGCATCATGTTGATGAAAAATGTAAGCCTTGAACATAGCTCCATTGGTGTTCCAATAGAACCATTTATTTGCATTAAATACAGTAGAACCTTGATTTTACGTATTCCAGAGGACCAAGTTGAAGAAACCTAAAATGTTGGAAATTTTAAATCGGGCAAAAAATTGGGTATGCTGTGCACCATCAATGTATAATGCAGGAAAATGTAAAATCTGTAAACTTAAAATAAGGGGGGCCACTGTATGTATTATTGATAAGAACAATAGCTTATATTGCAAAGGTAATAATTTTGAGAACAGATTCTGGAAATAAATATGAAAGGCGAGCAGTTATATTATTTTAAAATACTCAATGTTCACATGAGAAAGAATTGGAGGAGAATTTCACTAATTGTAATTGCACTAATCTTAATTTAATGATACATATATGTTTTATCCAAATTAGTTATGTGAATGCAGTGAAACTAGGCTGACCATAGTATTTTGAACCAAAAATGGGACATCCCAAAGAGGTCATATCACCCTCCTAGAAAATTGGTAAGGCTTAATTATACAGGTGTTATTATTATTTAAAGTATGGATCCTGTAAATGATATAAACAATATGTAAAATATGATCCCCACTATGAAAATGTATTAATTATAATTATAAGCTCAGTATGACATACATAGTGCTTTTGCTCCCTCCTGACCAACCAGTGATATTAGGCCTACGCAGAAGTTGTGAAATTGCATAAGCAGTTATCAGAATGAGAAATCTTCTTGAGAGCAGCTTTATTCCTTACCAACCATTCAAAAAAACTCCCCGCAACTTTCAGCAAGCAAGATTTGTCACCTGGCCACATATTGTTCACGATTGAAAAAAACATGTTCAACGGGGAGAATGTGCTAGCCAAGCATAACACCATTACCACCACTTTCAGAAGGACATCATACTGTATGTGGTCTACTTCCAACTCACCAAAAATGTGTGCCCATTTCTCCCACAAACAAACCTTATTTTCTTTTCATTCTTTTTGGAGATGTATTACGATTTCTCGTGTACCTTGTCACTTATTCAATAATTTTGTTTTGGCTTTTGAACAGAAAATTGTATTAGCATTCACTAATTATTAGTAATTGTGGAAATACGGTTTTGAGCATCTGACCAACATAGATGTACTCTGAAGCAGGTGCGGTGCTGTAAAAGGTATTAACAGTGCCTAGCACGAAAAGTCACTCAACTTTAGACTTTGTTTTCAAGCAGACTTTTTATAATATTGATGGGATGGCCGGGACATGCCTCTGAAATGGGACTGTCCTGGTCACTCTAAGCGAAATTTACAATTTCCAAAATTAATAAGTACTGTTTAAAGCATTGCCAAAATTAAATCCATTAACGAAAAGGAAAAGGGACTTACCCCAAAACCAGCAAAAAATTATAGATGAGGAGGTAATTCCTTGCAATAGCTCCCAACTGGTGAGATGGTTTAGATGCCTGTGGTGCCATGTCTAGGAAACACTTTCTTCTATTCACAGCAACTAAAATAAAGAAGTTACGAGTTATAAGTATACACTTAGGTAATGGTTCATACTGTTTTATGATTTATTTCAAATTCACCTAGCAGAAAGACTAGTTATTGTAGAATTTTGGAAATCATTGTCACACGAATTTTCAACCTTCCTTAAAGTAATGAGCTCTGTTTGGATTTGAAAAAAAAAAAGTTACTTATGTTCAGTGCTCGAAAAATCTTCTTCAGAGCTAGGCACCAGGAAACCACCTACTACCAATTGTGCATACTATAAGAAGTTTAGCATCACCGTATTCAAAACATCGCTATATCATGTGAGAAAGCAGAAAATTAGGGGTTGGGGGAAAAGGATTAAGGCACTGATTCTATGAAATGTTCACACAACATTGATAAAAAAAATCATTTGCTAACTTACGCTGTACTGCAATTTGAACTCAGAATCTTCAAAATTTTGTACATGCACAATTTATTACAGCAAAAGATCAAAGTCGCCAGGCTGAATCTTTTACTCACCATGGCGACCTGGCGATTGGGATTTTTCGAGCCCTGCTTATGTTGAAAAAAAAAACACCTGTTGCCTTACGCATGCATGCACACTTCCCATGGACAAGTGACAGTATCGTAGACTAGTGGTAATGAATGTAATTCAGATCCTTAGCATTTAGGGACTTTATTTTAATGCTAAGAGAACCAAACCTAACCTAACCACGAAATAAGATATTGAACAAAACCTTAATAAAACAAAAGGAACTTGGGCCGTAATTTTACGTTAAGTGCGATGCTGATGGCAATTTTCTGTTTTTGTTAGGTTAGGAGTGTTAGATTCAATACTGTTAGAATTCCTGCAATATTATTTAACATTTATGTGTAACAGAGCAAATGCAGAATAAAGAGAATGTCTCTAATTTCGTTAATATTTGGTATACTAACTAAGTTTGGAATTCTAATCACGAATCTGTTATTAAAATGTGGAAATCTGGAAAAAAGGCGATGAAAGTTGAAATTTTTTTAGAGCTGTTTCGCATTGTTTTACAAACAAAATTTTAACTAAGCTTGCCTAACCTAACCGGAAATGGTTCGTGGGGCTTTCCGTGAATTGTTTGTGGGGCTACCCATGCATAATGATAAAATTTCTACACGTGACCCTCACATTTTAACAACAGATTCGTGATTAGAAGGCCATACCAAATATTAACGAAATTGGAGACATTCTCTACATTGTGCAATCATACCAAATACAATGACATTTAGTTTTCAAAAAAAGTTGATACAGTTCTGGAGTAGCCGGAAATGGACGAATGCTGGTCACACGTAAGAGCCAAATGTGTCAGTTATGTGTGGTTTTGGCATTTCCAAATAAATTTTTATGTTAGGTAAAATGCTGAAATCTGTTGATTAAATTAAAATACAAGTCAACAGTTTTGAGGATATAAGGTTGGCACAGACGGAAGAAGGACGGAAGTACCACTTTTTCACCGGAACTTAACAGTGGCTCATGTTCGTGGAAACTTCTTCAAACATAATTTTGTATCAGAATTTTACAATGTAATGAACGTAAGAAATCAAGGAGCCAAATGAGGATAAGGAACGACTTAAGATGACCGGACCCCTCTTCGATTTTCTTCATATTCGGCATACTCACTAATTGAGGCCTCCTAATCACGAATCTGAAGTTAAAAGTTGTCAGAAACATCTAGAAATTGCAAAATAAGGAGTTAGTTTTCAGAATGGAAACAGTCTATTTTCGCAAAATTTTTTGTTTCACAAGGAAATATATATATATATCCCTGATACTACAACAACACCAAATTTTAACTATGTTTGCCTAACCCAACCGAAACTAACCTAACAACATGTCAATGGTTTGTGGGGCTAGCGTCAATAGTTTGCAATTTCTAGATCCTGATACTACCACGACACCAAATTTTATCTATGTTTGCCTAACCTAACCACACGTCAATGGTTCATGGGGCTAGCGTCAATGGTTCGCAATTATTTTGCAATTTCTAGAAGTTTCCGACAAATTTTAACTTCAGATTCGTCAATAGCAGGCCTCAATTAGTAAGTAGGTATGTCAAATATGAAGAAAATCGGAGAGGGGTCCGGTCATCTTAAGTCATACCAGTAGTTCTTGTTATTCCTTTTTTCGCTTCCCTAACACACAATATGGTGGGCACACATTGACTACCGTTGTCGGTATGCATCATGTTTGTCACTTGTGCAAATTGAACATTATGCACGGGTAGTTGACGGATAGACCCACAAATCATTTTCGATAAGTTTAGGTTTGGTTAGGCAAGCATACTTAAAAAAAGGGGGGTTGGAAACACTGAGAGGGGGTTACGTCATGAAACGTATGGAGCATCCGGTTCACGTAGGAAAGCAATGGCAATTGTGCGTCAGTGAGATATTTCTCTTGCAAAATACATGATTTCCGGGTCAAATAGATTCCACGATGAAATATAATGAAAAAATATAAATATGCTGACCAAGGCAGTAATTTATTTTATTAAAAACATAAACTAAACGTAACATTTCAACCTTCTAGCAAGGTCTTCATCAGACTCTGTATCAAGTACAAAAGTACTTGTACTTGATACAGAGTCTGATGAAGACCTTGCTAGAAGGTTGAAACGTTACGTTTAGTTTATGTTTTTAATAAAATAAATTACTGCCTTGGTCAGCATATTTATATTTTTCATAATAATGGAAACAAGGCTTAATGGTGTTGAAATATAATACCTCGACGAACATTAGAAACCTTAGAGAAACTCATTTCCGTAAGTAGTTTCTTGTGTAAAAATGAAGGAATGTGTCTTCGATATAACGAACTGTTACCAAATAATTATTCTCGGTATGACTTAAGATGACTGGACCCCTCTCCGATTTTCTTCAGATTTGACATACTTACTAATTGAGGCCTGCTATTGACGAATCTGAAGTTAAAATTTGTCAGAAACGTCAAGAAATTGCAAAATTATTGCGAACCATTGACGTGTGGTTAGGTTAGGCAAACATAGTTACAATTTGGTATGTCACTACACCCATTTTATGATATTAATGAGTTTTTTGAATGTCTAGTAGATATATGATTTAATTTTGGTACATAATTTAATTAGATTTGCATAGCCTATATGTTTCACACTGTTATGTGCATATCATAACTATTGACTTCGTCTATTGCTGTACTTGGCCTAATGACAATAAAATTTTATTATTATTATATTTCCTTGTGAAACAAAAAAATTCGCGAAAATCGACGGTTTCCATCCCGAAAACTAACGCCTTATTTTAGCTTATTTTGGAATTTCTAGACGTTTCCGACAACTTTTTTAACTTCCGATTCGTGATTAGGAGGCCTCAATTAGTGAGTATGCCAAATATGAAGAAAATCGGAGAGGGGTCTGGTCATCGTACGTCGTTCCTTATCCTCATTTCGCTCCTTCATTTCTCACGTTCATTACATTGTAAAATTATTATGACACAAAATTATGTTTGAAGAAGTTTTCACGAACATGAGCCACTGTTAAGTTCCGGTGAAAAAGTGGTAGTTCCGTCCTTCTTTAGATATGAAGCACGTTTTTATAAGTCAATTTAAAAAAAATAAAAAAATACCTGGTTCCCTCACTCTGTCCTAATTTTATTCGAGTAGGTCACCACTGCACTAATGTTCAAAGCACTTTTACGCATGAAGCCGGCTTTCGTCTTGTCGGAGCAAGCGACGTGACCATCAATGACCGTGACGCCAGACCAGACCGTCAGACAGGACAGGTCAGACAGCGTACAGCGTCAGCTGATGAACGGATGTTTCTTTTTCTTCCCCCCACATCCCTGTAAAATTTACCTGTCGAAAGTGAAAAATCCCATTTTATCCCAGTCAACACTTCAGGCTCTTCAGCAACGGGAAATTGTGGGAAAATAATTATTACTTTCTTTCACTTCAGATCCAAGAAATGTAATATAAGCGTAGTTGAGCGTTCTCGTCTAAAATAAATACTTTTCTTATATGAAGAAATTAGAATGTAGAAATGCTCATTAATGTCGTCGCAGAGCAAGCTGTCCTTTCTCCCACAATTGACGCATGCGCAGAATGCACCGCATGCGTTCAGGAGACGTCTCTGGTGTAAAATGAACTTGGAGTTGAACGGCATTGGGAATGTCACTATTCATCTCAGCGGCCCCTTAAACTACGGATTCCACACTATAAATAAATATCGGTCGTTCTACATGTCACCCCCTTCCCACCCACACCCCTATGGGTACCAGGGGTGTCTTACCCCCACAGTATTTCTTTCCAGATTGTGAGTCATATGTGTACCACGTTTCGTCATCGTCAATGTCACCAAATAGCTTAGAGACTCTGAAAACTATGGATTCGACACTTTTCTAGGTCATTTCTGACATTTTATTTTTCACCCCCTCTCATCCTCCCCCATTTCGATAGGTGATTAACTTGGAGTTAAACGGCATTGGGAGTGTCACTATTCATCTTAGCGACCCCGAAAACTATGGATTCCACACTAATACCGGTCGTTTTCGATTATTTTTACATGTTAATTGTTGTCTAAAAAATAAATGAACAGACACAAAAGACATAAAGGGACTTTGAAACATTTTCTAAACGTTTTTCATGTTACATTTCATTTGCATGAGGAATTTAATAGCTGCTTAAAAACTGCTATACGAAGACGTATTTTTTATTTTTAAAAAAGGGATCAGAGCCCCCCTAATAATTTTGACAATTCGGCGCCCCTGGTATGTGTGTTAGTGTGTGTGCGGCGTAATGCAATATATCAGGACAATTACAGAGGGTTGATTTAAGGCCAATTTGTAGTGGAACTGGGCCTTCAAAGTGGAATCTACATCCACCAGGAAACGAAGCCAGGAATCTTTGATTATAAGGTAATAACATTAGTAGATATTTGCAGTTCTTAGTTATTTGTATTAACAATGATTACAGAAACGGGGTAAGCTTGAGAATTCATTTCAGCAGGTGAAACTGCCATAAACATTGAAAATATTGATCTTTTTCTTCGTGTCCATCATTTAACGTTATTGCCTTGTAACCAACAGTTCCGGATTTGATTTTCGGTGTAGTAAATCTAGCCCCAATCCCAATTAATGTAATGTTCTTCTACTGTCTGGAAAATTATTGCTCGAACACCGTCCATTCGTGTAATAGAATGCTATCAATACTTTTTAAAAGACAAGTCTCAAATTTTGGGAGAGGCACGTGCCCCATGTCCCTCCCACTAAATCCGCCAATCACAGTGGTTCGGATCCGACGCTAAGCTGCATGCTCAATGACGATTAGCCTCGCTGAGCATAAAATGGACTCAAAAGAAACGTTTAACCTTAGTTTTCCTCTTGGATCTAGCGGTATCAAACTTTGCAATTCTTCGATCTCATTCATAATTCTGGAATGTTATGGTGTCTCCACTACATTACACACTTACACGTGATTATAATCTATCTGTCTCATGTTTGAGTGTTTTAAGGATGTGGATGTATGTGAAGGAGGTGGTTGATTCATGGCTCAAAATGGAAATTTTCACGAAACAGAACGCTTTACTTTCAGTTTTACTTTCGTCTTTACTTTTTTCCCCCTTTCGATTACTACAGCGGGACGCGCTGTATTACAGTTAATAATAAACTTAGTTAATATTAAAATATGTATGCCCAGATAAGGCATAAAATCAAGTTTCAAAACTGAACAGTAGATAACATATTGTAGCAATGTATTCTATAGACTGCAGAACTTTGCATTGTTCTCAAAGTTCAGCTATTTTTCTATAATTTCAATATTTGTTATTGTATTTGGTATTTTATTTTTCTTCATTATGTGCCGTTTTGTTTCATTCTTGATTATGGTGTTCTAACTATGAGAATGAATGATGGATCAGATGAAACTAATGAACCAACAACATAAACAAACATCCATGTTCAGACCAGGATTCGAACCAGAAACCGTCGGTGACAAGATCAGCCACCGGGATGGCTATTTTGTTCTTGTGTAAGCAGATGCTGTAAAATGAAAAGAAAAGAAAAGAAACGCAAGTATCAGTTTTTAATTACATAGTAATTGTATTTACTGTTTGGTACGCGTGGTGTCAACTACGTTCAGTGGCGTGCCCAGGATTTTCGAAAGGGAGGGGTTACGTACACTTTTTCTGGTAGTCAGTTCTCAATTTGCCATCTTTTCCTACCTTTGATGTTCTTTCTTTTTGGAATACTGGACCAAAAGGGGGGGTTATAACCCACACCAACCCCCCCCCTTGGGCACGCCGCTGACTACGTTGCATTAATAATAAATAACAATCTTCAAGTGTCCCTTTCACTCTTCTTTCAATATACTTCGTTTACTAGTTCACTCTACTACAGTTTTGCTATCAATATAGTGAAGTTTGGACTGTTTTGTCTTAGGAATTCAAGTCGCTATTTTTTGTTCTTTTCAGGTACTTCATCAAATGCACTATCTTCAGACTTACACTATAAAGTCAGCTCACTCCATCAAGGTCACTTCTCAGTTTATGCTAATACATCAGTGTTCTATCTATCAAAGAAATGAAAGGAATGCTTGTCAAAGATCTGTTTGGTTGCTCCAAGTTCAATAATGACTTAAAATTGCCTACACTTCAAGATTATGTTTGCACAGAGAGCTTAAACTAATATTTACAATCCTTATTATATTTATTTAAGTCTTAACTAACTATTTACAGCCCCTAACGCAACTATTTACAATTTCTAACTTAACTAACTATTTACGTCACACATCCAGGTACATTCCGCATCAAGTGGTTTAAGTCTCAATCAGTATAACGGTGTAGCCGATAAACTTTGTCCACATCAGGTAATTACAGTTTAAAGCAAGTAAAAAACATTAAAACCGAACGCAATATATGAAGTTACAGATCACAGAATGAAATTTCGATTTCTTCCTAGTGGAAGTTATTTTTCCAACGAGCGGTAATTGTTCTTCACTTCTAACTGCTGCTTCTTGGAGAAATTTTCCAAATCTATTTGAATTCGGATTTCCTGCTGTGTGAGTCTTCTTGGTCAGGTCACATTCTAAACTCCAGTCCAAATCTACTTTTCTGATTTTCCTCAGGCAGGAATAGGTTTCCTCGCGTGTCTTCCTGTGCAAAGATTTCCTTAATTTCGCACACACTACGTTCAACTTCCACTTGAGGAAGAGCTCTTTGCATTTGGAGGCAGAGTCTCTACTCTCTGCGTTGTCTGCTCCGCTTCTTCTCCATACCTTCGGCACATCTAGTGTATCAGCTACTTTCCTCTCCTCTAGGTAGCTGTTCTTCACACTTTCTCCTTTAGCCGTATCATCCAGCGGTGCTTGTAGTGGTGGTTCTGATATTGTGGCGTCTCCTCCGACCCTGAAGTAGTCCGGTATCTCTGCGCGTGGTTCTTCTGCGACAGATGGTGTTAATCCTTTCAAATCTTCCACCGGCGCCATCTTCAGTGTTAGTTGTTCAGCTTCCTGCACGTTTTGCAACATTGACATCCGCTTATTCTTAAAATTCCACTGAAAATACCAGCGATTTAGCTTCAATCAACTGAGCATGGACATGTACAATACAGGCTTCCATGCAACGAGTTTCAACAATCGCAACCCAGACTATGCTTTCAACAATTGAAACGTTGAGCAGGCAAACTCATTTTTACGTTGGACATATTCTAATGCAAATGTTTACATTACGTCTATGTACTCAGAGAAATGCTACATTGATGGATCTGTGGCTTACCGCAACTTATTGCAGTCAGCCATTTTAGACCATGTTATAGTTTATTCGAGATATGCGATGTTTCCACATGAATGTACTTCTACAGGGTGGCTCAATAAGTCACTTAACACCCTCAGTACAAGGCCACTGCGGCATGGAATTTGAAATTGGCGATGCCCAATCGTTATCTGGCCAAGGGGGAACCACATTGACGCCACCCACACGGTCGGCGGCCATCTTGAATTCGACTTCAGAATTTTAAATGGGAAGGGGGTCGTGCGACATATCAAAATGGGCTAGAATTTCACGAGAAATGGAATGGTGAAGGTTTTTTTGACGTATCTTTAACCAGTAAAAAGTTATGACTGAATTCTTGTACCAATTTGCTCCTTTTCGAGGTGTTAGAAAAATGCCTTAAAATTTGTTTAGCGCTTCGGTAATGCATCGAGATCAAAGTGACGTCTATGGAGAGACGTTCGCATGCCATTGCACATTATTTTAATCGGATACATCCATGAAGAGCTGTGCATTATGAATGGTTGTCGCGAACAATTTACAGTGTGACGCTTCCATTGAATTAAAAGTCCTTCACAGTGACAAGGCTAATGTTTATGTTCATAAGGAAGTTCATAAACAGAATATTCGATGATTTTAATCTGATAACCCATTTTCGACAGATCAAAGCTGAATGGTTAGTGTTGGTAAGTTAATGGTGTGGCGTGCTGTGTGGAACACGATTGGTTAGTCAATTTTCCATCAACGGAACCTTAAATGCTTAGGGCTACTTGGATTTGTTAAATAAACAGTTTTTTTCATCCTTGCTTATGGAAGAAGGTACTTTTTACCAGGGTTTCGGAGCGGAGTGCGGAGCGTACTAAAGGAGCGCTCCGGAGCGACTTCGAAGCGTCATTTCTACTCCGCTCCTCGCTCCGGAGCGGAGCGTGGTACGACAGCACTCCGATCCGGAGCGGAGTGGTTCGACTTCTTGAGAGACACGCTCCGCTCCGGAGCGGAGTGGTTCGACTTTTTGAATCGCACGCTCCGATCCGGAGCGGAGCGTGATACAACAGCACTCCGCTCCGGAGCGGAGTGGTTCAGCTTTTTGAGAGACACGCTCCGCTCCGGAGCGGAGTGGTTCGACTTTTTGAGTCGCACGCTCCGATCCGGAGCGGAGCGTGATACAACAGCACTCCGCTCCGGAGCGGAGTGGTTCAGCTTTTTGAGACGTACGCTCCGATCCGGAGCGGAGCGTGATACAGCAGTACTCCGCTCCGGAGCGGAGTGGTTCAGATTTTTTAGACGCACGCTCCGATCCGGAGCGGAGCGTGAGGCAACAGCACTCCGCTCCGGAGCGTGGTGCTTTGACAGCACGCTCCGATCCGTTTAGGAGTTTTTTTTACACGAATGCTGTAATGCAACTATGAATAATGGAATGGGCGCGTTAAAGCCGACTTCCGTGACGGAGTGGTTATAATGGGACCGCATGGAAAAGAGCCTGCAGTCCTGTTTCCACGTACTCTAGTTGTTTGTCTGTATGATCGCCCCCGCTTGGAGGGGAGGGACAGAGTGAATCATGCTTCCTTATGGCCCTAGTCGAACGGGTGAAGGAGGAGGTGCACTGGGACTTTTGACCGAAGCTTTTTTGTTTGTGGTCGCTCTACAGCACAGCACCCTATGACGTCAGGGATCCGTGGGGTATTTCAAATTTTGTATTGTGACTCTTAGATATAAGGGTTTGAATGTTATGTGTTGAATGGGTTACGAATAATTTCAAGCAATCAGTTTTTCTTTTTGCAGATTTGTCCGACCCACCTCCCCCATACAACAGACAGCTTCGTTTTGTGCCGTATTCCGTGTTCCTTGCAGGTGACTCAGTGCAATCGGCTAGCTCATTGGTCTTGTGCCCGTTTCAAGAGGGGAGGAGGGTGAAACTGGTACATAGCTTGTTTGTGTGTGCTTTCGGGGTTGAGAACTTCGTTCGCTGCGCTATACTTTGCGTTCGACTTATCCGTACATGGTAGAGACATTGCCTTTGCCAGACAGATCAAGTGTTGCCAGTTGTATTAGAATTATGCTACACCAATTCTGGCTAGATTGTTCTCTTTTAAAAGTATTACTTGCGCGTGTTATTCTTCTCTTCACTGTCATAAAAAGAAGCCTTTAAAAGCTGTGTTCTCTTGTATCATTACATGCATATTATGTGTGCTTGTCAACGGTGATGTATGGACATTTAATGAAATTTTTAACGCCGCTGATACATGGACGTCTTCAGGATTTTTTCCAGGAAGGGACAAGCAAGATATTTGTCCAAGGGAGGGGGGGCAGAATTATACAGAATTTCCCCAAAATAGTATTACTCCCATTAAAAATATTCTACAGTTTGAAGTTATCATGTTCCTGCAACGCCCTTGCAATAATTAACATATGAAGGGCCAGGGGGAAAAACGATGAATGTCGATTTTTCGCCCATTTTGAGATCGCAACGCCATCTGATAGTTCAGAAGCTGTACTATAAGAATGAGAACGGCCTTGGTTGGGAAACGATGAGAAGTGCCTGAAAAACGCATTATTATTTTGGCATATATTAACGTTCTTATGGAAAGAAATACTTTGTTTTTCATTTCCTGGCAAATTGTCTCGAATGAACATTCATCGTTTTTCCCCCTGGCCCTTCATATATTACTGTGACTGAAATGAAATTATATGCGTGAAATATGTACTTCTTGATTACCTTTAATTTCCGGGTGGCGTGGCCCCCTCCATTTCCGGACGTCCATGCGAATGGAGAAATCATTCCAACCAGTATCGTTTAATAGAATAATAAGGTGACTAGATTTGTTAAATCAATATAAAGGAACAAAAAAGAACGAAAAAAATCCGTAATTGTTAATTCTATGCATCATAAGCCAAGAGAATCATGGAAGATCTATACTGTAATAATGAATTGAAGGAAACCATGCCGAGTTTTTATTTATAGTCTACATATTCAAGTAGGAATGGAATGGTGCACAAAAGGAATTACAAATATGTATGTAAAAGAAAACCAAGTATTTCGATAAAGTTATTTCTATAATTGTAATCAACAATAACCAATTGTCCTTTCAACTAAGTATAAGTTTCAATTTGTTTTTTCCGGACTTTGCCTTGCCTTTAATCGTACATTTATCATGATCCGTAATTTTAAACAAATCCTAGATAAGTCGGTAAAAAATAGGACACCGAAACTATGGAAAAGAAATGTACTGTGATAGAGAAACAAACACAAAGGAAACACCAATGACATTAACGCGGGTCAAACCAACACCATTTGTAGTTGAGAGCTGAACTCAAATCCACGAACTCGCTGAAATATTCCCATGGAATTCATTATTCGTCTGATATTGAATACCCAATGATGCTTTCTGTTATGTAATAGACATTTATGAAGTGAATACATTATTAGAACTTTGCCAGATTTCAGAAAAAAAACACACACACACACACATACGTAAAAGATATGCATAAGAGGTTGTTCATTTGGAAATGAATTTCCGAGTTGTATTTTTATGATTTTGTGAATAGATTTAAAGGAAAGTGACATCTCTTATTGTTAAACAGAATTACAAATGTATATTTGCTTAAGGATTAATTTATCACAATATACATTGCAATTATACATTCAACATACGTTGAAACAATGCCTTTTGTTATGGACTTTTGGTGGATTTAAGACTCAACAATACGCTATCGAGAATAGACCTACAGTTTAAATCCTACCTAAAGTGGGATTCGAGCCACTATGTCCCTCCACCGGGTATCGATCCCAGTGCCCCTTCATTACAAGGCCACGTTCTTACCACTATGTTATCGGGGTACAGCGCCCTACTTTTTTTTCAGTACACGTTTATCAATTCTCTCATTATCATCGTCGTGATTAGCTACAATTCAAAGCTAAGTTACAAAAATCAAATGAAATGCCATCAGTGAGGAAGGCACGTATTGCTCGCAGCCCTGTTTTTCAAAATGAAACCATAAAATTCAGGACATGACCCTATCCAAGTAGATAATATTACATTTTGTGTTTATCACGGTTATTAAGGTTTATACATCTTGTTTCGACTTATCTGCTGACTACACATTGTTCATTACTGAAAACTTGCTTTCAGTTTGCTGTGTACAACGTACTCAATACAAAAAATATTAATTTTATACGTATACGTTTTCTGGCTTTCTAGACTCAGAAAGTTAAATATAGCAACATTCCATTCGTCGTCTTTCCAAAATTTTTTCAATTTTCTTATAACGACCATGCCTATTTCCAGGTTACTGCTTACAAACTTGAAATGTTAGATATGGCAACCAGACATTTTGTAATTTTTGCAGTAGTATACGTATGTAACCATTAAATACCTATTTCAACTTCCTGCCTTTAAAATTGGGGAAAATAATCGATATGACAACCCTGTATTTCATACTATTTAAATTCCCCTGTTCGGCTGTATACAAACAGCATTCCGATTTTCGACTTTATACCTTCATAAAAGTAAACCAAATGTGGCAACTTACATTTTTGGTTAAGCCGGTTTTCAACTTTCTAGTGTCAGAATTTTTAAAAAGTTAGATACGAAAACTCTGTATTTCAAATTAAAACGTTTCCTTATTGGCCGACGGTAACATTAATAAGCATGATTCCGATTTTCAACTTCATACATTCAAAAATCGAAAAGTTAAAATTAGCAACCTGAATTTCCAATTACTTTAAACTTTTCCCTTTCGCTACATTCAAAGTATCATACATAACCAGCGTAAAAGAAAGTTAGATATGACAATCATGCACCAGCGAGTGTTTTGCATGAACACCTGTCTGCCTTTATCTTCCTCCGTACAAGTTGCTTCGCCTTTCCTCTGGCCTTTTAGAAGGTCGAATGGATTCTCTGCAGTAATTTCGCCAGTGTTACTCGAACCAATATTCCGGAATAACTCAGTTCTCCCGCGGCGTGGACTGTAACGTCGGGCCGATATGCCGAAGTGCTTAGCCCGAACCAGAAGTTGAACCGAAATGAGTTTCAGTCGCGATCCCTGGTGGCAGGAAATGAGAGTGGTTCCATTCTCTCAACTTATAAAACCACAGGTGGCACACCTGCTATTGAAATATTTTGTCCCCAGAAGTAGTAGTAGAGTAGTAAAAGTGATAATGAAAATGTAATAATAATAATAATAATATCGCTCTCTTCACGAAAACAGTCCAGTGAAGATCGAAGCTTCCCCTTGCCTCCTCCACACCCCTGGCCCTCCAGGTTTGCCACACTTCTTCTACGCTTCACAGTTGACACATTGCGCGTTGTACAGTCACGGACAGTACGTATGCGGTTGATTGTGCCTTTCCTGGTGTATTGTGTAAGGATTATTCCTTGCTTATTGGCAACACTGTAGGTGAGTGATATAATCTTTTCTGGACTGTTTCCGTGGCGTTAGCTTTAGTAATAATCAATTTTATAACAACAATAACGGGCGATTTTCAAATGCCGTACAAATTTCACAAGCAAAATTACTAATGTACTCGGAACCTTTGATCGTTAGTTTTCTGTATACACTCGTATTATCCAACCTCGGAGCGCTCCGGAGTCGCTCCGGAGCGGAGTGGGCAAGTTCTTAGAACATCGCTCCTCGCTCCGGAGCGGAGCGTCACAAGGTATCGCTCCGCTCCGGAGCGGAGTGAACCGTTTCCTAAAATTTCGCTCCTCGCTCCGGAGCGGAGCGAGAAATTTTCCAACTTCCTCTGCTCCGATCCGGAGCGGAGCGTGTCAAGGTAGCGCTCCGCTCCGGAGCGGAGTGAACCATTTTCTAAAATTTCGCTCCTCGCTCCGGAGCGGAGCGAGAATTTTTCCGATTCCCGCTGCTCCGCTCCGGAGCGGAGCGGGATAAGACATCGCTCCGCTCCGGAGCGGAGCGAACCATTTCTTCGAATCTCGCTCCTCGCTCCGGAGCGTTGGCAACAGTCGGAGCGTCGATCCGCTCCGCTCCGAAACCCTGCTTTTTACAGAGTTTTTTCAATAGGGAAGAACACCAGAACACTTATGGGAACGTTATGAACCAGTTTCTGTCCAGAGTTAGTTATCAGATGACAAGGGTCACATATTCTGTTTATAAACTTCCTTATGAACATAAACATTAGCCTTGTCACTGTGAAGGACTTTTAATTCAATGGAAGCGTCACACTGTAAATTGTTCGCGACAACCATTCATAATGCACAGCTCTTCATGGATGTATCCGATTAAAATAATGTGCAATGGCATGCGAACGTCTCTCCATAGACCTCACTTTGATCTCGATGCATTACCGAAGCGCTAAACAAATTTTAAGGCATTTTTCTAACACCTCGAAAAGGAGCAAATTGGTACAAGAATTCAGTCATAACTTTTTACTGGTTAAAGATACGTCAAAAAAAAGCTTCACCATTCCATTTCTCGTGAAATTCTAGCCCATTTTGATATGTCGCACGACCCCCTTCCCATTTAAAATTCTGAAATTGAATTCAAGATGGCGGACATCAAGATGGCCGCCGACCATGCGGGTGACGTCAATGTTGTTCCCCCTTGGCCAGGCAACGATTGGTCATCGCCATTTTTACGTTCCATGCCGCAGTGGCCTTGTACTGGGGGTGTTAAGTGACTTATTGAGCCATAACTTTGTGGTATTGTTAACTCTGCAACAATTTAAGTTAAGTGAAAATAAATGTCACAGTTGTTTTCCTGGTGAAATTCTAGCCCATTTTGATATGTCGCAGACCCCCTTCCCATTTAAAATTCTGAAGTTGAATTCAAGATGGCGGACATCAAGATGGCCGCCGACCGTGTGGGTGGTGTCAATGTGGTTCCCCCTTGGCCTAATAACGATTGGTCATCACCATTTCCATGTTGCGCGCTGCAGTGACCTTGTACTGGGGGGTGTTAAGTGACTTATTGAGCCACCCTGTATATCTCTACCTAAGTACATGAGAGTCAGAATTGATCCAAGAAGAAGAAACTGTACTGTATGCATTTATTTCTATGGTTGCGATATTGAGATAATAGTACGTATTATCGAAAAAAGCCTCATTTATTTATTTTGGAAATTAAAACACACAATGTGCAAAAGTTGCATAATGGTACCAAAACATCTCACAAAAAATTATGGCGATTTTGAAGGATTTCTAGCCGTACCTCAAGAGGGATCTTTATTTTGTATCAAAATTAAGAAAGTGCATCTCTTCGCTTGATGGAAAATACAATTTTGTGGTGAAATGCAAGTATTAAAAGTGGTTCTAGCTAAAAGCTAATACAGTAAGTATGTGTGTGGTGTAATTCTGCAGATTGCAGAACCCAGAACTCGCCACGTGGAGGTGGCAGCCAGCAAGTTCCATCCCACCCTCCATCTACTTGTTTCTTCCCCTGCCTGTTATGTTACTTCGAATGTTGCTTCATTCACTGTGCAAAATGATCAGATTTTCTCTCATAGGCTGGCAATCGCTTCCTTACATCAAGTTTAGATCTGACATAAGCATATCTTTCTCTTTCACAACAAATAGAAGCTCGCTCACTATTCTAACCAACCTCTCAACTGCTCAGGCGTGACATGGGCAGCGAGAAATTGCTGTTTCAGCAATATTGCGGTCATTCACCATCTTAGTGAACTCAGAATCCAGATGCTCCACAAAACTAATTGAATCATATTTCCCTTAAATTTAATTACGTGTGTTGAATTTAAATCAGTCAAGTGCAATTTCAACTTTATAATTCAAAAACTTAAAGCCCGATGAGGCGCGGTGAGAAATAGAATAAAATGCCTTTATTCTGCAGGTGTTTGGGACCATTAAAAAACTTTTGAGCACTGTATGTTTTTGGATTTCGAAAAAAAAATATTTTTTGATATACCATACTGTACCTAGCAACTAGTTTAAGATGCCGTGGTAGTATCTATACCCACTTGATTGCCTGAAGACTCGCACTTGTGAACTGCACTTGCGACGCCACTTATTACTCTGGGGCCTCCAGATGGCGTAGTGGTAACGTCGTCTCCTTGTAATTAAGAGGTACCAGGTTCGATCTTCGGTGGAGTCTCATAGTGGCTCGGATCCCACTCTAAAAAAAACTGTTGGACCCAGTGACGTACGGTGATGTCGACAGTTGGGGTAGCAATCAGTGGCGTGCCCAAGGGAGGTTGGTGTGGGTCATAATCTCCCTCCCCCCTTTAGGGCCCAGTATTCCTAAAAATAGAACATCAAAGAAAGGAAAGGATTGCAAAATGAGGAAGGACTACTGAAAAGAAGCACATGTTAATCCCACCCACTTTCGAAAATCCAAAACATGTTGATTTGACTATTAAGCCGGAGATCCCGGGTTCGAACCCCGACCTGGACATGGGTGTTACTTGTGTTTGTCCCTTCATCAATTTTATCGTACCATCTTGACGATTAGCCAAAAGTGTAGGAAAACCGAAGTAAAACAAACCAAATGAAACAATCAATCAATGATTTGATTTATGCTACTTAGCATCGGTCACATTTGGTTAATCGCGAAGATGGTACAATACAATTAATGAAGATACAAATACAAAATAAACACCCATGCCGAGGTCGGGGTTCGAATCCAGAACTCCTGGTGTCATAGCGTGCAGTGATAACCACTCCCCCACGGTTGGTTGATTTGGTGTTTAAGTCCACTTTATGTACATAAAAGCTAATCGGGACTGGGCCCACAGTTTAAAGTGGGATCCAAACCGCTATGTGCGTCCACCTGGTACCGATCCGGGGCCACTTGCACTCCCCCACGGAGGTCGGCCGACAACAAAGATGAGTGGAAATCTGTAATTATTCGGATACTTGGGTATCGGTAAAGCAAACTGCGTATTTACTCAGTGGTACGTAAATTTCAATTGGATTTTTGAAACACCATATTTGCATATGATTAACGTTTTTCCAAAAAAAAATTGCATTGCTTGATTTCCATAATTTCTTCATCTCACGATCTCGTTACTGAAGGATCCGGGTTCGAGCCCTGGCCTGTGCATGAGTGTTCCTTTGTAACAACTTTTCATCCGTTTAATTTAATCAACGTTTACCGTCATGGCAGAATTTAGGTAAAGTGATGGAATAGCAACGCGAAAGAAAGGAGGGAAAATACAAATAATTTCCTCCCAGTGCATCTGCAGGGCACTGTGAAATCAGGAGTCTAGAGTTCTCTGTTTATGATTGTCCCTCGTGACTTCCATAAGCTCATTAGCTACTTATCGCGATTAAATCTATACAGCTAGAAAAAGTGATGGAAGGTGGCAAAAAATAAATATATTAGAGGGGATGAACAGGTAACAAAACACAATTTTTTGAAGTTTCTTGAAAAATATTCATTTGACTTTTTTAGTTCTGGGATACATTTTTCATTCCAAATTATTTCATTATTCGCTGCAGAGTACAACACATAGGAACAAGAATGCGCGCTCGTCACGGGTTCGAATCCCGGCCTGAATTGTTCTTTGTGAGGTCCCTTCATCAATTTCATTATATCATCACTGATCCTCATTTTCACGATAACCAAATGTGGCAGAAAGGTGAAGTAAAATAAACCAAACCAACAACAACAATTAGTTTTCTTGCCCAAATTAATACATCCGTATTTATGACTGTTTAGCTTACCCATTTTTTATTGGAGGCCAAATTATTAGTATATTTAAATAAAACACTACTAAAACGAGAGCGAGAGAGAGAGAGCGTGAGCAAATATTTGTTATTTAATCATTATATATTCCATATTTGAAAAAGAAAAGAAGCCATAACATTTTTGTCTGCACATAATACAAGTAGCCTACGTTCCCATTCATATACAAATAAAACTACATCCCATATTATACATACATATTGTACAACGTTTAAAAGGTTGTGTAAATACAGAGAACATAAGTACTGCAGAAAATTTCCCCCTGAGTTCTTTAGAGGATTTACAAAGGAATCGAAAGGAAACCTATCCCCTATCTGTCCTATAGGAGATAGACTGGAGGACCTGAAACTACGGGCTTTCAACCATGGGAGCGGGGGGCGAGGCGGCAAAGGAGATACAGGCAAAAAAATCTTCCCTTTCGCTTCGGGCAGTTGTCTATACCTGGATCTGGTAAGGCGGAAGAAGAGCCATCTAGGGTATCCAGCCTTGCCAGCTGATCACATCGAGGGACGAGAAGCGCGTGGAAAGAAATGTTGCATATGAACTGAGGCTTCAAGATAATAAATATTGTGATTTGAAAATAATTAGAGACGTGAGATTGATTGATCTACCTCTGCTAGACTAGCTACTCCTCAGTGCACGTCACTGGTTGGACCGGTCCCAATTAACCTACCTGTGCATAAAGCGGACTTAAAAGAAAACACAGTGCAAGCAAAAATTAAGAAGTAATTTGTAGTCTTCAGTTTCATTGATACATTTTCATTAAGGCTCACTAAAAGTTTATTGGTAATTGTGGTGTCGTGATTAAAGGATGCATGAATGTTTCATGTTTTCATTATTTTCAACATCTCACCCTCTAAATTTCATTCCCCACCCCCTCAGCACCCGCAGATGGTTACTTCAGCCGCCGTTTCTACTGTTACATAACTTTACTTTTAAATGCTGCATCGTATGAGCAATGCTTTAGTTTCTTCATTTTTTTAATGTCCTTTTAATATGCACTCTACAAAAGCTGACTTAATGACCACCTCTTTACTGCAAAGAGCACAAGGTCAAGAATAAACTCCTTTGTTTTTCCTTCCTACGTCACCACTTAAAGTAGACTGACTTCTTGTTGTGAAATGTTGATTTTTGTAAGACAACGAATTTAAAAGGAAGAAAATTTCGTTAGGGGCGATTTTTATCAATACCGTCAATTCGGTTAAACATCCTTGAAAGCGGCAAATACTTCCCTCTATGTTACTACCCTAATATGACTAAAGTTACTACACTATATTGGGCTTTGTCTTTTTTACAAATGTTTAAAACATAGTGCTTTAAACACTTTTTTTAAACTTGTTTAAAACACATTTTGATACTTAATGTTTGATAGTCTGTGATTATTTGGGAGTTTATGTAACTTTGTTTTCTCATTCAATCTGTGTCATTTTGTTTACTGTGCACAGAAATTTATTCAGTGGCTGAAAATGTATATCAATTAACAAAGAAACATATCGTGATGAATGTCCTTAGGTAAGTTTAAAACACCTGGTTATGTTTTTTTTTTTAACAAGAATTTAAAACATTTTCAAAGTAATACTAATATATGGTTGAAACTGTTTTGTTCCTCGGCCTCCCCGATGGCGCAGTGGTAGCGTCGTCGCCTTGTAATCAAGGGGTACCGGGTTCGATCATTACCTTCTCTATCTGAAAGCCTGATGGCTTGCTCCATGCACGTGACTAAGCGTCATCAACTGGAGGCGAGATAGCCGCCATGTTTGATTTGCTTCTTCGGAATCAATGTTGGACCTTTTTAGTGAATATGGAATTGTAATGCAAATTTAAGAACTGTAATCGAGTCTACATGACGTATAAATATGCTTAAATGTGCAAGAGGTATGGTGTATAAGTGTTGTGTGCTCAATTGCAGAGGCAATTATGATGAAAAAGGTAAGAGTAAAGTTCACATTTCTTCAAGAAGTTGCTGAAAATTAGAAATGTTTAGGGTAAGTCCATGTGATTTGGTTCCTACGAAAAGATACAAGTTAAGTAACAAAGGTTTTATACTCATAAATAAATAAGAGTAATAGTTCATGATGTAAACATTTCATGTGTCCGGAATGGGCATCTAATATACCTACTCTTAAATGTGGTCATGTTTTATCTCTTGTCAACAATTTTTTTTAGAAATATCAAATAATTTACCCTGAATTACAAACATTGGTTAACGTTAAGATTATTGCTTATGATTGCAAATTAATTTGTTTCAAGATTTAGTCAACGTTTAAAATATTAGCTACGTTCGTGTCTACCAAAGCAGTTCGTTGCTGCACATTTTATGCAAGCATTCGATAAAATATTCATATTATTTACACACATTTTCAGTTTCAAAATATGCTTAATGAAAGAAAGCTATACAACGGGGCAAAGTAGATACATGTGGACATTTACATTCTTATTTTATTCCGCTTTATGCTAATCAGAGGCTAATGGAAGATATGTTGTGCATTCAAATACAAGGGTGCGACGTGTAACAAGAACTTCGATCAAATATTCGTGTGTAAAACTATCCAGGAACATATTACTTATGTTTCAAATACAAATGTTTTCACACAGAAAGCATTTTGTTACCTGGCTATGTTAATATAAACTACAAATGTATTAAATTTTATAAAACTGTTTCATATGAACTGCTTTTTATTTTTTGTCTTTGTGAAGCTTCAATGTTCGTAACTTTGATTATTAAATCAGTGATAATGTTTATTGTTTCATAATTTATTAACATTCTTAACGATTTTATTAACAGTGTAAGGAAATATTCCAAATGTTTTTTTTCCAAAGTGAACGCTAAGATCGAAATATTAATCTGCTTTTTTTTTAATGAAAATGTTGACTCATAAGTTATTGTCACAGATCTTACTATCGACAATGAAACGATTCAACTTGTTTATTATCTTTCGTTCAAAAAAGTCAATAGGATCAAAATTACAATGTGACAAATGATTTAGGTTTATCTTTATTAACAGATATGTAACATTACCCTTGTACCAATTTATTTTGCTTTTGCTGAAAGGTTATAGAAATTAAGTTTTTGTATTGAGATTATATAGCTACGCAGAATATCTGCATATGTGGTTGATTAATTTTGGGTAAAGTTAAAGACAATTTAATTGATTAGGTAACGTGGAAAGTTTACGGTCAACCTAACATGGGGGGTTCATACAAAAGCGGTTACGAGTTTTACTGTAGCTGACAAAAATTCCCGATAATATTTTTCAAAGATATACAATGTTTAAATTTTTCCGCCAGAAAGTTTCTAACTGTTTTCAACTCTTTTTTGTGCTATGGTAGGAATTTTTGTGGTGACCATAGTTACTTCCTGAATGAAAATTTTGGTGTAAATATTCAATATTATACTTTTTTCTTCTAACTATATTCGTCTGGAGGGTAAATGCCAAAATTGAACTTCATAAAAGAAATAAATATACCTTAATTCTCTACGGTAAAATTACGACAAGGGGTTTACAGCATTAAGACGATCGCCTCCAAATGATGACGTCTTGACAGCGCTGTGGCCTGAACCTCAAGATGGTCTTGGTTCGATACCCGGTGGAGGCACAAGTGGTTCGGATCCCACTTTAAACTGTAGGTCCAGTCCCGATTAGCCTTACTGTGCATAAAGTGGACTTAAAACACCAAATCAATCCAATCCAATGTTTTGTTCCTCACTTAACATACTGCACATAGTTGTTAATGTCAATATTGTATTGTATTCGCGATAAATTGTCGTATTTCGCAAAAACAGAGTTGCTACCCTACCACGTGGACTGAGTGGGGCCTGGCAACTGTGGATTAGTTGAAGTGAAGCTTCTCCAACAGCCCACATGCGAGATTTAAGATTATAGTAACGTAAATATTTTAAGAAGTTATTCAAGTGTTTACTTTGTAATTAGGAACACAGTCTTTCTTTGGATGATCAATAGATTCCTTATTAATCATTATTCTTAGAAAATAAGTCTTTTTGGCATGATGGTTTAAACGTTTTATTTGTTAAGAACATGTTTTTTTCGGTTCTTATTTAAAACACTGTTTAAAACATTTAGAATATGTTTAAAACAAAAAAAACTTTGTTTTGTTTCTTATGAAAAAAAATTGCCAACCCTGGAGTGCTGTAGTCGGAACATTTTCAGAAGGTATTCGCGATTAAAATTACCACCTGAGCGCTAGTGTCGCTTCCAATATGGCCGCTCTATGTAGGATAAATCTTTGTTTACATTCAGTGATAGTACGTAATAGCAGCGTGTGGTATGGACGAAACGTTTAAATTACGCATTTTTTTATAAAAAAAACAATATTGCGAATGCGATGTGTATTCCAGGAACTATAAGCTGTGAAGCTGTGCTGAAAACGAAGCATTTAATTATGATAGGCAAAAATAACACTGAAAACGCAGACGAAACTAATTTATACGCACTGGTTCTTCAAAGCTGTGCTGTTTCATCTGCACCAAACTGGGGCTTTCAAAAATGATTTGAAAATAAAGCAATTCACCTGTATTTGCAAAGCTTGGACAGGAGAAAAATATAAACATACCGTTGCAGTTCTTCCCCCAAAGAGGCAGGCTGGTTCAATAACAACAGGATAATAATAATAGAATTCAGAATTTCATCGAGGCTATCATCACTGAGAAAGAACTTACGGAATGAAACAGCAACATTAGCATGCCGATTTTCTTTTTCTGGTTACCTTTATGATTACAGACATTAATTACTTCTCAAACTATTTTCATCTTCGCACTTAATTGACTTGCACCTGTTCCAAAATTTCACGCATAATACATTGTTTTCGAAAAAAAAAGTTTTATTCATAAAAAAACAATTTAAAACTTTACTTACAATAGAATCATCTTTCTGAAAATAAAGTGAATAGACTCGTGCATTCTTCGTAATTTCAATGCTATCCCCCATGTCAATCTTCTGTCAATCAATTCTGTTTTCCCTGATTTATTTACAAATTTCATTTTGTTGATTCCACGGGGTGGAAACACATGTAAGCTTTCCACTTGTCTGACTCACAAAACGATTTAGAGCCAACAACTGAACAGTAGACGTTACTCTTTCGAACATTTCCCATGCTTTGAACGACTTGAAAACAACATAGAGTAGTCGATATAGAGTAGTTCCGGAAAATCCCACCAGATGTCATATCGGATAATTTTAATCGCGAATACGCTAAGTTTCGTGAAGCGTGTTTAAGTGGATACGAGTGGCGGCGATTAGGATGAGCGTGAAGGGAAGTTACCCCCCCACTTTTTGCCACTTTTGCCCCCGCACCATGCTAAACCATATGTACCAAGGGAAAGTAAACTTTCCTTGCTTCCCCAGTTTTGGAACCAAATGAGGACTGAAAGTGGTAAACGTTGTAAGTGCCAAAAGCGAAAGTGTTGGGAAATCGCATCGTTCGGCACATCAGCCCGTAAGAACGTGCACACTAGTGACCTCTTAACACGGCTTTTGAACTACTTAGAGGGCTACCAGCCACATTTCACGTTTACCACATTATCAAGCATGGCACATTTCACAGTTTAACGTGGAAAACGGTGTTTGAATTATTGTGGCATTTACAGCGTTTATCAATTTTAGTCTTCAAATAACTGCCACTGGCTGGTGGAGATCATGTTTCCTTTAACATTGTATTGGATTACGTTTCTTTTAAATATATGCATGAAATCATTTAACGTCTACAAAAAAATTCCATTTATGGTGGAATACTGATAATTTGCATAAAAGAAGTATATTACAATGGAGAAGGTATTTTTAAAATAAAAAATATGAAACCCGTATTTATACGTAAAGGATAAACCAGGTGCGCCCATCCCTCCAAAGGCCGTGGATGGACGCATTCCCTCCAAAGTCGTTCATGAAAATCCCCCCAAAAAATTGTTCATCATACCCTCCCCCCGGGGGAAAAATTGTTTGGATAAATACGCAGTAATTGATTTTTGTTTGAATGTCGATAATTTGATATTCATTTTTTTAAAAAAACAAATTTTCAAAATACGTAAGCTTTAGACAACGAAAACTGACAGCATTTTACCAATTATACAGGCAGTCGTAGCACAGGAATACACACAAGCGAAACAAGTCGTGCCTGAAATCATACTGAGTCCGCATGTCTGAAGTTCTGAGCCGACTCGGAACTACCACAAAGAAAACACCAGACATTGTTTGCTACTGGCTGAGATGCCAACAAACAATAGAAAGTCCCATGACATTCGAAACCTTTCATTGCGGTTGAAATTAAAACACTATGTATAAAAATGCTCAAGCTCACTGCCATTGTTAGTGTACTGAAAACCATAACTAAGAATCAATAACAAGTCAATCAAACGAAACGATCTCTCCCATTTTTGTGTGATGATATATAGAACTAGTACCCAACCATAAAATTTTGTCCCCCCAAAAAGCTGGGGGGACAAAATACCCAAAAATCACCCCTCTGGGCACCCCTGGATACAGCAGTATTTTATACGAACAGTAGAGTATGTTATTGTATTTTACTTTCTTGATAATATTGCTTTTGTAAATTAACAGTTTGTATTATTTTAATAACTTTAATAGTTTTGCTAATTACACAAAAAATGAGAACCTTAAAAAATGCTTAATACAAAAAAAAAACGAAAAATGAGCAGAAACAGTAATACCTATTTTTTCCCTTCCTTTGTGCTTAGAACTCAACAGACCTCAATTGTCACGTTTAACAATTACAGCCTTTATAGTCCGCCGAGGAAAAGAGAAACAAAAACATTGTTCAGACTTTCGCATGAGAGTTATTCGATTCTTCGAAATCTCAAATTATGTAAAGTCCAACTTCTGCATTCGTTTTGATGACAAAATGCAGATGTCAACAATAACTTCAAAGGAGTTACGGTCAAATTACATAGGTAAATAAAACGAAACGAAAGTAGAAGGAATACGCATTGTAGCAATGTAATGAGTACGATTAACCTGTGGGCATATGGCCTCCTATGTGACGTTCTGCTTGGTTCATAGGCCTGGCTAATAGTACTGTGACACTCGGATCCAAGATGCAATCGAAATTTCAACATTGTAAACCCGTAGAAAAAAGGCGCGTCTTGGATTCGAACAAATAAGGAATATTGTATACCCAGCGGTATAAAAATAAACAGTGAGTTTCCATCTCTGTGTTTTAAACAACAAGTGTAAAGAGGTATGGTAATAGGTCACGCCTGACAGACGCAAGGGGAAAGTTTCCTGGTCAAAGCACTTTTGGTGTCACGTTCTGCGTAATCAACAGGAAACTGCAGGTGAATTAGCCACCACAAAAAAATAACAGCCAAGCATCACGAATGCTGGGGCGCGTCGAGTATCTTAGCGATGCTCACTGAGCAAGATTTTCGCTTGTTGAACAGACAGATCATTTACTTGACGTGTGCTCACTGCTCATTGATCAAAATATCACGATCATCGACATCTAATAGGTATAGTTGCGTTGCGCATAAGACAAGAGAATGCTTTTAGTGCAGTGCAAGACTAATATTATATTTATTGCTTCTCAAAACAATAACCGGGCGTCTATGAATGAGAACAACGGGGCCTCACCGATGTCGCAGTGGTAGCGTCGTCGCCTTGTAATCAAGGGGTCCCAGATTCGATACCCGGTGGAGGGTGGCACATAGTGGTTTGTATCCCACTTTAAACTGTAGGTTTGCCCGACCCTGTGGCCGAGTGGTTAGCACATCGCGCTGCGACGCCAAGGGTCCCGGGTTCGATTCCCGGTCGGGCTTGGTTGTTTGTGAATGTCCATTCATCAATTTCATCATTTCATCCCTCATCCCCATCTTCGCAAATTAGCCAAGAGGCACAAAACGCGAAGTAAAATAAACTAAATCAAATCAAAAATCAAATTAAACTGTAGGTTCAGTCCCGATTAACCTTACTGTGCATAAATTAGACTTAAACGCCAAATCAATCAATCAATCAGAAATGAATGAGAACAAAACCAAACATTTTTAACGAAACGTTATTTGAAATATTCTTTATCACACACTTGCACAATTTTCCAAACCTACGGTGTATATTTGTAATAAACAACACTTTCATTTTAAAACAATCACAAAGAGTGGAAAATTGTATTACCTTCTGTTACTTGTGGTTCCTCTGTAAAATACACTATATTACACCGTCAATCACAAACACTCGAAAGTCGAAACACAAAAAAACGATATATTCTGTGGAAAACCTGTGACGAGAAAGGTTCAAGTTCGCTCAGCGAGCAAGTGAGCAACGCTCGCCAAGCAACGCTCGCCAAGCAACGCTTATTTGGCCGTCAACTAGCTGAGCGATTACGTAGCACGCTGAGCACTCAGATACTTGAGGGTCGCCCTTGGTAACAGGCACGTATCCAGAGGGGAGCTTAGGGGGCTCGATCCCCGCCCGAAAGTTTTAGGTTTACACTAGATAAAAAGAGTTTTCTTTTGTTTCTTGTGGTGTGAAATAAAATAATGTGATAATAATTTAAGGAGATAAATAATTATCGAGGCAAGACGGAGAATGTTCCGTAACCCTGTTATTGATAATAACACGAATCCAATATGGGACACAAGAGGCTCGACCCTCTCCCCAGGAAATTTTTCAGTTTACGTTAGATAAAATTCGGTTTTTGTCTTCTTGAATAATGTGAAAATAATGTAAGGAGAGAAATAATTATCGAGGCAAGACGGAGCATGTTTTATACCCCTGTTATTGTTAATAGCACGTATCCAAGGTGGGAATGAGGTGGCTCAAGTCCCCCCCCCTCCTCAGGAAATTTTGCAATTTACACTAGATAAAATTAGATTTTTGGCCTCTTGAATAATGTGAAGACAATAAATTTAGAGAAATAATTATCGAGACAAGACGGAGAGTGTTCTATAACCCTATTATTGTCAATAGTACATATCCAAGGTGGGAATCAGGAGACTCGAGCCTCCCTTCAGGATTTTTTTCTGTTTACACTTCTCTGTAGAAGGCAAATAAATAAATAAATAAATAAAATTAGGATTTTGGCTTCTTGAATAATGTGATGATAATTTGGGAAAAATAATTATCGAGACAAGACGGAGAATGTTCTATAACCCTGTTATTGTCAATAGCAAGTATCCAAGGTGGGGTTAAGGTGGCTCGACCCCCCCAGGAAATGTTTTATTTTACACTAGATAAAATTAGGTTTTTTGGCTTTTTGAATAATGTGACGACGATTTAAGGAGATAGACAATTATCGAGGCAAGACGGAGAATGTTCTATAACCCTGTTGTTGATAATGTTGCACGTAAACTTTTCTTGCGCTTTCGGTGTTGTCGCAACGCACTTGAGCACTATGTAGGGACTTGTCAGAATTTGGAAAGTGCACAACAAAGGTAGCGCCACACGTACGGCGATTCGTTGTAATTTCTAATCTCGGGAAAGCGGGAGATGGTACGTTCTTGACAGGCACGTATCCAGGAATTCCTTTCGGGAGGGGCTCAATACCATTTCTTTAAGGGGTATAGTAAGAATCTCACAACTGTATGTTCAAGACCAGTGGTGGCAATTAGGTTCCAAAACGGGGGGGTGGGGGTGCGGAGGGCGTTTCAAGGAAAGTTTACTTTCTCTTGGTAGACAAGGCTTAACATTGAGGCCATAATGTTGAGGCAAGAAAATAAAAAATGGGGAGCAACTATCCCTTAAATCGTCGCCACTGCAAGGCTGTCATTTTAATCAGAACGTGAAATCAGAACATTTTTTACCACTAAACTCCTCTGTTTCCATCCATTAACATTGTGTGCCGGAACCATCTCAGTATATGCACAGAGGTGTTTGTCCATTTCTTCTCATGAGGCATAAAACATCTATGGTGTCTTCGAGTGTTTTTACGAAGCTGTTACACATGCACGGGATGGACAATCCACTCGACAACGCGAGATTCAAATTATGGGCTGCGAACTGGACGCAGACAGCTCTCAAATATTTCTCTCTGATTCGAGCCTGAACACTAACGTGTCTTGTCCTCCCATTTGCAGCTCGTATAAAAGCCAAAACCCACCAAATTGTTCAGATTCAGGCCTTAGCACTCACAAATGTTAAAAAATGCCTGTCACAGCTTCCGCTGTCTTGTCATATCGGCACGAAATAAAGGAAGTCTTCTCGAATGCAGGTGGATCACGAAACAATTAATGCACAGTGAAAACCCTTCCGTTCCCAACACATCTAATGTTTCGTCTCCCAGTATGATCAAATGCTTACCCATTATCTCCAGTGACGTACCCAAGGAAGGGTTGGTGAGGTCATAACCCCATTTTACCCAGTATTCTTTTTTTTTATAAAAAAAAAGAAAAAAGAGGAACGTCAAAGACAGGAAAAACATGGCAAAATCAGGACTGACCTCCAAAAATAGTATGCGTAACCCCTCTCCCTTCCGAAAATCCTGGGCACGCCTCTCTTTATCACGGACACATTTTTTTAAAAACCAACTCACCAGAAGTTTTTATCATTCCGTATTGGAGATTGAAGTAAGATGCGTTCTTCCTGCAGGTATGGATATGATCCTTAAGGGTGCTGTCGTCTGCCTGCCTTCACGCCTAACCTTAACAAGGCCTTAATTTTCCATCCTTGTGACTTGGATTTTCAAGACTTAGGAAGGTTTTAGACCGAAGGGACACGCGATACATGTCCATTGGAATGGGCCAATCAACAGCAACGTTTCACACCGTAGCGACACAAAAGGCCGCACAGACCTAATTTTCAGGCGACACGGTGTGAAATCTCCTTATTAGGCCACTGTCATTGTCACCTCGAAGTAGTAGCTCTTGTTGACCAGAGAAAAAAATTCTTCTCAACAGGTGGGAATGCTCCTCAGTTTTCTTCTCTCTCCTATATTTTCTGTGCATGTTCACTATACAGGCAACACCTTACGATTTCATATACACAGGACATGTACCATGTAGACATTTTAACGAAAAATCGGTTGAAGTCAAGAATGGCTAGGTGGCTCAGTTGGTAGAGCCCTGATTTGGGTCCTGGTAGACCTGGTAGACTGGTAGATTTGGGTCCTGCAATTTCCACCTAAAATGTTTACATATGCAACATCTTGCTTTCTCTTCTCGACATTCATAAAATTTTCGGCTGTCTCTTTATGGTAGTTAAGTGCTTCAATGTGTTTCGAACCCAGTAGGCTTAAACAAAAGTATTTTTTATACCATGAAATTCTCGGACTGCATATACGAAATTTAGTTCAGGCAAAACTAAATCATCACTCAAAACTTTGATTTTCAGTTGATCTATGCAGCTTATTTCTGTTTTAATAAACCACTCCAATATCCGGTACTGCTAAAATATTCACTTTGGAGAGAGAGAGAGAGGCCTTGATCTCTTCGGCCGTCAAACCGAACTAGCACTACACTGAGGCCCAGGAAGTTCTGCTGTCGTCAATGTCTTCATTTTCGAATCACTATATCTTATAAAGCAACCAGAGTACGCTGACTGATCTGAATACCAATCTACTGTATGAATTGTCACACTTACCTCTGAAATCTCATTAACCGATTCTTTGTACAGATCAACCGAAAAATTGAATTCCCGTATTTATATCCTCATTATATTCTAGAACGTTTCGCAGATAAAACGATTCGTTAATATTGCCAGTAGTTGACTCCTTCTCTCATTCAAGAACGTACCCCTTCCCGCCTTCCAGAGATTAGAAATTACAACGAATCGCCCTACGTGTGGCGCTACCTTTGTTGTGCAGCTTCCAAATGCTGACAAGTCTCTACATAGTGCTCAAGTGCGCTGCGACAACAATGAAAGCGCAAGAAAAGTTTACATGCAAGATTATGAACAACAGGGTTATAGAACATTCTCCGTCTTGCTTCGATAATTGTCTATCTCCTTAAATCGTCGTCACATTATTCAAAAAGCCAAAAACCTAATTTTACCTAGTGTAAAATAAAAAATTTCCTGGGGGCTCGAGCCACCTGAACCCCACCTTGGATACGTGCTATTAACAATAACAGGGTTATAGAACATTCTCCGTCTTGTCTCGATAATTATTTCTCCCAAATTATCACATTATTCAAGAAGCCAAAATCCTAATTTTATCTAGTGTAAACAGAAAAAAATCCTGAAGGGTGGGCTCGAGCCTCCTGATTCCCACCTTGGATAAGTGCTATTGACAATAATAATGTTATAGAACACTCTCCGTCTTGTTTCGATAATTATTTCTCTCAGATTTATAAATTTATTATCTTCACATTATTCAAGACGCCAAAAATCTAATTTTATCTAGTGTAAATTGAAAAATTTCCTGAATGGGGGGGGGGGGGGCTCGAGCCACCTCATCCCCACATTGGATACGTGCTATTAACAATAACAGGGATATAAAACATGCTCCATCTTGCCTCGATAATTATTTCTCTCCTTAAATTATTGTCACATTATTTTATTTCACACCACAAGAAACCAAAAACCTCATTTTATCTAGTGTAAACTTAAAACTTTCGGGGGGGGGCTCGAGCCCCCTAAGCCCCCCTCTGGATACGTGCCTGGTTCTTGAATCAGAGAAGGAGTCAACTACTGGCAATATTAATGAATCGTTTTATCTGCGGAACGTTCTAGAATATAATGAGGATAAAAAACGCAGATTCAATTTTTCTGTACAAAGATCTGTACAAAGAATCGGTTAATGAGATTTCAGAGGTAAGTGTAACAATTCATACAATCGACTGGTGATCAGATCAGTCAGCCTCCTCTGGTTGCTTTATAAGATATAGTGATTCGAAAATGAAGACATCGACGACAGCAGAACTTCCGGGCCCTCAGTGTAGTGCTAGTTCGGTTCGAAGGCCGAAGAGATCAAGGCCTCTCTCTCTCTAAAGTGAATATTTCAGCAGTAACGGATATTGGAGTGGTTTATTAAAACAGAAATAAGCTGCATAGAACAACTGAAAATCAAAGTTTTGAGTGATGATTTCGTTTTGCCAGAACTAAATTTCGTATATGCAGTCCGAGAATTTCATGGTATAAAAAAAAATACTTTTGTTTAAGCCTACTGGTTTCGCACTCACACAAATACTTAACTACCATGAAGGGACATCCGAAACTTTTATGACTGTCGAGAAGAGAAAGCAGGAAGATGTTGCAAATGTAGTTACTTTAGCGGAAATTGCAGGTTCTACCAGGACCCGAATCAGGGCTCTGGCATACCATGCTATTGCTCAACCAATTGAGCCACAGATCCATCCTTGACTTCAACCGATTTTTCGTTAAAATGTCTACATGGTACATGTCCTGTGTATATCAAATCGTAAGGTGTTGCCTGTATAGTGAACAAGCACAGAAAATATAGGAGAGAGAAGAAAACTGAGGAGCATTCTCACCGGTTGAGGAGAATTTTTTTCTCCTGTGGTCAACAAGAACTATTACTTCGAGGTGACAATGACATGGCCTAATAAGGGAGATTTCACACTGTTTCGCCTGAAAATTAGGTCTGTGCGGCCTTTTGTGTCGCTACGGTGTGAAACGTTGCTGTTGATTGGCCCATTCCAATCGACATGTATCGCTTGTCCCTTCGGTCTGAAACCTTCCTAAGTCTTGAAAATCCCAGTCACAAGGATGGAAAATTAGGGCCTTGTTAAGGTTAGGTGTGAAGGTAGGCAGACGACAGCACCCTAAAGGATCATATCCAAACCTGCAGGAAGAACGCATCTTACTTCAATCTCCAATACGCAATGATAAAACTTCTGGTGAGTTGATTTAAAAAAAAATGTGTCCGAAATAAAAAGACGTGTGCCCAGGATTTTCGGAAGGGAGAGGGGTTACGCATACTATTTTTGGAGGTCAGTCCTGATTTTGCCATTTTTTTTGTCTTTGACGTTCCTCTTTTTTTTTTAAAAAAAGGGGGGATACTATGTCAAATGGGGTTATGACCTCACCAACTCTCCCTTGGGCACGTCACTGGAGATAAATGAGTAAGCATTTGATCATACTGGGAGACGAAACATTAGATGTGTTGGGAACGGAAGGGTTTTCACTGAGCACTAATTGTTTCGTGATCCACCTGTATTCGAGAAGAATCATACTGGGAGACGAAACATTAGATGTGTTGGGAACGGAATGGTTTTCACTGTGCATTAATTGTTTCATGATCCACCTGTATTCGAGAAGACTTCCTTTGTTTCGTGCCGATATATGACAAGACAGCGGAAGCTGTGACAGGCATTTTTGAACACTTGTGAGTGCTAAGGCCTGAATCTGAACAATTTGGTGGGTTTCGGCTTTTATAAGAGCTGCAAACATGGGAGGACAAGACACGTTAGTGGTGTTCAGACTCGAATCAGAGAGAAATATTAGAGAGCTGTCTGCGTCCAGTTCGCAGCCAATCTCGCGTTGTCGAGTGGATTGTCCAACCCGTGCATGTGTAACAGCTTCGTAAAAACACTCAAAGACACCATAGATGTTTTTATGCCTGATGAGAAGAAATGGACAAACACCTCTGTGCATATACTGAGATGGTTCCGGCACACAATGTTAATGCATGAAAACAGAGTAGTCTAGTAGTAAAAAAAGGTTCCGATTTCACGTTCTGATTAAAATGACAGCCTTACAGTGGCGACGATTTTAGGGATAATTGCTCCCCATTTTTTTGCCTCAACATTATGGCCTATTAATGTTAAGCCTTGTCTACCAAGAGAAAGTAAACTTTCCTTGCAACGCCCTCCGCACCCCCCGTTTTGGTACCCAATTGCCACCACTGGTCTTGGACATACAATTGTGAGGTTCTTACTATACCCCTTAGAAAAATGGTGTTCAGCCCCCCCCCCCTGAAAGGAATTCCTGGATACGTGTCTGCTTGGTAATGTATGGATGTTTGATTGTTTCAATGAGGCTGGTCAATATAGCTATTGTAGGTGGCAGCACGATAGTTGTGTCTTCACGCTTTTGATTGCAAGTTTAATTTCACCTTAACCTTAGATATTATGTCTGAACATGGTAGATGAATATAATCAGCACTGTGAAACTACGATTCTAAATATGATGATCGTCAACAACAGAAAATATATATTCTTCTTTATTTTTGGCTCACACCGCGTTTGCGATTTCTAGCCAAAGTTGCTGAATTCAGGTACCATTGCCGGCCCCTGTGGCGTAGGGGGGGTTAGCACATCGCGCTACGACGCCAGGGGTCCCGGGTTCGAATTGGATATTTGTGAGTAGTAGTGTAAAATACCATAGGACTGGGACGATAAATGATGAGGTGTTTTGACTGAATAGAAATACTTAAAACTAAGGCAAAATGTCTATAAAATTTCATTGCTACTGTGTAAAACCTACGATTTTTGTAAAAAAAAGCTTCCGAGAAAAGATTACCCCCTCAAATTGATGTGGCCAAACCCGAATTTGCCAAAATTGCTGTTTATAAATTTGTTAAAAATATGGCTTTTCTCAATATTGTTTTAACTATACTTAAAACTAATCCAAGATGCTCTTAAGAGCTACACCTATACCTATACTTATACATATTTATTTTTGATCTATTTCTGGTTAAAAATATGCCTGATATTGCCCTATTTTGTTAGGTATAAGTTGTATTTATACTTTTACTTATTACCGAGTGGATATTAGAAAAAACGTCAAACAGAATTTGCTTGTTTTAGAAATATTCAACAGATCCATCTATGTGCAAATGTCTGAACTCGGTGAACAGACCCGAGTCGACAAGTCAACTTTTTTCAATACGTCAATATTTTTAACTCTCTCTGCCAGCAATAGCTAGTCTCGCGCGAACCGCGGAAGGAGGAAGTTGGATCGGTGCTCTCTCCCGTAGCGTGTAGTTGAGACAGCGTGCGTGTATTACGTAATCGTCCAGTCGAACAAAACTGAAGTCTTGAAAATGGCCATTAAGCGAGTGAACACGTTGAAATTGAACTTTAGAGAAGTGCGATATAAGCCAACGTCAAATGAACTACATCGCTGGATAAGTACGAAATTGCAACTGAAACCAGAACAGGTTGTAAGTATAGAAGTAGACTATTATAGAAAATGTGTTTTTGTGAAATTATTGTCTAAAGTAACGGGTGAACAGTTATTACGCGAGTCGAAAGGAGTGTATATGTATAATGACGATGACGGCGAACATGAAGTGATAATGACGTGGGCAGATGAAAATCATGTGATAGTGCGGCTGCACGTCGTGCCGAGTGAAATGTCAGATGAAGCAATTTATTCTGTACTAACTAACTATGGACAGGTGATATTCCTTGATGACGAAACGTATTCGAAAGACCACATATACCCAGTGAGAACCGGAAGAAAATTAGTAAAGATGAACTTGTCCCGTGCGATACCTTCATATGTTACGATCAGTGGCGGCCGATATTGGGTCACGTACAATGGTCAAGAGCGTACGTGTTCCTACTGTGACGCGGTCGATCATTTCTTTAACCAATGCCCTAGTCGCCAGAGGCCAACAGCACGCACAAGTGATAACTCGTACGCAGGGAGAGTGCGACCCGCCCCATTCAACCTCAACAGCGCTGAAGAAGTGATACACAATGATCGGTCAGTACTTCCAGTTCCAACAACCAAGACGCAAACTGAATCAACTGTAGATGCCAGTTCCGATATAATACAGGGTGTCCCTTTAACGCCGACCGAAGAAAACAGCACCCTGCCTAGTGTCGATTCCATGGAGGTTCCAGTATCTGCCAATGACGATACTATCCATACTACGCAGATGACTCCTGAGGAAACCATCGAGAACTCACCACCAGTAGATGCAGATTCTTCGCAGACGACAAACATGGACCTGACTCTAGAACCCCCATCATTGCCGACCCCAGCTTCACCCATACTGGGAAAGAAGAAGAGGAAGAAGCAACGTAGCACAGACCAGAATCTCACCCACCCGGCGAAGAAAACGAACGAACAGCGTTCACCATCGCCAGTGAAGTATACCCTGACCCCAATTGTGCCCAACCCTTTGGAAACACCCCCCAACCCCACGATGACGACCACTCTAAATACCGATTCTTCAGGAAACCTGTAAGTACATGCAATGTTTTGGTTGTTTATATCATTAGTGTGTTATATGACGGCCCCCGTGTATCATTTTGCCACACTAAATCTGAACAAACTATCCTCTACAGTCAAACACCATGCCTTGACCGATTATATAAAGCAAAGTGCTCTCGATCTTCTTTTCCTTCAAGAGGTCGGTACAGACGATTTTACATGTGGCCACGACTACACTATATATAATAATTTCACATACAACGCCACAGGTACTGCCATTTTGGTACGACAAGGTATACCTGTTAACAAAACTTTCCTGCATCCCTCTGGGCGAATTACGTGCGTCGAAATAGGTAAAATCTGGTTTTGTAATATCTATGCGCCTTCAGGATCAGTGGCCCGCGAGGCACGAAACACTTTCTATGCAACAGAAGTGGCGACAGCTTTAGGGGGCAACCATCAACATATTGTCCTTGCTGGGGATTTTAACTGTGTGTTACGACGACAAGATCAATATCCAGGGTTTAACTCATCCCTTAGTCTCTCTACCCTGGTCGAGGCCTTTCACCTAAAAGATGTCTGGGAAACCAAGCACCCACAACTGGAAGGATTCACCTTCATACGTCCAGACTCGGCCAGTCGATTAGACCGTTTCTATGTAAGTGCGAACTTATTACCCAAAGTGTCATCTATAAAGATTTTTCCCACTTGCTTCACAGACCACCTCAGTGTGCAACTAGACATGGCAATCGACGCCAAAACTGCAGTTCGGGGACGGGGATACTGGAAACTTAATAGTCGGGTTCTCCAAGATGAACAATTTCGAACAGCCTTCAAACAAAAGTGGAAGGAATGGGAAAATATGAGCAGGCGCCAAACTGATATCATCACATGGTGGGACACATTCCTGAAGCCGTCAATCAAACATTTTTGTATAGCATACACACGTATGATGCATACGGATTTCCATAAGAAATACAACTTCTATTATCGCGTACTCCACGAGTTGACGAAACAACTCATACGGGGCGACCCAGTCCTGCAGGAACTGAAACGTATACAATCGGTCCTACTGAGGATGCACCACGAGCGAATGGCAGGTTTCGTGGTGAGAAGTCGTCTCCCAACAATTGACCCTCAAGAACAAGCCAGTATTGCCCATGTAAGCGCAGAACTGCGAAGTGGGAAAAGGAAACTCATAACGAGATTGCAACAAGGGAACGAATGCCTCACACAACCCTCAGACATTCGTGCATGCCTATATGAACACTATGCAGCACAATTTAAGGCACCCCAGGCGGAAGAAGAACACGTGACATACCCCGATATCCCCACGCTATCAGGGGAAGATGAAGCCATCTTAAACCAACCGTTCACTAAGGAAGAAGTGGAAGCGGCCATCCAACAAGCCCAAAAAGGAAAAACCCCGGGCATAGACGGACTACCGATTGAATTATTTCAAACATTTTGGCCTACCATGGCAGACCTGCTTATGCGGTGGCTCAATGCCTGTTTTGAGCAGAAGTTAGGTCGTACAAGCTCGACAGGGGTCATGGTCTTAATCCCGAAAGTGATACATCCCTTAACACCTGAACATTATCGCCCCATCACTTTGTTATGTGCCGATTATAAAATATTGGCACGAATATTAACGCGCCGACTACAACACTATGCAGCTACCCTACTAGGCCCTCATCAATTTGTGCACGGAACTAATGGGAATATAACAACCGTTCTCACTAGCATACGAGACATCGTTACTGTAATGAATGAAGCCCCAGACTCGGAAGCAGCTCTAGTAGCCCTGGACTTCAAAGGAGCATTTGACTCATTGTATCATCATTATCTATTTCGGCATTTAACTCAGGTTGGATGCGGAGAATCCTTCGTAGAAGCGATAAAGAGCCTATACACCCAGGCTCGGGTACATTTGTGTGTAAATGGAACATTATCCTCGCCGTTTGTTCTTCAACGCTCTGTTAGGCAAAGTTGCCCCTTTTCACTCCTCGCCTTCTGTACAGCTCTTAGTCCCTTCCTACACCACATAAATCAACGACTACAAGGAATACAAGCGTATGGCATGACCTACCGAGTTTTTGCATACGCCGACGATGTCACAGTGGCGGTGCGTGATCATCAGGATTATGTTAACCTAATGGAAATCTTGGAACAATTACGAGTAAATACAGGCTTGTGTCTCAACCTGAGAAAATCAAATATACTACCCTTGGGGACAATGGCAAGGAACTGGACAGAATCTGTCCCAATGAACGTGACGGACGTATTGAAAGTACTCGGGATCTATTTCTCGAGAAACCTGGTCGAGACTTCCAACCACACATTTCAAACCATAGTGCCCAAAATACAAGCAGTATTACATTTCAACCGACTCCGCCAACTGTCACTAAGCGCAAGAATCAAATATGTCAACACTTATGCACTCTCGAAACTATGGTATGTGGCGCTAATACTACCCGTGCCTACCCAAACGGCTGCGAGAATCCGGAGAATGATCACACGCTTTCTCTGGCACGGTCACCTGTTCCATGTAGCTCATAACACACTATGCCTACCAACTCGCCTTGGAGGACTAAACCTGCTGAGTATCGACCGACAAGCGCAAGCCTTATTTTTGCACCGCCATATCACCATGATAGTCCAGAATCAAGATAGCATTACGGCTCGTGTGCTACGCTCCATGCTGGATGAAGTGGAACTATGTGCCCCAATTTACCCAGGTGTTATACCCACTAAATTTCTCTATTTACGAACAACCATAGTGAAATTTGTTACATGTTGATGTCCCTTCCAAGTGTGGATCCTTCTGATATAACAGTCAAATCTCTATCAAAAATGCTGCAAAACCGGATGGAACATATTCCGCGTATTGTCCCATTATTCCCCAGTGTGCGCTGGAACATCGTGTGGAGAAACATATCGGCGACCCACCTCCCCACTCGAGTGCGCTCCATATGGTACTTAACTGTACACGATGCTATCGTCACTAGAGTACGATAGCAGAGATACCTTATGGCAGACAACTCCCATTGTACCAAATGTGCACAGGACGACACCTTAGTGCATCGACTGACGACATGTGTGACAGTCGTGGAACATTGGAAACACCTTAAGAAGTTACTTGGAATCATATGCCGCCGCTCTCCGAATGACTTCACGGTGAACCATATATTAACTCCAGAGTTTCAGTATTTTCCTCTCACAAGAACACGTGCAGTGCAATTTCTCATAGGACATTATGTCTATTATGTGCTTGGCAACCAACCTCATGTACAAAAACTGTCATTCAAATTCTATGCCAGTGAACAATATTATCACAATGATCAGATAACCTGTAAAGCCTTGTATGCAAATTTCCTACATGTGATCCTTTGAAATTGACGTCCAAATGTAAAATCTGTGTAAGAAGTAGCTAATTTCAATAAAGAAAATTTAAAAAGAAAAAAAAATAGGGAATGGTAGTAAGCGCTAGACAAAGTACTCTGGAGCCGAAAAAACTTTTCTTAAAACGTCGTATATTGCTAAAATATCTTGAAATTTACATATTTCTCATACCGCCGTATCTTGCCCTATTAGACCTCTTAAAAAAAAAAATCGCCAATTAGTGAAAACTAATTGAGCACAACAGCAAAAGAGGTCTTAATAGGGCAAGCATACAGTGATATGGGGATATGTGAATTGTCGGTTTCTTCGATTCAGATAAATGGATCGAATTGAAACTGGGATATTTTGCATTTTTTTTAAATATGATAGCTAATTGAACCGAGGGATAGAACATAGCTCTGCCGGGATTCGCCAAAATATTGATCCACGGAATTACTGACCTACAGAAGCGATACATAACACACGCCATTAGGTCATTGCCACATTACGACGTGCCTGTACTAACACGCAATTGAGGAAGGTTAGTGAATCTGCATGCCAGTGTTTCTGTCGATCAATACTTATTCCACCTTCGTGCATGTTAGCTATATTGGCATTACAATTTGTCATAGTTTTATTAAGTATAAAATTTTGATTTGAAACCCAAGAAATCTGATATAATAAACCTAGGATAAAAACTAATAATATTAACATATTAAATATATACAATAATTATATAAAGTACACTGCTGAACCCAATTCATATTTTATATTAAATATAGAGATTTAATTTAAACCCCAAGAAATTTTATAACTAATAACAAAAATGCCAAATCAAAAATATTGTGATCAATGCAATACGAATATTTCTAGCTCTAATTGGGCTAGGCACCAAAAGAATTGTAATCCAGACAAATATAGAACTCCTACAAAAATATGCCCAAAATGTCATAGAAAATATAGTCTGGAATATTTCTTATATAAACATAAAAATAATTGTTCTGCACAGTTTTCTACTTTATCACAACCATCTACATCTTCATCTGGTCTAAAAAGAAAACTTGAAACACCTATTAATTATAAACCAGCAAAGCAGCTCCGCTATGCACCTATTCATAGTAGTTTTAATAGTCAACTAAAGGATTACCGTTTTATATCAGTCAAAATGTGATATTAAGAATTTTTTAAATAATATAAATTCTGATGTGCAGGATATTCTAAATAAACAAAATAGCTCTTATAAATTATCTTTCAAATTATTTACACAATATAAGAAACCGAATGGAACAAAATTTACACACCCCCACATAACAGAAACTGTAGCTATATATTCAAATACAAATTTAGACAAAATAATAAGCAGGTTAATAGAGCAATTAATTATTAAACACTCTCAATTTGCTGCAAAAGAATCAGGATGGAGTTTATGTGGAAGTCCACACAAGTTATATATTAATATTTCTAAATTTAACCCATTACAAGGTTCCACATATCTGCCATTACCTGCCAATATTAAAAACAAAAAAAGCTGTGGTTAACATAAAAAATAATGATGAGAAATGCCTTTTGTGGTGTATTTTAGCTGCTTTGTATCCAGTTTTAGATCATCCAGAAAGAATAAGTTATTATAAACAACATGAAAATGATTTTAATGATGCAATGGAGGGCTTAGAATATCCAATGTCTATTCAAAATATTGATAAATTTGAAAAAAAGGCCAGAGATATCAATGGTAAACCATTATCTATTAATGTATTTATTTGTTCCACTGGTGCTGGGAATTGCTTGATAGAACCTCTCAGAATTAGTACAGTTGATGATGATTTTGCTGTTCCGATTGATTTGCTTTTAATTGAGGGGGATGGCACATACCATTACACTTTAATACATAATCTTGAAACTTTAGTAAGAAAACAAATAAATAAATCTAATACAATATACAAGTTGTGCCGAAGATGTTTAACTGTATTTGATGGTCAAAAAATAATAAATGGGGTTCGTGAACGTAACACAGAAATTGCTAAAAGCAAATTAGTTGAACATTTAAAATATTGTGGGAACCATAAACCTGTTCATATGGTGATGCCTAATCCAAGTGAAAATGCCAAATTTAAAAAATTTGAAGCTTTGTTGGAACACCCAGCATATATAGTTTGTGATTTTGAATCAAACCTCAAACCCCTTGCATTCTGCAGCCCAGATCCTGATGAATCTTCAATTACATCATACCAGTTACATGAACCTTCTAGTTTTTGTTATGTTGTTATACAGAATGGTGTAGCTAGTGAACCACAATTATACATGGGACCAAATGCTATCAAAGAATTTGCACATAGAATTGAAAATGAGTGCTATGACATAGCATCTAATATCTTATTAAAATCAAAACCTATGATACCTTTAACAGAAGAACAAATTGAAAATTTCAATAATGCAGAAAAATGCCTGGTATGTGATTTTAAATTTTCTGATACAAATATCAAGGTGAAACACCATTCCCATACAAATGGTAAATTCTTAATGGCTCTGTGTAATAACTGTAATATTAAGATCCAGAGACTAAAATTTGTCCCGATATTTTGCCATGGTGCATCTAATTATGATTTTCATCATCTGATCAGGTACGAGGGGTTTGACAAGCAGAATTTAAATATTTTAGCAGAAAATTATGAGAAATATATAGCTATTAGCAAGATAATTAAAGTTAATGGTGTTCTTTTCACTTAAGATTTCTTGATTCATATAGAATTTTGTCAGCTAGCTTGGCTACTCTGGCCAGTCAATTATCTGATGAACAATTTAAAATTACTTGTGACACGTTTCCAAATCAGGACTTGAAATTAATTAGGCGAAAAGGTGTATACCCATATTATTATGTTACTGATTTTTCTAAATTTGATGAGTGTGCTCTGCCACCACAAAAAGCATTCTATAGTAAACTCAGGGCATCCGAAATTACTGATGAAGATTATCACCATGCTCAGTTGATGTGGGACAACTTAAAATGCCAGACATTTGGTGATTATCATAAGGCATATTTGAAACTTGATGTAACTCTTTTAGCCGATATACTTCAGGCATTTAGAAAATCTTCAATAGAAAATTATAAGCTAGATCCAATTTATTTTTATAGTGCTCCAGGCCTAGCATGGTCTGCAATGTTTTTAAACACTAAAATGGAGTTAAATTTAATCCAAGATCAAGATATGTACTTGTTTATGGAGCAATGTATAAGAGGAGGCATGGTGCAATGTTCTCAGAGATATGTCAGAGCTAATAACAAATATATTTCTAATTATGATCCAGAATTGCCGTCAAATTATATACTTTATGTGGATGCCAACAGTTTGTATGGGTATGCTATGATGGATAAATTGCCATATGCAGGGCTTGAGTGGGTTGAAAATTTTAGTATTGGGGATCTTCAGGATTTTGATGACAGTAACTACCTGTTCTTAGAAGTTGATCTGACAATTCCTGACGATTTACACAACAAATTTTCTGATCTGCCCCCAATTTCTGAATTTAGGTGTTCACCTAATTCTAAACAAAAAAAACTAATGATGACTTTGGAATCAAAACAGAATTATATAATATATTACAAAAATCTTCAATTTTTGTTGCATCACGGTGTTAAAGTGACCAAGGTTGGCAAAGTTTTGAAATTCAGGCACTCAAGATGGTTGAAATCATATATTGATACGAACACCGAGCTTCGAACATCTGCAGTAAGCCAATTTGATAAAACTTTGTTTAAATTAATGGTAAATTCAGTGTATGGCAAAACTATAGAAAATGTTAGAAAGCATACTGATGTTAAATTAGTTACCGACCCCAGCCGGAGCAAAAAATTAGTGGCAAAACCTAATTTTAATTATAGAAGAATTTATGATGACAATATGGCACTTTTTAATATGAAAAAAACAAAAATTAAGTTTGATGAACCTATTTATGTAGGAGCTGTGATATTAGAATTGGCCAAATTACATATGTTAAAACTATATTATGATGTATTGAAACCTTTTTATGGTAAGTATAAAATTAATGTATATGGACACAGATAGTTTTATTCTTGATATTCAAACAGAAGATGTTTATAAAGATATATCACATCCTGAATTAATTAAATATTTTGATGCCAGTGAACATTCAAAAATTCAACCCCACAACAAAAAGGTGCCTGGCAAGTTAAAAGATGAGACCCTTGGCGATGTTATTGTAGGATTTGCTGGGTTAAGGGCTAAAATGTATAGTTTTAAAACATGTAGTGGTGCTGTTGCTAAAAAAGCTAAGGGTATTAGTAGAGATACTGTAGATAAAGAGCTCCAATTTGAAGATTACAAAAATTGTCTCAAGTTACAGAAGTTAATCAGAACATCAGAAAATAGAATTCAGAGTGTGGATCATTTGTTGACTAGCAATATTGTAAGAAAAGTAGCTCTAGACCCACATGATGATAAGAGATGTATTTTATCATGTGGCATACATACTTTACCATGGGGACATTGTGACTTGAGAAGTGGTAATCAATGCCCAATTACAGAGCATGATTTGAAATAAATAAAACATGCCAATGAATTTATTTGGGTTAAAAAAAAGCTATTATGGACCTGCCGACACCAGCACCCTCTCCTGATATAATACCTAAACTAAGTGCTTTGTTAATTATTCATCTAAATAGCATACTTACAGATGTTGATGATAAAACAGGTAAAACATTATACATATTTAATAATAATTTAAACCATTACCAATTACCTGTAGGTGGTCAATTACAATTTATTACAACTCCCGAGGGTGATGTCAAAGTTTCAGTAGGGAGAAATATTTATAGAATTAAGCACTCAAACATGGTTTCTGGTACTGTATATACCGTCTCTGCCGGTGATTGTTTATATATTGAGGTCCCGGGATATTATGACAAACTTATATCTTTTTTTATAGAATTAAGAATTAGATATTTTATAATAAATAACTATTAAAAACAAAAAATAAAAAATGCCTAATAATATATTTGGCCATACAAGACATGAAGATCACAGTGATGAGATTCTGATGCTTGACGTCAGAGTTAAAAAATTAAGAAGTGATTTACAAGCTCTACAAACCACACTCAATGCCAGTCTTCAACTAGAAATTACAAATTTACAATCACAATGCATGGACCCTCTTCTTATAATTGATTCAGAACTTAAATTATTGCTTCAGAAATATACTGACTTGGCAACATTGGATAATTTTCAAAATTTAGAGGAAGCTGTAGCAGCTCTTCAAGCCAAATTAAAAACTCAGAATACCAACTCTGAACAATTGAAACAACAACTAGAAGAGCAGATTAGTAGTGTCCATGCACAGCTCCAAACAATTGTCAAAAGCATAAAATCACAAGAAGATTTTCGTCTAGAAATTTCCACTCTAAAAGAACAGATTCAATTACTACAGATTCCTAATCTGGACCCCTTGAACAATGCCATAGCCGAGGTTAAAGAAAAAATTGAGACACTTGAAAATTTTATGAGTGCTTCTATGACATCTTCTGATGCTTTGAGTGCTATAACTCGCAGTGTAGCTAACATCAAACTGCAACTTGAGACATATGAAGATTTTGGAAAAATTCAGAGTACCATAACTCACCTTGAGGGTACCATAGCAGCAGTACAAAATGATCTGACAAATGTACAAGAAACTCTAGAATCCCGCTTACCTGGTATTGTAGACACCCTTGTCAGTGTTCAGCAACAGATCACTAAACTTGAAAACCTCAACACCGAATCTGAGCTATCTCATTTTCATCACTTGATCGATGATATCCAAACAAAACTTGAAATTTTACAACAATCGACACCTACTCAGGCAGACATAACCCTGCTCGAAGATGCTATGCGTAGTGTGGCTGACGCTAGTGAATTAAATGATGTGAAATTAGCACTTGAATCTTTGCAGAATACTGTAGCAAATCTGCCTACATCACAGGAACTTAAAAATATTAAAAGAGCAGTAAATCGCATACTGAAATCAGAAGATATCAAGAATATCCAGACAGAGATCAAACAGCTTACTCAGACAGTGGCCACTCTACCAACTAATCATCATATTAATGAACTGCATGCTCTATTTGAGGATATCAGAAGACAAGTTCATGATCTTACAACTCAAAGTTCAAAATTGGCAGTTGTTGAAAATTTACAGCAAATTGTAGCCAACATCAAGCAACAGCTAGGGACCATGGAATCCAACCAAGCAAATGCTCTGTCTGTTTTTGCCACCCAGCTTCAAGAGATTGTCCAACAATACAAAAAACTTGCTGTGGACATAAAAATCAAGCCAGGCCACAATGATGTTGTTAGGACTATCAATGAGCACCTTGAATCTGTAACAAGTATATTGCTTACAGCAGAAAAAGAAATAACTGGTCTAATCGAGAATCCTAAGAATACAGTAATTCTTGAATTGTACAGTATCCCCAACAAAGAATATGATTCACCATTTACACCAGGTGGTAAACTGTATAAGCTGTCCCCTGCACAATTTATTACCAGTTTTTTGTTGGGGGCACACTCAGACCAATCAAGATCAAATATTGGCTACAATCACAGGCTCACCACTTCCCTACTTTATCAATAACTAATACTGACAACAAACCAAAAGTCACCAGTGTAGAGTTAGAGGATTTTACAGATCCAAATACATTAGAAACATCTTATGCTGAAGATGATGGATCTCTTGAATTTAATATACAAATAGGACACAAATTATATTTAGAAAATCCTGTAGTATCAGCTGCTGAACACCCTATAGTTGCAATATTCTTGTTTACATACTATGTCTAGACAAATTATTGTTGATGAATTACACAAACCAGCCAGACATAACTATAAGCGATTGCCAGTGGTTACAAAAGGCATAGATGATTTATGGCAGTCTGACTTGGTTGAGATGGCCCCTCATGGAGGACAGCTGAAAAACTTAGACAAGATCAACAAAGGATACAAGTATATACTTACTGTCATAGATACATTTTCAAAATTTGCCTGGGCTATGCCACTCAAATCTAAGACTGGAAAATGTGTTACAGAAGCCTTCAGAACAATTATTAATCAGAGTGGAAGATCACCACGCTATCTACAAACAGATAATGGCAAAGAATTCTATAATTTGGTGTTCCAACAATTTATTAAAAGCCATTCAATAAAACATTACTCGAGTTACAGTGATCTCAAGGCCTCTATTGTAGAAAGATTCAACAGAACTCTAAAAAATCATATGTATAAACAATTTACCCTTCAAGGTAATTATAAATGGATTACTATCCTACCAGAACTTTTAGATAGATATAATAATTCAGTTCACACTACAATCAACATGAAACCTTCTGAGGTAACTTCATCTGATGAGCAGCAATTGATCAGTACTGTTTATTATCCTAGATACCAACCAACAACTAGAAAAGCTAAATACAAAATTGGTGATCAAGTAAGAATTAGCAAATATAAGCACTTATTCAAAAGAGGTTATACCAGAAATTGGAGTACTGAATTATTTACAGTGGTTCAAGTTAAACCTGGGGCTCGTAATACATATATAATAAAAGATCACCGAGGAGAAATTCTCAAAGGCAGGTTTTATGAAGAAGAACTCAACAAAACTAAGCAGAGAGACACATATCTTATAGAAAAAAGTCATCCGCAAAACAGGCAATAAAATACTGGTCAAATGGCTAGGACTCCCAGAACACAGCTGGATCGAGGCAGACAAAGTGATACTATGAACACCTGGGATGTTATAAAGAGACTACCAGATCCTGAACAGCAGAATAAGAGAAATGGAAAACTGCTGCCTGATAATATTAGATGTCTTATTGTTGGACCATCGGCTTGTGGTAAAACTACACTAATGATTGATAATTTTTTATTGGCACCCAACTGGTTAGACTGGAAAAACAGGCACTTGTATGTCTTCTCTAAGAGCTTAGAACAATTAAAATATCAGCAGCTGATGAAGATATATGATGGACTGGATATAGCCACTTTTGAATCAGATGTTAAACCACTTCATGAATGTCTCGATAACTCTGTTGTTGTATTTGATGATATTATACTGGAAAACCAAAACAAGGTTAGAAATTTTTTTACACAGGGCCGACACAAAAACATAGATTGCTTCTACCTGGCACAAACTTTTTCTAAAATACCAAAACAGCTGATAAGAGACAACAGCAATTTTATTATATGTGTGTTTCATCAAGACCATACTAACCTCAAACACATACATGATGAATATGTAGGTGGTGACTTGAGCTACAATGATTTTTCTAAGTTTTGCAGTAGGTGCTGGAACCAGGACAGTTATGGGTTTGTCACAATTGATATGACAAGAAAACCTAATAATGGTAAATATAGAAATAAAATTAACAATTTTCTAGACATTGAAACATATATAAATAACCATGAAAAGACCAATTATTGATGATCTTAAATTAAGAGACTATCTTGTAAAAAGATTTAAGGGATGGAAAGTAGAGAACAGAGGTATCTATGAACAACACAAGCGCACAGAACAGCCGATTATTGATGCTATTAGTGAATTAGGTAAAAATATCAAAACTGTTACAGAGCAAAATCAAAATTTGATTACAGAGCTTGTACCTGTAGCTGCTAGGAACATATTGGATTATCCAATCACCCCACTTTCTAGTATTCATTCTCCTAGTCCTGTTGCTCCTCGAAGAATTGAAGCTAGTCAGGATCCTATTGAATTGGGTCTTCTTGCTCAAAAATATTTAAGTACACCTAAAGACAACAAAGATGAGGTTTTTGGTTTATATGCCGACACAGAACTTGATGGTAGCATCATACATAGAATTGGCAATTTTAGGGTAACATTTATGGGAGATGATCTAATAGTATATTCAGAATCTCATCTTGGAGAAAGAGGTGGTTTTGTTAAGTATCCTGGAACACGTGGATTATGGGAATTGATGACTCGTAAGAGACCTGGCAGCTATACAGATCAAGACTATGAGCACTACAAAGAAATATTAATAAAATCAGATGCTCTATACCAGAACAATGATCCCACACAAAAAAGAGTCAAGTCTAGCAGTGGAGCAAAATACAACAACTTAATCAAACCCATATGGTCACAAATCAAAACAGGTAGTGGGATCAAACAGTACAACATATTGCCTAAAGAATTTGTCTGGGTTGACGATGTCAGGAAACTTGTAGATAGATTGCTAGTAATAGCTGGGGAAGAAAATGCCGGTAACCACAATTTTTACAATGAAAAAGTTGGAATTATGGACATGATAAGCACCAAATTGTCTAATTTTATAGTGAATGACACTAAGGGCATTGGATATCTTATAAAAATTATTAATACTCTACCACCTAAATTTTGGAATATCTCTGAGGGTCGGGGGCTGGTTAATGACATCATAAACAAGTTGCCAATTGAGCTACACATACCAGGCTATCAGTATTGTGGTCCCGGTACCAAACTAGACCATCGACTAAACAGAGGTGACCCTGGTGTTAATCCCCTAGATGCTGCTTGTAGAGACCATGACATAGCATACAACACACATACCGATCTTGACAAGCGACATGTGGCAGACAAAAAATTAGAAGAAGCTGCATTTGGTAGATTTGTAAGCAAAGATGCTTCTTTGGGTGAGAGAATAGCAGCATTGGGGACCACCATAGCTATGAACACCAAACAAAAACTGGGGTGCGGGTTGTAATAAATTAAATAAATTAGCTACAATTTAATTGAACTAGTTAATCCCAGAATATGTATATAATAAACAAAAAATGAAGGCCAAGGGTGTTATGTATCAGATACCTTATGCAGGTCTTAAATCTCTTAAAACTATTGATAGTCTTCTAACCAAAAAGCAGCGCAAGAAAAAAAGTTCTTGTCTTGCCAAGGGACATGGTATGAAATTATTACTTAGTACCTCCCAATTAAAAAAATTACAGCAATCTAGAAAAAAATCACATATAGGTGGATTCATATTTAGTATCCCAGCTATTTTAGCAGCTCTCGGCGCAGTTGGCAGCTTGGCTGGGGGATCAGCTGCCATAGCAAAAACAGTAATAGATGTCAAGAAAAATAAGGCAGAATTAGATGAACAAAAGCGCCATAATCTGGCCATGGAAAAACAAGGCAAAGGTGTTAAGAAAGTTATGAATAAGTTAAAAAAAAAACAAGAGCCGCTTACCAACCAAGATATTGAAGCTTTAATAAAACCACTAGGCATCAAAGATTTTAGAGGAGTATACATGTCTGATTCTTTACCAGAACAACCACTCAAAAAAGAGTGTGGCATAGTTAATTTGGATAAGTACAAAAATCAGGGCACTCACTGGATCTGCTATCTTAAATATTTAAACAATGAGGCATTTGTGTTTGATTCGTTTGGAGGTATTCCACCTGAGAATTTAGTAAAATATCTAAAATCAACTAATCTTTATTATAATAATACCCGTATTCAAAATTTCAAAGATGTTAATTGTGGACATCTATGTTTATCTGTTCTTAGATATCTGTCTCAAATAAATAAACCATCAATTGAAAATTTTCAAAAAGCTTTGTGGTATCTAAAACATCATGGGAGTATTCCATCTTACCAGCCAAAATTCAATATTGAAACTCAAACTACATGATGATATAGTTTATCCCAAAACAATAGCTCTTAGAGCATTCTATGGCATGTACTTGATCCCTAATATTACACACCACAACAACACAATCACAGTTGGTGACCAAAAAATTGTCATCACTCCAGGCCAGTATAATTTGTCTACTTTAAATGCTCAGTTACCTAGAGGTATATTGTTAACTCAAAATTCTGTCACTCACAGAGTAGAAATTGTGTCTGCTACAGAAACAGTAGATCTGGGTACTATAGGAGAGCTATTAGGATTCGAGAACAACACAAAACTTGAACCAGCCATTAAACACACTGCTATTAATATACCTAAATTCTTAGCCATAGAAACTCTAAATATTCACTGTAATGTGGCCGAGGGTATGATCACCAAATCAAATGGCATAGGCACTCACAAACAAACTGGCATTATTGCAACATTCAAACCTAACTCTGAATTTATGGAACCGATCATCTACACTCCATCACCAACATTATATTTTCCTGTGTGCCATAATAGAATCGATTATATTGAGTTGATGGTCACTAACGAAAAAGAAGAATTAGTTGATTTTGCTGGAGCCACAACAACTGCTATCATAGAAATTAATATTTAAATAAAAATACATACATAAATAAATAAATAAAATAGAAAATATTGAGAGTTATGAGCTACAATCATTCCCCCCAAACCGGAGGACCTTTGCAAATTTAAATCAAGCCAACACAGAGATTGAGGTTGACCTTGATGTAGGAGATGGATTTATACACCCTCACAGAGCAGACCTATATATTAAATTTGATGTCGTCAAGCTCGATGGTACAGATTATCCAGCTAACACAAATATAAGATTGGTAGACAATTTTGTGCCACATCTGTTCTCTGAAATTGAGATTAGAAAACATGGTGTTGTTATAAACAGAGTAGACTACCCTGGTATTACCTCTACAGCTTTGGCCACACTAAAATTATCTAAAACTGAGACCTCATACTACAAAATAGGTGAATTTGAGGCTGGTGATAAGATAATATCTAAGAGTCACACGGTATTGTTTCCTATGCGCCTATTGCCAGGATTCTTCTCAGATTATAAAGAAATTATGTGGAAGGGTGGTTTAAGAATTACATTTAGAAGAGCTGCCAATGATAATAATGCTTTGATGAGGTACAGTACATTAAATGCTACAGGGGAAGCTCTGCCTAATACCCTACCTGATGAAGGCAAATGCCTTATTCAGACTATGGAGCTAAGAATTCCAGTAGTTGAATATGAAGCTAGTTATGCTCTTAAATACAAAGCAGATATACTAAAAAATCCACAGGTGCCTTTACAATTTTATACATATCAATGTGTGCAGAAGCCTGCCACTGGTAGCTATTATGAATTTGATGCTAGAAACTCATTCTCCAGTATACAATATGACATGCCAGATTTTGTGGTGGTACTGTTTCAGACTGGAAGACACAATAATCAAGAAAAAAATTCAAGTAAATTTGATAGCTGCAACATCAAAAACATATATCTTAAAAATGGCAGAAATGCGGTGATTCCTAGAGAAAATTATAATTTCAACATGTCCAAGGATGATTTCCTCAAATTATATGAGGCATTTACAGCATTCAAAAGGGTTACAATTGGGAATACTGACATGTATTACTCACCAGATGAATTCAAAACACAGAGACCCATGTTTGTCATCAACACCTCAAAAAGGAAACAAGTTGTGGTTAATGACAGGACAAACATTAAAATTATCTGTGAATTCCATGATACACTCCCTGATGACACCATTTGTAGTGTTATTCTTATAGGTGAAAAATCATATGTTTATGATGTAAGAAATGAGAGAGTCACAGAGCAATTCTAGAAGACATCTGCATATTACATTGTTTTAGTACTAGATAAACAAATTGTACTTGGTCTTGAATTAAAATATTACAGGTCAACATATTAACATAATAATATAAAAATATTTTGAATAAGTATTTAAAATTATATTACAGTGTACTACTGTATAATCAAAAAACTCTTAAGAGCATCTTGGATTAGTTTTAAGTGTAGTCAAAATAATATCGAGAAAAGCTTATTTTTAACAAATTTATAAACAGCAATTTTAGCAAATTTAGGTTTAGCCACATCAATTTGAGGGGGTAACCTTTTCTCGGAAGCTTTTTTTTACAAAAATCGTAGGTTTTACACAGTAGCAATGGAATTTTATAGACATTTTGCCTTAGTTTTAAGTATTTCTATTCAGTCAAAACACCTCATCATTTATCGTCCCAGTCCTATGGTATTTTACACTACTGTGAGTGTCCTTTCATCATATCATCACTCATCCCCATCTTCGTAAATTAGTCAAAAGTGGCACAAAAAGTGACGTAAAATAAAGCAAATCAAATCAAATTCAGGTACTATTGTTATATGTTCCAAACTGTTGTTGTATATCACTCACTTTCTTCGTAACACTAATGACTTATTGAATGTTGTAGTCCATTCTGTTCTTATGGTATAACGAGGTCTTATTGATTTAAATTATCGTACGGGTCATCATGGCTTTTTAGATTGTAAACGTATGTTTTCTTGCGAAACTATAAAGAATCCAAATAACTGCAATGCGAGGTTCAGATATTAATGTAGATAATGATATCGGAAATAGAACCTGTGCATGTTGTAAGTTTTTATATAGAGTCTCGGTGTTGTTGTCTTAAGGAGCATTCAAAAAATAAATGATTAAGTGTTTGATTAGCTTCTCCGCATTGGCAGGAAGTTGATGGCACAATCTATAAACGAGCTAAATGTTGATTTACTAATACATGGCCTGTACGCATTCTTAATATAAAAACAACCACTGTTCGAGGTAAATTCATGCTTTGGTACCAAGGTCTATGATTTCTGATTTCAGCATGACCCTTATAGTGTGGTATTTTGTAGCTCTGTTTTGCACCACTCCTCCCACTGTTTTTGTAACTTATGTTTTACTCTGAGTAAGAGATATGTATATGGTAATCGAAGATATGTTATGTAGTCCTGGGTTCTCGTTGTTTTTGCATTTGCATCTACTATGTCATGGTGTATATTTTGATTACTACGCGCACGAATATAAGTGAAAACAACTTTCTGTCCTTTTTGTCGAAGATGCTGGCTGCATCGTGCAGAAAATCAAGTATTCAAATGTTTTAACTTGTAAGCAGAACTGCCTGTTCTCGACAAAGCATGCAAGACGCTCAATGCATCAGTGAGGATTAGGGAGATATTAGAAAAGATATTGAAACTCAAAAATATTAAAATTTGCACAGCATCTACTTGTTTACGTCACTTGCGTTTTCACATTTTAAGTGCTTTATTGTTGTGGGCCTGTTAAAGACATGTCAATTCTGCGTTACTATACTTTCAGTTATATAGTAGTTACTAATAATTAACTTTCTTTTTTTACATGACATCACACTTTTTCGACATCGCTAGTAAATATGATCCTCTGATTTATATACACACATTTATTGAGATGAATAGTTATTACAAAAAAAAAAAAAATCTTATATTCTGTTTCATGTCTCTCAACCTCTAGGGCGTTCATATTTACAGGTATTAACTTTGCAAGTGTTGTAAAAAAAAAAATAAACAACGAAAGTCAAGGGGAAATTGTCTGCTTAATACGAGGAAAACATACGTTAACATTAAACTATCGGATAGGGTATAGTGTATAATAATAAATATCATGGCCATACGCACTGGATAATGTGTAGAGTTCCTCTGATTCCAATCTCCGCCGCTGTATTCACACATACTCGCAAACAGAAAAAATATAAAGCTTAGTGTAGAATCTAAATTTTTGTATCAACCCATGGAAGCTAGAGACGACCCAAATGACATCAAGTTTAGTGCTATTTGTGCATAAACATACGATATTTAGCCCGTTCGAGCTACCCTGCAGGTATGCTTTAATAAATTCATTCTTAGGTTTAATGTATTAATTCTTACGTTCAGGAGAACCTAAGTTCGGAAACATATGACTTGCTACATAATCTTAAAGGTTTACTAAGCAGTAAACACGTTTTTATTATCGATTTATTACCGAAAAACGCTTTCCTTCGGTGAAAATAACGTTTGAATAGCCATTCTATCGCGCTCCAGTGCAAAGTTTAGGGCAACCAAATGACGAACGAAATTCTTTTGGGACACGAACTTGGCGTCGTCACCGGAAAAAAATTGACAATAAAGAGCCCCCATATCTATTTCTTCAGTTCCTGTTTCATCTTCATTGCCGTGATAAACCAAATTAGAAACATAGTGTAAATTATAATTTACTCTATGTCTATATAATGGCAAATATAATTATACCAGGATATTCGAAAGGGGAGGTATCGTGGCCACTGGGCATCGGGAGAGGGATTGAACGGTCCGTTGACCCCTCCCATTGAAATTAGCATAGTTTGTTTCGCATTACAAAAAGGAAAAGAAAAAAACCCGGAAAGCTTGTTATTTTTACACTTAATAATATAAATAAAGTTCACTATTTAATATTCGAACAGATTAACGAAAGTAAAAAATGCACAAGATCGAAAAAAATTAGTATAAAATGCAGGAACCAAGTTATGCTTTTTTAATTTATTAAACCTAAAGAATAAATGGTTCCACAGTCTTCGAAATTCCAAAAATGAGATTTCTGTGTGAGGACAAACAATATAAACTTTTTGACTAAAATTTCCGCCTGACTTTTATAGCTTACGCTTGAACGAGGCATGTACATAGTACAACAGGCTTTGGTGTCTTGACTCATAGCCAGTATAATCTTTTGTGGGGTTCGTGATCATAAATCTCACATTATCGTCAGTTATCCCCATCGTCGCGATTTGCAAGAAGTTGCAGAAATTTGACATAAAATAACACAAAATGCAAACAAACATAGAGTGGAGTCCTCAAAATCTGATCACTTTCAAATGAAACACACATAAAATCGAAAGTAGTCTTTTTTTTTTCCGACCCGAACTGAACAGCATCCGACAGGTACATCATTGCTACATATGTTCCCGAAACGCTGTTTTTTTACATTTGCATATTAATAAAGTTACATACTGAAAACTAAAGGAACTACAAAATATTTCTTTTGTAAAAATGTCCTGTAAACCGGATCATGTGTCCTTGAAAGCGGATCATAGGGTAGTAGCTGAAATATAACTGCAGTGACAAACATATTTGTCCAAAATTTCACTAACTCCTTTCACCACACAAAACACTTTTCCCTACAGAACACACTTCCCACAAATGAATGTATTTTTACCTTGTGCTCCAATACATTGTTCATGGTATAGCCCAACACATATATTTCTGCCGTGCGATGCGCGACACAACTCAAGAAGCAGTGTTGCTAATGGAACAGATAAAAAATCACTGCAGTGCGCCGATGCACAGCTGTTACAAACAACAAGAAAAGTAGAGAATTCAGGTCAATCTAACGTTGAGTTTTAAACGTCATACATTATACCAGGATTATGATTAATATGTACTAACAAGTGGCTTTGTATGTAGTTACATACATATGGACTAAAAATTCGCAAAATATGGACTAACATACGCAAAATTACCAAAAATGCTGCAAAGAAGACTTCTTCATAGTGATTCCTTATTTGAGTGATTTCAAACAAAATAAACACTTTATTATTTTCCATTGCATTAATGCACTGGTGGCGTTCTAACTGCTCACTCCCAGAACCCGTCTACACTGGTACGGAACTCAGGCCCGTAGCCAGGAATTCTTTGTAAAGGGGTGGGGTGAAGTCAATCCTAGAGGAGGCAAATTTTTAATATATTTGTCACATTGGCAGATATAGCAGGGTACACAGAGGCACTTTTTCCCCCTCCCCCAAAAGATATAAGTATCAGAAAAGGGATGATATCTTGAAACTGCAACGAACAAAAAAAAAGCCTTCCAGGAACATCAAATAGCAATAATTCGATGATGACCTTTCCAGATTGCTTTAACATAAATAGGCTAATAGGGACTGTATCTACTTGATATTTACAGGTCGATGATGTTAATAGGCGAATTAATATGTACTACCAACAGCTTTGGACCTCTCTGCAACTGATTAAGGGAGCCTTTTATAAATCATGCTTCATAATGTTTCCCTCTAGTTTCCAGTATGCAAGATTCTTACGCACAAAGAAATCTAACGATGACACGTGTAACGAACCTGAGAGTTTAAGGTTTTATATTTGTAACAAGTTAAGATTTTTAAAATGTTTATTACTTGAAATAATGTGCAAGTTGTCACAGATAATTATAGTTAGACTGATACAGTTGTAGTTGGAAGTTTTATGTATGTTTATAAATACGTCAAAATCTGTTCGTGTTGACGTCACTTTCTCATGTCAGCCGAGGAAGTGAACCCACCTGAATGTTCCTCACCTGACGACAGTCTGTGTTTGAAAAAACAGGTGAAGGTGAAGAATCAACAATAACTTGGTAACAGTTAATGGAATGCCGGAATAATGTAATTGGTAACTATTTTAGTTTCATTCTGGCTATACTCGAAATAATAATTAAGTACAGAAACTTTCGTGTATTTATGTTTGTCTCGTCCAACGTTAATTCTATATTAAGAACGTGTCTTTAGTGATTGTGATGTGATTTAATATGATATAGAATTGTTCCTCTTCAGGCAGAAACGTAAGCAAATCTGTGCCTTGCTTGTAAGTACACTTACGATAGAAAATATAAGTGCTTATAAAAACTACGTTTAACTTTGAATACTGTGTTGTGTTTCTTTTCTACTCAGCAAGCCCTGATGATTTGCAGATTCTCATGTTCCCGACTAAAGGAGTAGCGGACTAACTTTGTGATGACTGGTGTACAACCGGGGGACGTTGCATAGTTATTTTGGCATACCAACGCGGGACTCGAGTGCAAAGTTATTTTGGTACAATCGTGGGGGCTTGAGTGCAAAGTTATTTTAGCAATTAAAACGTGATACCCGATTTAGTGCATACTGGAAGTGTTCGTGCATAGAATTCACGAAGGTGATTGTGAAAGTCCTTGGAATTCACGAAGGTAAAAGTGTGATAGTGAAGTGAAGGTATTAACTGGTAAGAGCTATAGACGGTGTTGTAGAATGGAGAAAGACGCGACAGGAATGAATCTGCGAAGCAGAGGAAGAACGACAATGGATGCAGAAACCAAGTTTGGATGCTGTGATGATCTTACCAATGACAGGGAATTCTTCCAGTGTTGCCAATGTTTGCAGAGGTTTCATAGTAGTTGTGATGGGCAGGAAGTAACGTTGGCTTCAAATAAAGAGATGCGATGCACATCATGCTTGTCAGCACCAGAAACAGAACCAGAACCGAGCGTTCCTACCAAACCCTCATCAGTTAACTGGCTACTTGATTGGTTGATGAAAGATAAAGCAGAGCGAAACCAGAAAGAAAAGGAGGATGAAGACCGTAGACAGAAGGAAAGGATAGAGGAGGAGAAACAGCGTAAGAAAGAGATGGCTCAGATAGAGAAAGTTCGAAAGAAGGAGATGATGGAGTTTAAGCTCATAGTTGAGTCTATAGAAGAAAAGAGAAGGAAAGAGAAAGAGGAGGAAGAGGAAAGGAGGAAAAAGAAGAGGAAGAAGAAAAGAAAGGAAAGAGAAAGAGGAGGAAGAGGAAAGGCGAAAGAAGGAAAAAGAAGAGGAAGAAGAAAAGAGAAGGAAGAGGAAAGGAGAAAGAAGGAAAAAGAAGAGGAAGAAGTAAAGAGAAGGAAAGAGAAAGAGGAGGAAGAGAGAAAGAGAAAAGAAGACTTAGATATTTTCCGTGCATTGATTGAAAACCAGGATGAAAGGAGGATACAGGAAGATATAAAACTAAGATCAGAGTTACAGGCTCTATTCTCTCAACATAAACTTGAACAGGTAGAGAGCATCAGAAGAGAGATAGAAAAGCTTAGTATTAAAGTCACTGAAAAGGTGGACGAAAGGGTAAAGGAAATTGTGGAAGAGCAGCTAGAGTTCTTAACAGTTCGGCAAGGACGGATAGAGAAGGAACAGGAGCAATTGAAGAAGAATATGGAAACCTGTCTTGAAATTGTCCAATATGGAAGAGAATCTGAATGTGACCCTCCAGAGAGAGTTCAAGAATTAAAGAGTTCTGTAGAGTCATTTAATGTAGCACTAAAAACCTTTGGTGAACGAACAGAACTCATAGAAAATATAGTGCAAGAACAGAAAGTTGAAATAAAGGAAGCTGGAGAAAAGATTAGTTTTCTCCATGAGAAGGCTAAAAAGATGGAAGTATCTCTTCGCCAAGAAATTCAGGAACAGACAGGTACAATTATAAGTAGGTTCAGTGAACTGCAGGAAAAGATCCATAACTTACAGATTCGACCAGAAACCTCTTCCGATATACTACCTGATCCAATCCGAAGACTGAACCCAGAAGCTACTGCCTATGAGCCTGCTGTTGTACTTCCAAACCCATTCTTCCACGGTAATACCACAACTTCTGATAGATGCAAGAGGCCTAGAGAAAAGGATAGTAATGACGGGTTTTCTCCTCGACGCAGAACTGAGTTTAAGATGCCCAGAATGGCTGATATCGCGAACATTCCGAAGTTTAAAGGCGATATCGAAGCTCAATCTGCCGAAAGATATCTGCGTGAATTAAATGTCAGTTTTGACTTAATGCAAGTGCCTGAGCACTATAGATTGGAATTATTACCTCGGGTTTTCACCGGCAAGGCTGAGCATTGGTTAGCTGGTAATATGGACAACTTTGTGAATTATGCTGATTTCTGTGCACGCTTTAAGGATGAATTTGCCTCAGAAAAGGCGAAACAAAGACAACTAGCGGCTGTGAGGAACCGAAGGTATTCTCGCCTGGTCCACAACAACTTAGAAAGTTTTGCCTGGAGTGTCTACGCAGCGTACAGAAACCTGGCTGACAATTTTAATGAGAGTGAAGTTCTTAATTTGATCATTGGACAGTTGACGTATCACATTCGGAATCTTTGTCTGGCGCATGCTCCACGAAGTGTGGATGAATTGACACACTTCTTAAAGGACTGCGATATTTATGATGACCCTGATGCCTGGAAGAATAAAGAAGACACTAAGAATAAAGAGGCTGCAGGCAATAAAAGTTTTAAGATCCGGAACATCCAGACGGATTCAGAGAGTCGAGGAGGAAATTTCGCACGATCTCGAAGATTCAACAGAGGATTAGGCAGGAGAGGTTTCAACCCAGATCAAAACCAAAGACAGCGAAATTTCTACAGGCCTCGTCCAGAACAAGAGCGGAACTCTCCAGACGGATGGCGTTACCAAGAACGACGTAATCCTACTTCGCCCAGACGGTACTCTCCACCACGTAGAGGTGACAATTGTGGTTCCTTCTCACCAAGACATGACGTTGCCTCAGAGCAGGAAGAAGCAGTGGAGACTACTAGAGAGTTTCTGCAAAACCAGCGATCCCAATCATGTCAAACAAACTAAGACCTTGTCTAGGTGTTTCGCTTCCGTTTAGGCAAGGAGCCTCTGAGGAGCGTCCCATACAAGAATTACATGTAAATTTTCAGTTAACAGAAATGGAAGAAATTAATTTACAAAGCCAATTAAAATCAGCTCGAACATCAAAAACTAAGTACAAATCTCCTGCAGTACCTGCAAAATTAATGGACATCCCGGTGACTTGCATTATTGATACTGGAAGTGAATGTTCAATATTAAGTTACGAGATCTGGACCCAGTTAATTAATCTGATACCAGGCATTCAATCGCAAAAAGTTTCTGACATAAGACTGGTAGATTTTTCCGGAAGTCATAAGAAGAGAGTGTTCGGAAGTAGACGGGTAGAACTGGAAATTGGTGGCATGAATTTTAGCACAAAAGTATTCATCTTAAAAGGTTTTCGTACGGATCTTCTTCTAGGTATGCCTTTTCTAAGACAGCACGAAGCAGAAATAAGTTTCAGGAAGAATTCAGTTACTTTGTTGTTTGGTATAACTCCTGATCAAGAAGAAGGGAATCCTGTAGATATAGAAATAGTGCGGTACATCCAAAAGGTCCAGGATGAGGATGAGAAGTGGATGTATAAAACCGCGGACCTCAGACAGAAGGTTGAAACTATTAATATTTTAAATGATTCCCAGAAGCAGGAGCTAATAAACGTGCTGACTCGTTATTTAAAGGTATTCTCTGAGAAGCCCGGAACAATGGAGAGCGCTGAGTGTGAAATACTCTTAACAAGCACCGAACCAGTCCATCGCCCACCATACCCCGTGCCACTTTCAAAAAGGGCTGCTCTGGAAAAGGAACTAGACTTATGAAAGGCCTGGAATATCATTCAACCGTTAGTATCTCCTTACTTAAATCCTCTATTGGTTGTAGACAAGCCAGATGGGAGTGTCAGACCATGCATAGATTTCAGACTGCTAAACTCCATCATGTTAATACCTAAAAGTTCGGTTCCGCCAATTGACGAGTCTCTTCAGAAGTTTAAAGGATCGCGGTACTTTACAAGTCTGGATCTTGCCTCTGGTTATTTACAGATTCCTTTAAAACCAGACTGCCGCAAATACACAGCGTTCTCATATAAAGGCAGACAGTATGAATTTTTGAAAATGCCTTTTGGTTTGTCAAATGCTGTGTCCACTTTTGTATACGTAATGCATCGAGTGTTTGGGCCAGAAACAGAGCATTTCTTAACAGTTTATATCGACGACCTGTTGATTTTCGATGCGGATTTTAACACTCACATTCAGCACATACAAGAAGTACTTCAAAGACTGAAAGACGTAGGTCTTAAAGTGAAACTTAGGAAGTGTAATTTTGTTAAGGGAGAACTAGTGTATCTAGGACACTTGATTTCTGGAGACCATGTTAGAGTTGATAAAAAAAAGAAGCAATTTTAAAATTCCCACAACCTAAGTGTAAGAAGGATGTTCGAAAATTTTTAGGTTTAGCAAATTGGAGGCGGAAGTTTATAAAAGACTTTTCCATCAAAACGGAACCTTTATTAAGATTGCTCTCAAAATCTGCTAAATGGAACTGGGGCCAGGATCAAGAAACTGTTTTTGACCAGCTGAAAATTGAGTTAACAAATACTCCAGCCCTAGCTCAGCCTGATCTAAACAGAGAATTTTGTATTCAATGTGACGCCTCTACCAAAGGTCTAGGTTGCATCTTATTTCAAGAACAAGGCGACGAGAAAACTGTCGTGCAGTACGCTAGCAGAAAATTAAAAGAAAATGAGAGACACTATTCTTTTCACGAATTGGAATGTTTGGCTATTCTTTTTGGTATCAACAAATTTGAAATATATTTGAGAGGAAGGCATTTTAAAATATACACAGATCATCGTGGATTAATGTGGCTTCAAAATTCTAAAAATTGGAATTGCAGGCTTACAAGATGGTCTCTAAAATTGCAGTCTTACTCTTTTGAAATTAAATACATCCAAGGAAAGGATAACGTGGTACCAGATATTCTGAGTCGCTATCCCATCGATGAAGGCAAAGGGAAAGAAGAAGCTAACTATTTCCATGTAAATTATATATGGCAAGAAAGAGGAGAAATGGAGGACATAACAAATTGGGCTGAAGCACAAGAAGATGATGTTTTTTTTTGCCAGAGCATAATAAAGCTTTTGAATCAGCCAGAAACTGAAGACTCTCCGACTGAAACTAAGGTGAGAAACGTGTATCAGGTTTATGGAAGTCTCTTATTCCGAAAAACCTCTGGTGAAGAATTTACTTGGAAATTGTGTGTCCCTATAAAGTTCAAAGAAAAAGTGCTTCGGGAAAATCACGACGAACTAGGACATTTCGGGGTAGCAAAAACCCTAAAGAGAATAAAAAGTAGATACTTTTGGCCAAAGATGAAACAGGATGTTGTTAAGCACACTAGGGATTGCCTCGTATGTGCCAAGACTAAAATGGACAAGTTAGGAATCATCAAAGACAAGTTACATATTAATCAAAAGAGTCCTCACGAACTACTATCAATAGACCTGATCGGTAAATTGCCCATGTCCCAAGGATTCCAATACATTCTATCCTTGGTAGATTTAGGATCAAAGTTCGTCTCCGTTTACCCACTGCGACGTGGCACCGCCAGAGAAATAATCAATGTGATGGAGAAAGGGTACATTGCCCATTTTCCTAAAGTCAAGGCAATCTTATCGGATCGAGGTACACAATTCACTTCTGCGCTGTGAAAAGAATATTTGGACAAAAAGGGTGTTAAGTATTTATTCACTACGGCCTATCACCCTAGTAGTAATACTATAGAACGTATGAATCAGGAGATTGTTCGACTGCTCAGGTTATTTTGTCATCACGAACATCAAAGTTGGTCGAAATATTTATCAGAAATTGCCTGGTTACTGAACAATTCTGTTTCGGATACTACTGGGTATGCTCCTTCAGAACTATTTTTCAATCGCCCTTTTATTGGCCTGATAACGACGATGATCCTCATTTAACTAACTGGGATAGAAAGATGTTTATGGCAAGGAAAAGGGAACGCTCGAAAAGTGATATGAGAAAATTCAAAGTCAAGTGCAATGCTCTTCAGCTAAAGGAAGGAGATTTGGTGCTCGTAAGAAATCACAAACTAAGTTCTAGGAAAAATAAAACCATCGCTAAGTTGTTTGAGGTATATATTGGTCCCTACATTGCAACAGATATTCGAAGCAATACTACATTACTGTTACATCCCAAGTCCAAGAACCCGATCGATCGAGTAAATTTTGACAATCTTAGGATCTTTAATTGTTCTCAAGAATACAGACAAACATTGGTTGGAGAAGTTTATTTAGTGTCAAGATAATTTCTGTATTTAAAGTTTCATTGTGTACACAAATTTTTTTTTCAGAATTTTAAAATTACAATTTCTTCAAAAATTTTCCCCGGACGAGGGGCAATTGTAACGAACCTGAGAGTTTAAGGTTTTATATTTGTAACAAGTTAAGATTTTTAAAATGTTTATTACTTGAAATAATGTGCAAGTTGTCACAGATAATTATAGTTAGACTGATACAGTTGTAGTTGGAAGTTTTATGTATGTTTATAAATACGTCAAAATCTGTTCGTGTTGACGTCACTTTCTCATGTCAGCCGAGGATGTGAACCCACCTGAATGTTCCTCACCTGACGACAGTCTGTGTTTGAAAAAACAGGTGAAGGTGAAGAATCAACAATAACTTGGTAACAGTTAATGGAATGCCGGAATAATGTAATTGGTAACTATTTTAGTTTCATTCTGGCTATACTCGAAATAATAATTAAGTACAGAAACTTTCGTGTATTTATGTTTGTCTCGTCCAACGTTAATTCTATATTAAGAAAGTGTCTTTAGTGATTGTGATGTGATTTAATATGATATAGAATTGTTCCTCTTCAGGCAGAAACGTAAGCAAATCTGTGCCTTGCTTGTAAGTACACATACGATAGAAAATATAAGTGCTTATAAAAACTACGTTTAACTTTGAATACTGTGTTGTGTTTCTTTTATTTTTAATTATCACCTATGTATACCGCGTTTGTTAGAACCTGTCCCGTTTCCCGCGCTAGCGATCGTTCGACAGTTTCGGTGCCAATGAGAAACGAGGAAAAAATCGTCTGCTGGGCAGCGAGGAGCGAATGGAAGCCAGAAGAGAGGCGCTTACGTAGACACTGTTGCGACGTTGCGTATTTTAATTGGCTGCCTGGCTTTGACTTTCCCCAGCACGGAGAAAAGCCAGCGACCAGCTAGCGCGGGAACCGGGACAGGTTGTAACAAACGCGGTATAGGTTTGAAATGAAAGATCATTAAGATCTTTTACTCGAAGATTTATTTAAACTTTGGATGATACACAAACACTTTTTCAAACAGACAATTCACCCGATACAACTTGTAGGCCTAAACCTATTAGTTCTACCGAAGTTTATAACCCTGGTCTTCTTGATGATGCAGGAGAACGCCTTATTCAGAGTTGGGTTTGTGGAATATGTGCCAAATGGAGTACAAGTACACCAGCCAATCCGAAGATTGAAGCAAGATATTACCCAACGTCCCCTGAACCATCAGCCTTTCGGCAACCAGGAGAATGTCCCCTAGGCTTACAAAAGTCTAGCTCTTTTATATCATAATTTTGTTTACAATTTACCATGGTTACTACATAGTTGTTTTATATTTCCATAGTTTCAACATTTTTTTCCTGATTTAAGTTAAACAATTCATAACCTGTTGTAACATTAACAATAACACATTTTTAAAGAAAATATTGCAACATAGGTTAATATAATACAGATTGAACAGTTTTGTGCTTGAAAAAGCATGTGTTGACAGGGGCGACACAACGAGAATGCAACAACACCATTGTGTTGTGTTATGCAAGAAAAATCAAATTAATTAAATAATAATGGTTACATATTATCTACACTTTGATGATTGTGTAAAAATTTGTACTACTTTTTTGTACTTGCTAAAATATTAAAACATGGGTCCCTTAGTCCACCACGGATTATATTTGCTTCAAATGGGAGAATCTTGCATCACTACAGACAATGTTTGCCTACTGGTTACCATTTTGCAAAGTATTGTGTGAATTGTATTATTTTATTGTTGAAATACATGTTTGACATCCGAAAAACAAATAGGAATCCTTTGATTGATCAATGGCTTCTTGGATTACAGTGTCACCATTAATATTTCATAGTAAGTTTCATAGAAATAAATTGTTTTAATAGGGCCCAATAATTTACGGAGCGCCATGGTATTCTGTTTAACATTTTTTTCATATAGATCGTTTGGCTCCCAGGTCCGACTCCCGCCGCCCCATAGCTTTGGCTCTGAAATTGGACAATAAGAACAGCAGACATTGCGAGCGAAGAGAGCAAGAAAATTTTACGAAATGTATTTTTATTTGTATAAATTTTGAAATCGATAGGGGGCAATTGACCCTCTGTGCCCCTTGCAAGTGCCCTTGACCGTCTGGAAGAAAAATGCAAGGAACACGTAAAGCTTCCATCATGGTATCCAATTGTCCTCCTATTCTTAGATTCTCTTAGTCTTGTTTTTTTTTTTACTTCAATGTTTGCTTCCCCTAGAATGAACTTCCGTCCAATGCCATCTACATACCTGTGGTTGCGGCACTGTTTATGAGTGTCTCTTTATCAATTTCACGTCATCACTCATTGTTGCGATTAGCTAGGAGTTGCAGAAAAGCAACGCTAAGTAACAGAAATCAAATATCCACTCCCTCTCTCTACCACATGAATCACTATTACCAAAAGGTAGACTTGGGAAACAAAACTTTAAACAGTTCCGGCCTCTCCGATGGCGCAGTGGTAGTTCGTCGCCTTGTAATCAAGGGGTCCCGGGTTCGATTCCCGGTGGAGGCATATAGTGGTTCGGATCCCACTTTAAACTGTAGGTCCAGTCTCGGTTAGCCTTACTGTGCATAAAGTGGACTTAAAACAACAAATCAATCCAATCAATGAAATCCATTTAAACAGTTCCAACTTCATAGCAACACATCCAAGAAAAACATCTGAACACGTTAGGCACCTTTAATACAAAAATACTCAAAATGCCACAACTGTTCTAGATACTGAAAATTGCGAAATCATTTACCGAAGTCTGAATCTAGAATGGAATCCCCCCCCAGATACGACATTATACGGAATCTCATACACCCTAATAAATAACGAAATCTTTGTTATATTGCTAGAGTAACACATGATATAATTGTAAAGATTAGTGAGAATTCCAGGTAGGAATGTGTTCTGTATTTTTCACAGGGGGGGGGCAAAGCAGGATCTCAGGAGGGGCTGCTCCCATCTATTAAACCGGCCTGACGGAACTGCAACGGCAGATAATACACGTCCGACACTAACCACTGCTTTGAGAACTAATAACATGCGAACGTGTTAAACCGCGGCAATTAGACAACAACACTCCTCCTCAAGCAGTATTATTGCCTCTTTGTGATCGGCGACAGTCGGTTGCCTTTGTTGTACATTTACAAACGATGCCGGCTTTCACAACAATAACAAGTACATATACTGCCACTAGACAATAAGCTGCGCGGCTTTTTTTTTTTTTTTTTTTTGCTATGAACTTGTCACCCATCAAAGCATGGCAATTTTAACACGGAAAACAATATGCATCACATTTCTACAAGAACACGTGCCGGAACCAAGAGTTGAAATATTCATGGAGCCACATAATTTATTTATTTTGAACAATTCCAAAATTATGAAATATGAACAATTTGTGAATTTCCTGAGCTTGGCTATGCAAGGTTTTTTGATTTCAACTTTGACAGATCTGGAGGCATTATGGAATTTAACGTTCATTAACAAAAACACACTTTCACATACACACGCAATACACGCTCACAACGTTAAACCGGTCAAATACTTAGTATAAAATAAAAATATGGTGCTTCCATTCCAACAAAACTCACCGTCACTTTATCTGCCATTCCCCTTCCGTGACAGAAATAGTGCTTCATTATTACAGTTGGCAACACTAGTTACTAGCTAGCCAATGAACATGCACTGCATAAAAGAAGTAACCAATACGCCGTGCTATATTGCCACATTACCGTCCCTACCGAACGGTGTGAACCGCGAGCTGGAGCGATAGGCTATTCAATTGTTTTCCATGATGTTTGGGCGAGTGTGTCCAGGAATGGAATGACGCTACAATGGCGATGGTTGGCGAGCAGCGTAGAACACGTGATGCTAAGAGAGAGGGAGACGAAACAAAAATTGGTATGTGCGCAACGGCAAAGATATGTGTGATGCACTAGTATCACGCTGAGCACCGCATGCAAGAAATCCAATCGCCGATAAAACTGTAATTTAAATCTGAGTATAACCGCTCACAAAATCCACACTTTTTGTTACCTTGACTTCCTCTAACAATTCGTCATCAGAACTGGTGGCGCTATCAGTTGAAGAAATGCCGTCTCTCTTTTTCTATAATGTGATCTTCTGTCGCTGCTTAGATTTTAGCAGAACTTCTAGACTTTTAGATGCTGCTGCAAGGTCTCGTAATTCTATCACATTATTGGGCGATGTGACATGGGCGTCTTTCTTCTCTTGTTGTTTTCTCTTTCGTGCTGGTGTTTGTGCTTTTTTGGTGAGGGTACGATATATATATATACAGGGTGACTGGAAATTAGATGTATTCCCTGAAAGGGGTTAATGTAGAGACAATTTCAGCGTTTTCTGATAGCTAACAAATAAGTGGTTCGTTGAAAAAAGGTTTTTCCCAAATAACAATCACATGCAAGTAACGGGTGGGTCTAAACTTACTTAAGATTACTGCAATCTCAAGTTATGAGATCTTTAAAGAAACTGAACTGGCAAATGTCACATTTTCGCATGTCTTTCACGTTATATTCCTATGTAGGCCATATTGAGTCTACCTTACATAATGCTCTTTCTCTTCTCATTCGTTATAAACAGGACTTTAGATTAAAGTCTAAAGTAAGTACATTGTTGTAAGGTACAAATTATGAGCTATCATAATATGGACTAGAGATATAAACACCTATCACTACACTTGGAAGATGTAGTTGTTGTGCGATGGAAACACATATGTTAACAAGATTAACTGCATTTATTACACAAACTCACAAACAACGTAACACTTTACATTATAACGAAACTACGTTCACCATTCCAGGTCCTGTTTGCACAGACTCTTGTCTAGCAACAGTAGCTTGTTTCTTCTTCCTCTAGGAGGCAGCACTACATTCCTCCCAGAGTTACAAAAAGAAAAATTAACAAGGGTACTCGTATCTGTCAGGGGGTACCTTAATCCTGGTCGATCTTCTAGGCACATGAGGAGTGGATATTGGTCGTGGAGCAGCGTCAGCGTCTTGGGGTTGATGGTCATCAACGTGGGGTTGAGGTGGGGTAATTTTGGAATCTGGATTTCGATTCTCCGGCGCGCCTTCTGGTCCGGGTGGACTATCATCATCACAGGTTTCTGGATGGTTCTGTTGACTGTGTGTCCTGTGACGAATCCAACGTGAATGTACCACTCTTTGAGTTCCATCGGCAAAGCGCACTTTGTATAGGTGAGTTCCACCCAACCTTTCTACAATATCTCCCTCCTTGAAGTTAGGTGACAAGTGCTTCGGTGATTGAATCCATACAGTTTCATTAGGTGAAAATGTCCTGTATGGTTTGTTGTGGTTGATTCTAGGTTTCAAGAAAGGAGGAGCTTCTGTCCTCTCGGCATCTCGGTTATGATCACCACGTATACAGTTCCACCATGTTCTTGGACTGAAGGTGAGGACTGAGGCTGCAGGAAGACTACGTTCCTCTCCCAACCGGGAATTCCTCAAAAACAGCAGGTACTCCGCTAACTTTGCATCGAACTGTAAAGAAGTCAGATGTGGATGTTCATGCAACACCTTCAACATGCCAGTCTTCACCGTGCGTACGTACCTCTCTGCAAGCCCGTTGCTAGGACTGTGGTACGGCGGTATTGTGATGTGTTCGATTCCGAACTGCTGGCAAAAGGAACGGAACGTGATGTTGCTGAAAGTTGGACCATTGTCGGAAACTATTGTCTGTGGAATTCCGAGAGTCGAGCATGACTGAAGAATCCAGCGTATGGTCTCTGGTGTATCTAACGACGATACTGGCCAGACATCTATCCAGTGACTGTAAGCATCCACAAGCAACAGAAACTTCCTCCCAGCCAAGAAGAAATGGTCTACGTGGAGTCTTTGTCCTACGGATCTAGCTTCTGACCACCTATTACCTGAACCTTTCTTGACTTTCGGACTTGAGGATCCACAAGTTTCCTCTTCAACTGATCTTTCCTTGATAGAAGACAATCCGCTATCCGATGTATGTGCAGCATCTTCACTTAACGGCACGTGTATAGTGTTCGACATCGGCTTCATTACGACTACACCAGTGTTAGAAGAAATGACTGGATCTGAATTCGACTGCGATTGTTGAAGTTGCTCAATATCTGTAGATATCCCTACCATAGAACTTGCCGACTCTGAGCGTAACAGTAGCGTTCTCCAATCCGGAGTAACGATATCTAACCAGGTACGACCTATGAGTGGATAATTTAGATGTTCCTTGCACAAAATAACAGGAAGTGAGTAAGTCGATCCTGAGTGTGTTAGTTCCAGTTCAGCTTGTCCTTGCACTGAAAGAGCATGTTTCCCTACGCCATATAATTTTATACAGGAATGGTTAATATGTGTCGTTGGGAACCAATTCCTGAATGAATCTGCTTGGAATAGAGTCACGGCAGATCCTGTATCGAGCTCACATTGAATAAACTTGCCGTTAATAAGTAAATCCTTTAACATTGGATTCCTTGATAAAGAATAATTGGACGTAGGTGACCCGGTGATGTGTGAGTCACAACTGTATGAGACGACACTAGGTAACCATGTTGTTTGCTCATCAAGTGAACTTTGAGATGTTGACATCTGTAAATTTGTGTGTTTAGTAGTTTGCCCTACGTTATTACTACTATTGGGCTTCCGTTTAAGCTTCTCTCTCTTCCTACACCGCTTTTGCCAGTGACCACGTTTCCTACAGAATGAACAAACTGAATCCTTGGCTGGACAGTTGTCTTTAAAATCATGTTTGTACGTACAGTTAGGACAGCTGTAATCAGTATATTTCATTCCGTGAATCGTTGGATTAGACGAACTATAAGTATGTTGTTTTGTATGTTTGTCCCCTTGCACTGTTCTTCTTGGGAATTGGGTTGAGGTGCGTGAAACTGCTGACTCTTGCTTTACACTTTCTGATCGTATTAACAATCGGGTTTCTTTCTCTAACATTTCATTTTGTAATGTCAGTTCCTGACATTGCTGAAAGGTTAATGACTGTACTGAAAGCAACTTTCTTCTAGTAACTTCAGATCGTATGCCCAATACTATTTGTTCAACTAAAGCTTCGTCCAGATAATTGCCGTAGTTACATTTTATGGCTTGTTGCTTCAGCCTTATGAAATAAGCAGAAACGGTTTCACCTTGCTCTTGCACACAACGTCGAAACTTATATCGTTCAACAAACTTATTAGTTACAGGTTTGTAGTGTGACAAAAGACTATCCTTTAGACGAGAATACGACAGATTCTGTACAAGGTCTGGTGCGACTACATTTTTCAAGACTTTAAATGCCTTTGCACCTATAAAGGCGATGAGTATAGGAACTCTCTGATCATCGCTGAACTTTTGAATGATACACAACTGTTCGAAACGTAAGAGATAATCTTCAATGTCCTCTGAATCTTCGTCGAAAGCGTTAAATGTCAAGTTTGTGTACATATTTATGACTGTAAATCCAAACGTTTAACCTAACAACTATGAAAAGTGAGTTTTCACGTATAATTATACTTGATCTGCATCGGATCACAATGTATCTATGAACGTGACAAAGCCTTTGTACGTTTCATGATTATAACTTGGTTTCACGTTAGAAGGAATCTTGATATATATATATATTTACATCACACTATTTTTGTAAGACTTAAACAATGTAGACGGTAATTCTTACCGTGTTATGACAAATTGCGTCAAACCGACACGTTTATGATTGTTCCAACAGTTTGTTGTACGAATGAGGATAGTCCGTCCGAGATGAAAAAAAAACTTACGGAAATGTAAGGTTCTTGCAAATCCTGCAAACCATGAAGAGTAAAGTTATTTTATACCGACTGCGCCATAATGTTGTGCGATGGAAACACATATGTTAACAAGATTAACTGCATTTATTACACAAACTCACAAACAACGTAACACTTTACATTATAACGAAACTACGTTCACCATTCCAGGTCCTGTTTGCACAGACTCTTGTCTAGCAACAGTAGCTTGTTTCTTCTTCCTCTAGGAGGCAGCACTACAGTAGTAAGTAGATCTCGTAGAACACGATCACGAAAGTCCAGCTATTTCGCTTCTTTGTCTTCAAGTTGCTGTACTTAAGTACAGCCAACAGGTTCAATCACGTCATTCGGACAGTCTAAATGACAAACCACCGTCAGCTGTTGAATTAACCTTGTAAGTACTTGGAAACAGCAAATAGTGGCCATATTCGATTCAGGTACCTTATAACTTAATATATAAGTTTCTGCTGCCATAGGCACAGATTTACACATAAATCTAAACAACTGAGAGGATAATATTGCAGGGGACTGTAGTTACGGTCGTTGATAAATGGGAACAGGAGCTCACCATCGAATGTTCCTGGCGAAGGAATGTTTTACATTTGGGAGCTATGATGTAAGTCCTCATTCGAACACCAGTTCGGTGTCTTTGATTGACATTCAGTAGCTGGAGAGGAAGCCGACCGGACGCGTATCTGGTTTGGAGCCACCACCTGTTTTTCTTAGAAGCGCTGTTGTAGCTTTTACCTTCAGTGTTTAGATATGCATTCATTCCCCACTGCGACGAGGTTACACTTCAAAGGTCTACAAATGGTATAAAACAAACAGCACAACACAGTAACACAACCTAGCAAAGATTACCGCAATCTCAAGTTATGAGATCTTTAAAGAAACTGAACTGGCAACATTTCATTTACTCCACGTGCACTTGACAAGTACTGTCAGTTCCTAAAACGGACACTATTGGTGGGAAAGGTTTGAGGGGAGGATATAATGGGCTCCATGTGGACTTGACATATGGTTGTCAGAGGGTAAAGAGAGTAATGTGGCGTTCAAATCAGGACTTAAACTTTACATAATTAAATTTCCTCCACACACTATACGTATACAGGGTGAGTCAAAAGTCCAGCACCAACCCTTTGATTTGAAAATGACTTGACGGAGGACGATGAAACTTCGGATATGGGTAATGAGAGTGGGGGTACACCAGATGAGCCTAAAACATGGTGGCCATCTTAAAAGCCGCCATTTTGGAATTACCTACAGACTTTTAAATGGAATGCGAATGTGCACATATATCATTTAAGATGTGCGTTTTCTCAGAAATAAGCTATTGCAGTTATTTTGACAGTTAAATTTTACATTTAGTGTAATGTAGTGGGTTGTTATTTATTCGTTCCAGATGATGTAAAATGGCGCTAACCTCCAAGAACGGGTTGAAATTCTTGTGAGAAGTGGGGAGCGCAGTGCCAGGGTCGTCGCAGAGAATTTCAACGCCCGGGATCCAGAGAGAGACTACATCTCACATACCACAGTGTTGATCCGTGCACGACAGAGAACGTTGTGGACGGCCGAGAACCGCTACCGACGAGGAAGCAGCAACCGCAATCGTGGCATCCTTAGTCAAGAGCCCGAAACGAAGTACCCGACGTTTGGCGTCAGTATTAGGAGTCAGTCAGAGATCCATGCTCTGGGTTTTGAATTCGAACAAGTGGCACCCCAACAAAATTCAAGGACCCTCTGAGTGACCACCCAGTTCACTGGACCTTATGCCCCCCGACTTTAACCTTTAGGGCAATCTTAGAGCCATGGTTTATCAAGACATAATCAATGATTATGCACCGGATTCAGCAAGCATGTGGCTCTGTGGAACCTGCAGTGTTATTGCGTGTCCATGAGGACTTGCGGAAATGTTTTGCATTTTGTGTGGCACAGAATGGGTAACACACAGAGCACATCTCGTAGGACGTCAAATGTGAACTTCAACTGTCAAAATATCCTCACCAAATAAAGTTAGGGCGAGAAAAACTTCAAATTCTTGTTTCTGAGAAAACGCACATCTTAAATGATGTGCCACATGACCCCTTTCCCATTTGAAAATCTGGATGTAATTTCCAAAATGGCGGCTTTCAAGATGGCCGCCATGATGCGCACTGGCCCATCTGGTGTGTCCCTACCCCCATTACTTGTATCCAAAGTTTCATCGTCCTCGGTCAAGCCATCTTCAAATTAAAAGAGTGGTACTGGACTTTTTCCTCGCCCTGTATACACACAGACACACATACCCTCTGACAACCATATGTCAAGTCCACATGGAGCCCATTATATCCTCCCCTCAAACCTTTCCCACCAATAGCGTCCGTTTTAGGAACTGACAGTACTTGTCAAGTGCACGTGGAGTAAATGAAATGTTGCCAGTTCAGTTCTTTAAAGATCTCATAACTTGAGATTGCGGTAATCTTTGCTAGGTTGTGTTTACTGTGTTGTGCTGTTTGTTTTATACCATTTGTAGACCTTTGAAGTGTAACCTCGTCGCAGTGGGGGAATGAATGCATATCTAAACACTGAAGGTAAAAAGCTACAACAGCGCTTCTAAGAAAAACAGGTGGTGGCTCCAAACCAGATACGCGTCCGGTCGGCTTCCTCTCCAGCTACTGAATGTCAATCAAAGACACCGAACTGGTGTTCGAATGAGGACTTACATCATAGCTCCCAAATGTAAAACATTCCTTCGCCAGGAACATTCGATTGGTGAGATCCTGTTCCCATTTATCAACGACCGTAACTACAGTCCCCTGCAATATTATCCTCTCAGTTGTTTAGATTTATGTGTAAATCTGTGCCTATGGCAGCAGAAACTTATATATTAAGTTATAAGGTACCTGAATCGAATATGGCCACTATTTGCTGTTTCCAAGTACTTACAAGGTTAATTCAACAGCTGACGGTGGTTTGTCATTTAGACTGTCCGAATGACGTGATTGAACCTGTTGGCTGTACTTAAGTACAGCAACTTGAAAACAAAGAAGCGAAATAGCTGGACTTTCGTGATCGTGTTCTACGAGATCTACTTACTACATCTTCCAAGTGTAGTGATAGGTGTTTATATCTCTAGTCCATATTATGATAGCTCATAATTTGTACCTTACAACAATGTACTTACTTTAGACTTTAATCTAAAGTCCTGTTTATAACGAATGAGAAGAGAAAGAGCATTATGTAAGGTAGACTCAATATGGCCTACATAGGAATATATCGTGAAAGACATGCGAAAATGTGACATTTGTTACTTTTGTGTTCACTGTAGGAGTCACTAAGGATGATTATGAACCTTTCATTTGCCCAGACTGTGATGTTTACTCCATGGTCTTCTGGTGACAAGCTATGACACTTCACTTCCTTGTTTATTGGTTTTGTAAACAATGTAAACAAATCTCATATGTCATTATGCAAATAAAATGTAAGGGTACCTATCTACTTATAAGAACAATATAGTTGTACTTTCTTTTCAAATTCTGTTACATATTTTGATGTAAAAGAATAAAATATATGACTAGGCCATATTGGGTACATATGTACCCAAAATGGCCTAAACGTAACTTTATTAATAAAATCTTCCCTGCACTCATGTTATTATTTGAAATTGGCTCCAATTTTCAGTAAAAATCCAGAAATGTTCCCTCTTTTAAATCTTACGGTTACTTTTATCTTTCTGACTTTGTATACTATTAGAAACAATCGCAAACCTTAGGTAGGTCATATTGGATTCAGTTAGCTTAAGTTATAAAGCGCTCCTTTTAGTGTAATTTGAACAGTGAAACAGGACATGGCAAATATAAATTTTGCACTAATGGTTTAACACCAAATACAGACATAATTAAACATAGCAAATAATTTTCATCTTTTGAGCGCAACAATATTCAAACGTCCAACAATATGCAACAGTATCTATGGAACTACAATATATTCACGACTGAACGACTGAACGCGATTAAGTTGAAGGAGTTCCATTCTGTTTTCAGGTAAAGTATCTACAATTGGTTTAATTTTTATTCCAGGCCAGTGAGTGACATTTCTTGAACAAAAGCGAACGTGTGAGTGATATGACCAAACTTCGACCGGTGCATAGAAGAAGTTTATGATTGTATTGTTTATTGTAATTAATATTTGTGTCTATTCAATTTGCAGCACAAGAACCGGAGAGGCCTACGAAAATTAGAGTTTTGAGGTAAAGTTTTCATGCTGTCTGATTACGATGAAATTTTGTGATAGTTTACAACCCAAACTCCTTCACACCTATTTTTTTCCAGTTGTATTTTACGTCGATTTCTGTTTTTAAGCTAACCGTGAAGGTGAGAATGCCATGATAAATATATGAAATTGATAAAGTGACACAAAGAAACACCAGGACTCGAACCTGGGACTAAAGATATTGAGTAAAATACTAGAAGTACCCTGCCACCGAGACGCATACAAGTTATTTTTTCTTTTAGATGAATGAAAATACAGTATTAATAAGATAGCATGAAATTATAATTCTCATCTCATAATTCTGTAGGGGAGAATCGTCCAAAATGGGAACACTAACATATTTTTGCCTAACAAAAGCAAATTTGCGAATGTAAAAAATGTTTTAAACCTTTTATTTTCTGAGTAGGTCCTATACTACGTATTAGGAAACAAGGTCGTTTGTGTAAAAAGAACATTAGGGAAGGCGGAAGAAACATTTTTCTGGAAAATATCCAATGTCCTCGTTTTGGGCAATGTAAGTTGGAGGTGTAATGCAAAATTTTGTTACGAAAACTTTTTTGTCATTTCTTTTAACATCTACACTAACAAATAATTTCATAGTAAGTTTAAACACTTAATAAACAACATAATATTACACATTTGTCTGAGAATTAAAGCACAGGGCTAGTAGTAAAATATATTTTATTATTGGTAGGTGGCGTTCAAAACGGGGACCACTCCGTTTTGTACTGCCCTTAATGTCCCAGTTTTAGCAGACAGGGGCGGACGCTAGAAAACATGGCGTCTCTTCACACAGATGAAAGATAACTTTATCAAGCATTATGTCAAAATCTAACTTAAAACTGAAAGAATCAATTTTGTACTTACCAAAATTGAATGTTCAAATATGGTTTGATAAGACCCAACACAGTATAGAGGCAAAATCGAAAACTTTTTTCACGAAAGCTTGAAAGTTTTGGAGGCAAAAGAAGGTAGGGCTGCTACGTCCACGACTTGTTTAAAATTGGCATATAGACGGCCAGGAATGGCAGCAGTACCGCGTTGGGTCCCAGGTAGCAGTATTAATCAGTGAGAAATCGAATGTCCCCATTTGACCCACCGTTCCCGTTTTGGACGACTCCCCCCCCCCTCTGTATAATTTGGGTGTGTCGTTTTCGATTAATTGAATTATAACAGGTTTAGTCTCTATGTTGAGCACTAGGTGTAAACTTGGCTCTTGCGTCTGTGACCTTGTAGACTGCAGTTCGTGAATTCGATACCCGATTGCGAGGTGATTCGAGGAGCAAAGGGAACATTGTAGGAACACTTTCGAAAAGCATGTGTGCCTAAAAGTGAACAAAAAAGGCCATTCATTTGTAGGCCAGGTAACTTCTACTTCCTGAATCCACGAGCTCTCTAATTCCCAGTCCAAATGAGGAGAGGAAAAGGTGCTGTTCGAGTAGCCAACCCTTTCCCGTTTGCGCGGGGCCCTCGTGGGAAGTTCCACCACCCTCCCCTCCGCGGTGTGATAGTACCCGAGCGGCTGTCCTAAGGCTGGTAGAATTAGTGGGCTCTTCAATACGACCCTCCGCGAACTTACTTTTAGGTCTACTGTGCGGTGTCATATTGCTTAGCATTTTTTAAAACTTTGTAATTCGAAGTATCGTATTTTTTCTTTTATGCTCACTTATGCTAATCAGAAGTGGACCTGCAGTTCTACGTGAGATCAGAAGCAGTACTTTCAATATAAGCCCGAAGGAGTGGGGTTTTTTTAAACGGAAAGAAAACACTTTCTTTGTTTAAAAAAAATTCTTCTTCGTTCCTCATACCTTCCTTTGCCTACTTCTAAACATCCATGCTAGTGTTGCTACTAGGAAGTGAACCCTGAGCAATTAATTTTAATGATTGCAAATTAGGTATAATTGGTGCTAAGAATAAGCTAAACGTTGCGAAGTAATTTATATCTTAGGGTTCCTAATTTGTACCGAGTCGATATCCCAAAATCCGTAGCAGTGGCATGACCAGAATATTTGAAGATGGCTACATATACTTTTTAGTAGTCAGCCCTCATTTTACCATCGTTTTCTGCCTTTGACGTTCTTTCTTTAGAAAAACTGGGCACGCCATTGGTTCGTAGGTTCAATCTCCGCAGCCAACCGTGGTTGTGACAAAGGTTCCCAGTCTTTCTTTACACTTCTTGTGACTGCAGAGATAATAACTTTAACGAAGACTATTGTCCCTTTCCTTACATCCTTTATACTTTTATCTTCTCTGTGGAATTCAAAAACCTTCACTATCTTCATTACCAGTCTGTCGGTAGACAACAATGTAAGTTATTAACGTACATTATGCGCATACTGTTATTGTAATCTTGATGTAAGCACATGCAGGTTTGGAAGCGTTTAAATTTACTAAGACTAAACTTAGGCTAAGTTTTATGTTTAGCTTTTTATATAGTTACGATGATTCTTACCGTTTTGAGCCATTCTTCATTGTTATCGTCCATTTCGAAGTAACCTGTTCCCTTTTGGCCTTTTGTATTCGTTTCTCCTTAGGTTTGTTTTTGTCGTATCGAAATTTTATTGTACCTTCAACACCAAACGCATATGGATACACTTTGAAGGCAATTAGATAACAGCGCATATCAGAAGGTAACTGAAAGTTGCTTTTTGTTTCTTTCATACTCGCAAACAGGCCCGAACCCAGGATTTTTTTGAGGGAGGGGCTAGATCCAAAATATGTTTGTGTGTGTGTGTGTGCGTGCGTGCGTATAGACATTACAAAATAGTTGAATGTTTTTATTAAATGTTGGATTTTACTTAACTATTTCATACTTATGTTATAGTCTCGAATTAGTGCTTTATCTTTATTTTATGTTGCTATAAGACCTGTACCCAGCGTTTTCTTTACAGGGGAGGGAGTAGATACGAAAATTTAGAACAAAGAGAAGATCATAAATGATAGGAGTTTGATTGAATTAGGTTATTTTGCGTTGCTTTTCTGACACTTTTATCTAATTGTTGCGACGAGGATGAGCGATGATATGATGATATTGATGAAGGAACACACTCTCAAAGAACACCTATGCCCAGGCTGAGATTCGGACCCGGAACCTGCCTCTCTACACAACAAACACATTCATTTAAGCAAGGACAAAATTGAAATTTATACAAGTTTGAAAAATTTCTGTTATTTTCATAGATTTTTATTGGTTCATATTTAAATATTTCATGGTCCGAGGTACCCCTTCCCTGGGTACGGTCCTGCTCGCAAATATGCTATCAGGATCATCATCTCTTCCTGCATAAAGTGTAGATAAATGGACACACTTAGATCCAGTAATAGTTGAGCCCCCATTAAAAAGAAAAGTTTGATTCGCACGCTGCTGCATTGTTGAAGAGCAACAGTATTGACATGTTTAACAATACGTCACAGTATCTATGGAACTATAATGAATTCACGGTAATCGCGATAGGATGAAATAATTCCAATTTGCTTCCAGGTAAAATAAATCACCATAATTTATTTTAATTTTTTTGACATATAGACTCTAAGCTTTCTTTTTTCATGTCGATCCTCTGCAAGAACTGTATGTGTAACAAATGTAGTGTTTTGAGATAAACAGCCGAAACGTTTTCATGCACATTGGGACGTTTTGTGATAATTTACAACCTATTCAAACTCCACAATTGTTTTTTGGTATTTTTCTCATTTTGTACATTGCCTTTTTGCCTCTTTATTTTAATCGGGACTATGAGAATGTGATGATGAAGTGGCACTCAAAGACACACCTATGCTTAACCAAGACTCGATCCTGGAACAGTCGGTGGTGAAATAGTAAATCCAACACACTCGTCCATCGGGTTACGTACCATGACAACTAGCAGAAGATATAGATATGATAACATGATTATTTTTTCAATTCTTATCTCACAACCCTAGATGTGTTATTTGCCAGGTTAAATTTCAGTTTGGATTTTCGCTTACTGCTATTTGAGTGATATAATTTATCAGGTTGATCTTCTACGTTGCTAAGTTGAGGAATAGGCGTAATCTTGGCTGGCACAGGTTTGATCTTGTACAATCATGGACATTCCTGGGTTGTAGCATGACCATTAACTTTCAATGGGAGCATTAGATATTCTGGTGGTTCGAATAGCAAGCAAAAACTGTAGGATCACTCACGAGCAGCATGTGTGCGTAAAAATAGACAAATTTGGCCAATCATTTGTGGGCCACATAAATTTCACTCCCTGTATCCACGAGCTCTCTAATTCCCAGTCCAAATGGGGAAGGGTGCTGTTCGAGTAGCCACACCCTTCTTGTTTGCGCGGGGCCCTCGTGGGAAGTTCCACCACCCTCCCCTCCGCGGTGTGATAGTACCCGAGCGGCTGTCCTAAGGCTGGTAGAATTAGTGGGCTCTTCCAATAATACCCTTCGCGAATGTTTTATCTCTTACATATCATTAACAAGGGGTGGATATCGCTGGCATGTGCCGTGATGACACAGTATAACAAGTCTTTTTTTTTTAATTTTATACCTCGGAATTCAAATTTGGGTTCCTGTTTGTTTTTACGCACAATTATGCTAATCAGGACTGAACCAACAGTTTAAAATTAGATCCGAAACACAGGTTGATTATACGTAATTATGAACAGCATGCTGCTGTAAATTACATGTTTTTATGTATGGTTTTGCGTGTAAAAACAAGTTAAATAATTGGGAAAATATCCTATTTTTGATTCTTATTTTATGCTGAGACCGTATTCGGGATTTCACAGGCTCGAGCCCAGCCCGTAATTCTGATTGAAACTTCCATGTCTTTCACACAGCTTTTTAGACAAAATGGATTATACCTTTAATGAAGAACGTTGTCTTTCTCTTTTTACATTAATTGTGCCTTTATTATTAACATTGCGACTTGACGAGTACAAATCTATCAACGTAACCACGCACGTAAAGCTTCTCAGTTGGCTGTGGTGTAGTCCACAGCTGTGGGCAATTATTATTGTGTCTGTCATTTCCTGAGACAACATATAATTAGCTGTAATGCCAGATATTTCGTATATTCATATATCGAGAAGTAATTCAATATGTTTAGTTTTAGTTGTAGCACCGTACGTTAATTTGTGTGTAGCGGTTAAGGATAAAACCTTTGCTGGCACGTATCTAGAAATATATTTCGGGGGCGGGTCTGAACAAAGTGAATCAGAAATAATAATAAGAAAAATAATTATTATAATAACAACAATAATAATGTTAAAATTAAAATAATTATATTAAAATCATGCTAAATTAAAATAATATAAATTCAAATATGTAATTCATATTGTATTATTATTATTACATTTACATAAACAGGTAAGAAGATGGTAAAAGAATGGAGATACAGGGTAACAGCAAGTACCTATACATTATCTAGCTTTGCTTAGGCAAAATTTGTATAAAAGGAAGTGCCCTGGCTAGGAAATTAATTTCAAATCCATATGCATAAAACATTAATCAGGTATTTTGCTTTTCCTCAACAGGATTTTTTGTTATTTAATAAATATTCAATTCTTCATCGTAAGTAGTAGTGTTGAGTGCATAAATCTTTCAAAGACGTACGATCCCAATCTAATCCTTGCCGGCCAAAAAGTTCAGAGGAAATAAATGACTATTGATTATACAACAAAAGGTAAATAAATATTATTTTCATTAATTACTTTTAGTACTTGGTAAATCTCTCGGCATGTCCAGACCCCCTAAATACGTTATTGAGCCTTTGCTACAGAAGTTATCCAGTTCGTTGCCATGCATGTAAGAAAATTCATGTGATTCGGATAGAAAGTAAACCTGTAGGACTTCTTCCGAGAAACATATGTGCATAAAAGTTAACCAATTTGGGCCAAACATTTGTAAGCCATGTAACTTCTACTTCCTGAATCCACGAGCTCTCTAATTCCCAGTCCAAATGAGGAGAGGAAAAGGTGCTGTTCGAGTAGCCAACCCTTTCCCGTTTGCGCGGGGCCCTCGTGGGAAGTTCCACCACCCTCCCCTCCGCGGTGTGATAGTACCCGAGCGGGTGTCCTAAGGCTGGTAGAATTAGTGAGCTCTCTAATACTACCCTTCGCGAATGTTCTATTTTTACTGATCAAGATATTCTTGTTTGAATTTGTACTTCGTAATTGAAAGTTGTATCCTTGCTTGTTTTTGTGCACAAGTATGCTAATCGGAATTAGACCTACACTTTAAAATGAGATCCGAACCACTTGTGCCCCCACAAGGAATTGAGCTTCCGAACCTTAATTTCAATGTTAATCATACATCATTGTGGACGAAATGTACAGGGTGGTCCGAATGTTCTGCTACCACCAGGTTATCATCACAGTGGAACAAGTTAAATTTGTACTCTGCCTTCAGATGGCTGGCATAAGTAACTATAGTGTGGATGAGTGAACGTCCACAGACCAGTAAAACAATAAGGGAAGTGCAATATGACTTCACTGCAAGATTTAACAAAGAGGCGCCAAACCGAGACAGTCCGTAATCTCACACAGAACATGCAGACAAATGATTGTGTAGGGAAAATAATGGAAGTCATACTGACCTTGTGGATCTGTCTGTAAGTTGTTCTGCAGGGGATAAGAAGACATTCGGACCACACGTACTGTTGTAAATTACATGTTTGGTCTTTATGCGAGAGGTCGATGGTTCAAATTTCGCAGTCTATCATCCTAATTGAAACCAGACCTTTGTTTCCATACAACATTTGAGGCGAATGTAGGTATTGGGCCACCTTTTTTTATTTTCGTTGTTCGTTTAATATTCACATTTAGTCGTGACGAGTGTAGATTTGTCACCGTAAGCATATCCTAAAGCCGTTCGGTTTGCCGTGGTGGTGTCCATAAGTATAGGCTACTATTGTATTGTCTGTCATTCCATTAACCTACAAAATTAGCTTTAATGTCGGATTTTTCATATGTGAGACATTCCATGAAAAATGGTCCTATTCCATGTAAATAACAGATAGAATGAATCTAAAAATTATTAGTGTTTTTAATTGCATTAAGGTTGAGATATTTATGAATGCATATATAAAGTGTAATTTGCATATTTAAACAACAAAAATTATTAACATCTATAGCCTATATGCTTCACAGACAAATGAACTAAAAATATTGCTACATTTTTAAAGCTTCACATAAATAACACATTTCGTTAATGCTTTTTATGCATTCATTCTATGTCATCATAATCAAGTTTGTATTTAATTAGTTAACAGACACCACAAAATACTTAATAATTCTATGAAATTAGTTCATTATGAATATTTTAATCCAATCTCATGTTTAGACAAACGTTACCTTTTGTGTGTGAAATGTCAGACACGCAACGCTGGTATTCCCCATATTCATATTGGAGAGGTAATTTAGTATGTTTAATTTTTAGTTTCAGCAACTTGTGTGAAGCGGTTTGATACAAAAGTTCTCGAGTTCCTTCCCACGGATGTGAGAAAATTAGTGTGATTCGGAGAGAATGTAAAACTGTAGAGTAGGACTACTTCCGAAAACCAGATGTGCATAAAAGTGGACAAATTTGGCCAATCATTTGTGGTCATGTAACTTCTACTTCCTGAATCCACGAGCTCTCTAATTCCCAGTCCAAATGAGGAGAGGAAAAGGTGCTGTTCGAGTAGCCAACCCTTTCCCGTTTGCGCGGGGCCCTCGTGGGAAGTTCCACCACCCTCCCCTCCGCGGTGTGATAGTACCCGAGCGGCTGTCCTAAGGCTGGTAGAATTAGTGAGCTCTTCAATACGACCCTTCGCGAAGGTTCTACTTGTACTGATCAAGATATCCTTATTTAAATTTGTACTACGTAATTGCAAGTTGGATTTTCTTTTCTTTTATGCACAAACATGCTAATCGAAATTAGACCTACGGTTTAAACTGTGATCTGAAGCGGTTTTCTCATGGAAGGGAGACGTCTTTTTTTTTTAACAGAATATTTCTTACACGTTCCCCACTTGTCTAACTTTTCCCCTCTCTTCTAGACATTTACATTTACATTTAACTATTCAAATTAGTTAAAATTGATGTTAAGAATAAGGTAAACTTTGCGAACTAATTTACATTTTATAATTCCTAATTTGTAATGGAGCCATATTCGAACATTCAGTCTCTGCAGCTTTGTATGTTCGCCTTTCTTTTCATTTGCGATAATCCTCACAGTTGAGTGAAAGTGTTCATTTGAAAGTATCTTGTCCTTTCTGCACTAGCATTTGTTCCCCCTCAGGTTCTCTTTTGCCGTATCGAAATTCTATTTGCCTTCCACGCCAAACGCTGTTTTTAATAATTAAAGAAAAGTGCCACGAGAAGATGAATCACGTAGCTACCCACAAATAATCCCAGGAATCCTTTAACCTACTAACCAGCACCATTCATCGCACTCACGACATAACAATAGTTGATTCGTCGAATCAGATTTTGGGTATTCCAACACCATCCGTCTATTTAAGATATTACTAGCTCTATGCTTTGTCGTTACTTAGTTGTAAGTGCACAATTCTTCATTCTGAGTCTGTCAAGTAACTTGGTTCATATGTTAGATTAGTGCTATTACAGTTGTATTATTGGCTTAGAGTTGTATATTGAAGACTCAAAATGATGATGCAATCGGCATTTATATCGAGTGCTTCTGCAATCGATATGTTAAGTCTCTTGCAGTTGGTTCTCCGGCGCAAGGCTGTAAGGCACAAATAGCCTTGCGTCCCTCTTCCAACTAAAAAAAAGAGGCCCTCACAGATGGTAGAGACGTTGACGGCGTTGTGAGGCTTTAAACTGACATCTACCTGTACCAATGCGAAACTATATTTTTTGAATTTGAAGTCTATCTCAGTGGAACGTTTGGGTGCAAGGGTAAACCTTATGACCTTCTTTGATGCGAAGCAGAAGTGGAGATCAACCTAATTGCCTGTTAACTACGACTACCTCAACGTGCTGGTTTTCGACTTTTGGTAAGTGCAAAATTTCTGCTTATGTACGATCTACACCAACAAGAAGAAATCAAACTGCAGGATCGAATTAAAGAGCAAATCTTATTTTACCAATACTGCGTTTCCATTATAGACTACCTCTGATTATTTTCACTTTGAAACAAAAAATACAATCTTGTCTGAAAATTCATCACAGGTTTTAAGAAAATTCGCATTCAAACTCAAGGTAGGTTTCTAGGAAATGGGGGGAAAACAGGGAAGACATCTCCATATTACGAAAGGGACGAAACAGTACCGTTCCAACTTCGAAAGGTAAGAATTTGGAAACTATATGGAAAGCTCATTGAATGATCATATTGAGAGCAGGATGTAATTATTTGAGTGTTAGTGACACTGGTTGTACATTAGCTTGCATTAGATCCACTGCCTAGTGCCTTTATTACTTTTCCCTATTCTAACACTACATTTCAGGCGTAATTCTCAGGGGTCAATTCTAAATTTTATGTTTTTAAAATCTGCAAGTTAAGGGTTATTTTGTTGACCACCAGGGACCTGAGAGAGTAATAAAGAGTTATGTTTTTGCAAATGGATGGGATGGACAACTTTTCGATTCTGCACCCCCCCAAATTAGGCCCAAATTCGTTCTGCTCTCCGTGGTTGTCTTATAGAAAAGGGGTCCCTGGTTCGATACCCGGTGGAGGCACGTAGTTGTTCGGATCCCATTTAAACTGTAGGTCTAGTCCGATTAACCTCTCTGTGCATAAAGTGGACTTAATGCACAGAAAGTAAACATGAAGTCAGTGACGTGCGGTGACGTGCGGTGACGTCGACACTTGAGGTAGCAGTCAGTGGCGTGCTCAAGGGGGAAGGGTTGGTGTGGGTCACCCCCCCCCCCTTTAGGGCCGAGTATTCCTAAAAAAGAAGAATGTCAATAACAGGAAGAGATTGCAAAATGATGAATGAGTACTAAAAAAAGTACACGTAACCCCCACCCACATTCGAAAATAAAAAACGATTTGATTTGACTCTAAGCCAGAGATCCTGGGTTCGAATCTCGGCTTGACCATGGGTATTCTTTGTGTGTGTCCCTTCATCAATTTTATCGTACCAAAAGTGGCGGAAAAGCGAAGTAAAATAGACCAAATCAAGCAATCAATCGATTGCATTTTTGTTACTTAGCGTCGCTTTTTTGTCACATTTGGTTGATTGCGAAAATGATGCGATAAAATTAATGAAGGGACAAACACAAAGAACACCCGTGCCCAGGTCGGGGTTCGAACCCGGAACTCCTGATGCCGTAGCGCGCTGTGATAACCACTCCCCCACGGATTTGGTGTTTTAAGTACACTTTGTGCACAGAAACAAAACAGGTAACAAAACACAACACACTTTTTTTAAGTTTCTTCATTGATATTCATTTGACTTTTTGAGTTCTGAGATACATCTTTCATTCCAAATTATTTCATTATTCACTGCAACACATAGGACAAGAATGCGCACTCATCCTGGCCTGGATTGTTCATATGAGGTTCCTTCATCAGTTTCATCATATCATCACTCATCCTCATTTTCGCGATAACCAAATGTGGCAGAAAAGCGAAGTAAAATAAATCAAACCAACAACAATATGAACGCGCTTTCTCTTGCCCAAATAAATACAACCGTATTTATGACTGTTAGAGGCCAAGAGTAGTATACTTAAATAAAACTACTAAAACGAGAGTGAGAGAGAGCCTGAGCACATTTTTGTAATTTAATCATTATACGTACATATATTCCATATTTAAAAAAAGAAAGAAAGCATAACATTATTGTCTGCACATAACACGTTCCCATTTCATAAATAATAAAACTACATCCCATATTATAGATACGTAGATATTGTACAACGTGTAAAAGGTTGTGTAAATACAGAGAACATAAGTACTGCAGAAAATTTTACCCTGAGTTCTTTAGACGATTTACAAAAAAATCTATGAGAAACCAATCCCCTATCTGTCCTATAGGAGATAGACTGGGGGACCTGAAAGCCTGGACTTTGAACCATTGCAGCGGGGGTCGAGGGGACAAGGGAGGTAGAGGTAGAAATATTCCTTTTCCTTCGGCCGGCCGTTTCTACCTGGAAACTGGTCAGGCGGAGGAAGAGCGAGCTAGGGTATCCAGCCAGCTTTGCCTGCGGATCACACCGATGGACGAGAAGAGCGTGGAAAAAAAGGTGTTGCATATGAGCTGTGGTGGCTTTAACAAGACAATAAATATTATGATTTGAATATAATTCGAGATGTGAGATTGATTGATCTATCTCTGCTAGACTAGCTACTCCTCAGTGCACGTCACTGCATGAAGTGAAGACTAAAATTGGTAATCGCTGTAAGTGCCACAAGAATTCAAACACCGTTTTCCACGTTAACCTGTGAAATGTGCCATGGTTTATAATGTGGTGAACGTGAAATGTGGCTGGTAGCCCTCTAATAGTTCAAAGAGTGTGTAAAGAGGTCACTAGTGTGCACGTTCTTACGGGCTGATGTGCGGAACAATGCGATTTTCCAACACTTTAGCTTTTGGCACTTACAAAGTTTACCACTTTTAGTCCTTAAGTGGACTTAAAACAAATTTTTAACTGAACCAATATAAGCGTTAGTAGTTGAATGCGAAATTCCTTTGCCTTCTTAAAAGCATATTGCAATGGAATGTTTGTGTGCAAGGGCAAAGTTTCTGAATCTAATTATCTAAAATTACGTACTAATCGTACTAATCAAGGATAAGGCACCAGAAGCTTGTAATTCTATTGTGTTTTGTAACATGAATTATTGGCAATTCTATGTCGTAGCGCGATGTGTCGTCCGTCACGGGGGCATGTTGTGTAGCTTAATGTATTTACTAATGGTATTTTGTGTAATTTTGATGTGGTTTGTAAAGGATGCATGACTTTGACGCAGGGGCGTGCCGTGACCTTTCGTGATAGGCAAGCGATGGGTTAATTTTTCGTTTCGGTTAATTATAACAATTTCAAATATAATATAGGCCTACACACATCCCTACTTACAATAAAGAAGAAAAACAGCCTCTCGATATAAACTTCTAAATTTCAACCATGAAGAAAATAATGATTTACTTGATATTTGAGGGCAACTGTAAATTAAATTACGTTCTTTTTTAACCCTGAAAATAATAAACATCCTATTAGCATAAAGTTTGGATCTTAAATAAACGGACGGGTTTCGGTTTCTTACTTGGCTAGAATTATGAATCATGACTTGTCTTCAGTTGAATGCAAGCGCAGATGTGATTCTGGGAACGTTCATGTATTTGCACTGCATTATAAAAATTGCTCAAGTCACTGTAGCCTGTATAGTTCCATGGTCCTAAATTTGTATTGAACAAAACACATGGCCAACAAAATAATCATTGCTGGCACATAACCACATAATATTGTTGTAGTGAGATGTTTTAAACTGCCTAATGAAAACTTTCCCATCTTTCTTAGTTGGTTTGGTTATGCACAGTTCAGGACACGGTCGCTCATGGTTCACAATCACAAACTCCAACTTTACACCATATATTCTCGAACTGAATGGTTTTGAAAGAAGGTCCCTAATCAAGTCCTTTCCTGCAGCACTGCAAATCGATGGCTCGTCTGGTATGTCAACCACGGTGGAAATTTTCAATGTAGAATCATACTTTTACACCAGGTACAAAAACACGACACAAAGAACAGAAAAAAAAACAGCACAATATCACAGTAAAAAAACAACACGCATCCGCAGCACCCACGCTTCTAAATTAACCTTCCTTTTCGCCTTACCTGCAGTTACATACCCTCCATATTTCCGAGTAACTGACACCATGACGAATATGTTCAAGTACCGGCTGTGATTTCATTTCTTATAAATAGCGTACGACTATTGATCACTGGCTAACTTCATAATGTAATTTGTTAATTACTATAGAGTTTCAAACATGAAAATCGTACCGCGTGAGGTGGTGCTACGGACGCACAGAAAATTCTGGAAGTTAGCAACCTTGTGGCTAGTGTGGACGAATTCTTTCCAACACCCTTGCCAAAGACAGATGCGGTCTTGGGGTTGCTTGCCCTCGGTCTTTTTTCTTCGTGAACGGGGATCGACAGTGACCATGCAAGAACTGCATAAGTCACTCGAAAAGCGGGGAGAAAGGCGAGCAGTCCTCTTCCTCTAACGCGGTCAGTCGTGCCGCATCGCCCAGCGTCGTCAAGGGTGTAGCCGGTTTATGTTTCAAGCCAAAAGAACAGAAAATAGGGGAAATGAAAAGTCTGCAATGTAAATATCTTATAGTAAATAATTTCCATTCTAATGTCTATAAAGGCATTGAAAAACACGAACTTAAGATATCAAAAGTGTTTTAAAAAACAACGCAAGCGGCGCTTGCCCCGCCTTTCCTTACCGCACGCTTCTGCTTTGACGTCATATAAGAGTACCGCCATTTTGTAGGTGAAAAACCTTGGTTCACACCTCGAATAGCATTGTTTCTTATGGAACGCAGGGCTTCACGACACTTTAATTTTTATAATTGATTTGAATGTAATGGCCGAATTTTGTGTATCATTTCAAAGATGAAGAAACTAATTTAATAAATATGTGAAATTTAAGCAAATGATGCTCACAAACTTTTTCGTTAAAAATATGTAAAGAGAGACATGGAGCTACTCACTCAACGATACACCATTACACGTAATTATGTATACGGTAACTGGAAATCCGATATTTCACACATAGGATAATAAGGCATAGGCCTAATTCCGCACCTGTGTGTGTGTGTGTGTGTGTGTGTGTTTTCCTGTTTTTTAACATCTAATCATACATTCTGTTTACATATTGTGCTATTTTGTGGTGATCCGATTTGCACTACTTTTTATGATCCGATTTAAAGGATTAGTATAGGAACTGCAAAGTACCGCCTACACGAGCAACAGCAACAATGACCATGAAAAAGTCAATGACTTCGTATTTGTGTAGTATTCCTCCTATTCACACAAACATAAACACCTATTACAACAATGCTTACCTTACGAGCTTAACCAAGTACTGAAGAAATATTTCACAGCAGTCAACACACACAATGGCTCACGTCAACGGTATGTTTCGAATCGCTTTGTCACAATGAATACCGAGTGAACACTGTACCCGTTCGCTACTGTCTGCAAGAGGCATGGGGTCACTCAGTGAGAATAGTACATCACCATGCCATATGTTCAGCCCTTGGGAGACAGTAAACCGTAGGGCGATTTGGTTTGCAGGCCGATCCGATTTTGAGGACTCCACTCTACAAACTACACACCAACTGATGAGAGGGTGACTGTTTGCCATTGTCTTCCACACAATGAATGCATCGTGCTTATCATGGATTCAGACTTAGAATGCCTAAGTTCACATTAAACAGCCGATAATTACAGCTTTATAACGTTTAGAGCCGATTTCTGTGGGGCAGTTGTTGCACAGCGGGTTAGGACACCAGGGGTTACGGGTGGAATCCTGACACGAGCATGGCCGTTCTTTGTGAGTGTCCCTTCATCAATTAAATCATATCATCACTCATCCTCATGTTCGCTATTAGCCAAAGTAGCAGAAAAGCGAAGTAATACAATGAAAATCAATTAATTAATTATAACGTTTAGAAATTCCAACATACTTTGTTATAATTGTAAATAAATATAACATTTACACTGTTGCGGTAGAACAACGAAGAATATTATGCTAAGCCTCATTTACTGTATTTTGGGTATTGGCATGGATTATCTACTGAAAAGTCTCTTACAATTAAATCAATCATGTGTAGGAGGACGGTTAGTGATTCGGATTCCACGTAAAACTGCGGACGCAATCCAAATTATGTGTAAAAATAGGACTTAAAATATGTTATTATGAAATTTTCCGTCAACTGTCGTCTGCTCGAAATAATTTGCGCAAAGAACTTGGCTTAAAAGGGAAGGACGGACGTACTACATTTTTTATTTGCTTTTTTTCAGGGAAGAAAGGTTCCGGTACGGTACTCATGGGTGTCCGCAGGGAAGCTAAAGCCCACCTTGATATAAGAAAAAAATGCCTACTTCTCCTTCATTTTATTTGTAATTCTTTTCTCTATTTCTTTCCTTGTATCTTCTTTCTAGCTTTCGACGTATTCTCAATTTTAGTACCTATTCATTCGTGTTTACTTCCTCTCTTCAGCATCCATTTATTTTTCTCTTTTCCTTCTCCTTTTCTGTGTTTCTTTTTTATTCTTTCTCTGTATCGATATTCTGCTATTTCTCTCCCCCTCCCGTTTTCTGTATGTTTTCTTCTCAATGTCTCTTTTCCTCTGCTTTTCTATTATCTTTCTCTCTCTCTCTCTTTCGCTCCTCTATTTCTTTCTTTTTTCTTTCTCTCTCTCTCTCGTTTCCCTATTCCACCTTCTGTCTATTTCTCCCTATTTCCAACCTTGTTTTCTTCTTTCTTTACTTCTCTTTTTATCAGGCTCACACTTACGTTTTCCTTCTCTTTGCTTTCCCCCCTCTCTGTGTTTTCAAATGTTCTCCTTCTCTGTCATTCTTTTGTCTATCTCCCTTAAGACATTTATTTCTTTTTGATGACATGTAAACATGCTGCTGATTATTATAGATACAACATACCATAGTCTCCTCGATAGCCTTACCATAAACTGTATGCTCAATTACTTAAAGAAACAACAGAAAGAAGAAAGAGTATATAGTTGAGAAAATTTACTTAGCAAGTAGAAAAATATATTATTTGTCAAACACTAGAAACTTCGTGAACAAGACGCTCAACTTCTTACAAGGGAGGTTATCTAAGTGTCCCCCTCCGATTTCCATGAAACTTGGCAGGTGTATAGAGGGGCCCAAAGGAAGAAATAAAATCGCTACTTGACTCATAACCCATATCGATTTGTGTATTAATTACCGAGAAGATGGATATAATGAAATTCTAAAAGAGTTATTACGCATAGGTCTTAAAGTCGGTGCACTTAAAAAAAAAATACGTGTTTTTTGTTTCGGCTAAAAAAACTGTTCTATTGGGCAACCCTCCCCCCCCTTCAAATGTCAAGATGAGGACAAATTGAAGTGGGGGATCTGACCCCTGTGTCCCCCTCCGATTTCCATGAAACTTGACAGGTGTATAGAGGGGTCCAAAGAAAGAAATACGTGTTTTTTTGTTTCAGCCAAAAAAACTGTTTTAGGGGGCAAAATCCCCCTCAAATGTCAAGATGAGGACAAACTGAAGTGAGGATCTGATCCCTGTGTCCCCCTCCGATTTCCATGAAACTTGGCAGGTGTATAGAGGGGCCCAAAGGAAGAAATACGTGTTTTTTTGTTTCAGCTAAAAAAAACTGTTTTAGGGGCAAAACCCCCCTGAAATGTCAAGATGAAGACAAATTGAAGTGAGGATCTGACCCCTGTGTCCCCCTCTGATTTTCATGGAACTTAGCAGGTGTATAGAGGGGCCCAAAGGAAGAAATAAGTGTTTTTTGCTTCGGCTAAAAAACGGTTTTAGGGGGCAAAACCCGCCTCAAATGTCAAGATGAGGACAAATTGACGTGGGGATCTGACCTCTAAGTCCCCCTCCGATTTCCATGAAATTTGGCAGGTGTATAGAGGGGCCCTATGCCCCCTGTTTCTTCCTATGCTATATTTTCACGTGGTTTCGGGGTCAGATCCCCACTTCAATTTCTCCTCATCTAGATATTTGAACGGGGGGTTGCCCCCTAGAACCGTTTTTTTTTTTTTTTTTAGCTAAAACACAAAAACACGTACTTCTTCCTTTGGGCCCCTCTATACACCTGCCAAATTTCATGGAAATCGGAGCGGAACACAGGGGTCAGATCCCCGCGTCAATTTGTCTTCATCTTGCCATTTGGGGGGGGGGGGTTGCCCCTAAAACAGTTTTTTAGCCGAAACAGAAAAACACGTATTTCCTCCTTTGGGCCCCTCTATACACCTGCCAAGTGTCATGGAAATCGGAGGGGGACACTTAGATAACCTCCCTTGTTAGTTGTTTCCAGTGACGAAGCGTGCTTTCTCTGGAAGGGTAGGCACAGGACGGAGCAGGGATTGGGGGGGAGGGGGAGCTGTGATTTTTTTAAAGAAAGGTTTAGGTTAAAATATAGCCCCTAGAAAATAAAAGATACCACATTACCTGAATCTCGTCTACTGCTGTTCGAAAAAGTCGGGATAGGGATTGTAAAGGATAATGTAGTGATTAAGGCTCTCGCCTTATAATCAATAAGTAGAAGGTTCGATCCCCCCTGGAGGCACTGGTTCAGACTCTACTTTAATCTAGTCTCGATTAGATATCTACGAAAAAAAAGGCGCTTCTGTCTCGAAGGTCAGAAAACAGTGACGATGGGACTCAATGTTCTTGCCACGCGTCACCCAATGAAAAAGCCGTTCTGTCAGCCCTCTTACATTTGTTATATTAAAGCTGCTTGTAAAAATTATTTGCTACTTCAATAACAGTATTGTAAATGTTTCTCGCATTAAGGAAATGGATCACTTGACCGTCACTTAGTATTTATTTCTTTTTAATGCCGACCTGCGCGGCTGATTGGTTATAACAGCGTGCTACGACAGGGCCTCAGGTTCGAATCCCCGCCTGGGCATGTGTGTTCTTTGTGAGTGTCCCTTCGTCAATATCATCATATCATCGCTCATCCTCATCTTCCCAATTAGACAAAACTTGCAGAATGCCAAGTAAAATAAACAAAATCCATCATTCAATTATTTCTTTTTAACTCTTTTATGCATATAATTATTCTTCAACACGCGACTTTTTTTAAAAATTATAATACGATTCAGAAAATGATTAAATGCTAAAATGAGAACACGGACACCTTTCTGTGTCCAGAAAATTTCAATAAAATGGATTTTCTCAATACGTTTGCACTGTACTTTGCCCCCCTTTTAAAAGTAGCGCGTTTTCAGTTATGTCACTAATCATGAATGGAAATTTCGTCTCAATATCCCTATCCTCAAACAAATAAAATGCTTTCCCTAGCTCTGAATCGAGATTGGTGTGGGGCAGATCCAGAAGCTAACACTTCGCGAAAAGCGGTTTCTCAAAAAAGCTGGAAGCACCAAACTTAATACTGGTAACCGACTTACATGCATTATTTGCAGTTAGAATTCTAATAATGCCTACGTTGATAGGTTAGGAGGCCAGGTATAGAGGTGTTAGCAACACATTTTCGCGACATGTTAGCAACACATTTTCGCGACATGTTAGCAACACATTTTCGCGACATGTTAGCAGCAGGGTGTGCTCCGCTCCCGGCACAGCTCTGAATCTTCCATGGAAACGTTGCTTCAACAAGCTCTGTGCATCCACTGCCTCTTCGTCACGCGCTCGTTGAGAGAGAGAGAGAGAGAGAGAGAGAGAAAGGCCGGCCTCACAGTTTACGTTACAGGCGAAAGCGCCCCTGAAATTGTTTTCCCGCACGAATCACATAGGTTGTTATGGGACCAGCTGAGGCACTCTCAGACGGGCCTCGCTGAATGCGCAGATACGGTTCCGGACAGGGTTGCAAACTTGCGGTAATTATCGGAAGACCTAGAATTTCAGTTTTCATTTATTAAGCGTCGTTTAATGAAATTATAAGTAATAAAATAATCCGTAATAGACAAATATATTAGGGTAGGCCCGGCCCCCAGGCCTCTTAGGACGCTTCGCCACTGGTCAAGGCCACTTTATTCTATGGTATCGAACTGCGGGTCTGGGGGCAACAGAAATTGTAAACTGCGTATAAGCAAACTTTCTAAAACAAGTTCTGGGGGAGGGGAGGGGTACGGCAACATGCGGGGTTCTTAGGGAAATGGGAAAGTATAGGAAGGAAGTAGAAGAAAAATGAGAGGTTTCAAATATTGGGCAAGACTGCTAAATATGAGGATGGAAATCTAAAAAAAAACTTGCGATACAAGCACAGAACAATAACCCAAAGGAACGTCACTGATACACCATAGGGAACTGGTAGATTTGGGAAAAAGAAGTAGAGGGAAGGGTGGGCATACAGGAAATTGAGATCATAAGGGTATCACAGATTGGAGGACATCAGCAAACAAAACATTTTGGAAGAATGTGTGGGGAAAGTATCTTTAACTTCGACACAAATCGTGGATAGGGATAGGCAATGGGGAAGGTGAAAATAAGTAAACTTGTGTGTGTGTGGAGCGAGTGACAGGACGGGTTTGGCATGGTTCAGGCTAGGGAGGTGGGCACAATTCAAGTGCGTGAGAGAGGACGGGAGTGCAGAATGTCCAATGTGCGGCGAAGACGAGACGAAATTCCACATTCTCCTCCAGTGCAAAGAAACAGCAGAGGCTAGACGGAAATACATAAGGGATATGAACGAATCTAACATTGAGGGGCTAATGAGGGCCATTACGGGAAGCGAAATGACGGGAAGAGAGGAAACTCAAATAAGGAACCTGAGAACCTTCTTACATTACGTCTGGACAAAGAGGGCGAATAAGATGAGGGACGGGAGAGAAAGTGCCTGAGAGCAGTGTGCAGAAAGCTTCTTGCTGACAATATAATAACTAGTGATATCAGTGTAAAATTATGAAGAAAAAAAGGAAAACTTAAGTTGATAGATTGTAGTGAGGGAAGAACTCATAATTAATATGTAAGGTAAAGTTGAACATCTGAGGACATAAGGAAAGGGGATATGGGAAAAGAAGAGAAAATAAAAAACTTCATTGATGTATGGAAATGCGTGTACAGCCGCAAAGGATCATACTGAAATAAACCTATATTCTATTCTATTCTATGAGAAATTGCCGTACCGTCTCTACTCTCTAGTTCGAGCCTTACCTTTAAAGCGGCAGGAACAAGCGACGCCCGTGTTGAGCCTTGGAACTAAAACTGCTCTGCAAGCAAATTCCTTGCCATTGCTCAATGCGACCGGATTTTATCTTCCTCGTATGGATGTAATTCATGAATAATTGAAAGAGTTCCCACGCATTACATGCACGCAAAGCATTACCTTGCAGTTATGGTATCCAATTTTGCTTTGCAGACCATGTACAGCTTACAAATTCCTAAACAAGGCCATTCTTTGTTATATAAAATTGAGAATTTTCGCTTCTGAATTTCATTATACGTAATGATTTTCTGGCTGATATGGTATATATTATAGTTGAGCCTGTACCATAGGCGCAGTCAGGATCCTTTCTTCGGGGTGTGGGTGCGGAGGGATGGCTTTATATGTAAGGGAGACGGGGGGAGGAGTGACGCAGCCTGCAGTTCTTGTATGTCTTCTCTTTATTTAAGAAGTCTGTTTTACTTTCCATACCACAAGGCATTTCAGTTTGAACAATTATAAGTCCTGATCAAATATTTTTGTGCAAATAAGTAAAAAAGGTAAAGGTAAAGTGTTCCCCTGTGCTTAGCGCCACGCCATGAAGGCGTGTAGGGGGTGTGGGGGTAACGCCCCATACTTTCTTGATCCGGTCGTGAGTGGGGGTGATGTGATCAGCATCACGCCCCTGACCGCCTTTACCCCCCAGGTTTCCCCCAGGTACCCAGGTACCATTCGACGCTGGGTGGGCGCCGGGGCCGCTTCCAACGTTAGAAAAGTTCCCGGATTTGAACCGGCCGGGGATCGAACCCGGGACCTTGACCATGGTAGTCAGACGCTTTACCGACTGAGCCACCGTGGCCACTGAATTTAAATAAGTAAAAGTACAATGCAGAAATTTACACATTATCATTTGCTCATTACATTTAAATATTTATTTTAGACTACAAGGAAATAATGTGAATGACCTTGTATCACATACTTAAATAGTACAATATATTTTGTATTGCGAAATTGCCGCCTCATCTCATAAGCCGAGAGTGCAGATTGGTTGCCTCACAACCCAACCTCACCATTAGGCAGTGGCGTGGCGTGACTTTTTCAAAAGTGTTACCGGCCATCAGACGTTATCATCTCCACCCTACCCCGCCCCCAACCCCCAAAAAACGTCTTTGATGTGGATTTTTGTTCATTTCGTTTTTGTTTTTTTTTTCAATCCGCTCAATGATTTAGCCACAATCACTCATAGTAGAAAGAACTACCACTCTTGAGAGAGTTACCGCGAAAATCAAGTGAATAATGGTCGAGCCTTGTCAACACATTTCACATTTCGGAGGAAATCCGGATTCTCCGTTTTTACTATCCGGATTCCGGATTTTAAAAAATCCGGATTTGGCCATCCCTGAAGAGGTAACAAGAGGATAGGGCGCCAATGCAAGGGAACAGCGGGGAAAGACTTAGAAGCAAGTGTGCTAGGGGGTTATTAATATGCCTGTTTGGGGGTCCAGTTACCGCTGCGGCCTACCGGATCAGCAAATTTTGTCACCCCGTCTAAAACGGGGATACTATTTCTCTGAAGCAGTCCCGTAGCCAGGAATTCTTAGTAGGGGGGGGGGAAGTCAATCCCAGAGGGGGCAAATTTTTATATATTGTGTCGCATTGGCAGATATAGCAGGGTGCACTTGCCCCCCTCCCCCAAAAGCTATAAGTAACAGGAAAGGGGTGATATCTAGAAACTCCAACGAACAAAAAAGGTTCGAGCAACATCAAATAACAGTATTTCGATAATGACCTTTCTGGGCTCCCAAAGAATACAAAGATTAAGTCTGGTCGGGACTGTATCTACTTGATATTTACAGGTCGATAATGTTAATAGACGATTAATATGTACCAAAAGCTTTGAGCCTCTTTATAAATCGTGCTTCATAATGTTTCGAACGTCTCAACCTTAAAAGTCAGTATGGGTTAAATGGAGCGCGGCGTTGCCAGATCAAGAAACGGAGTCGCATCGAGTCGCTAATGATAGCGACAAATTTACTTCCTTAATATCGTATAGGAAATCATCAAAATCTATGTATTTGATGCATTTTTTTAAAAAAACGATAGTTACTTCAAGATTTGCATGTAAATGTTTATATTTCGAAGTAACTATTTACCATTTTACATTTGCATTATATGTGTAATACACGACGCAACTATTGTTACTTCTTTCGTTGAATGTTGTATCCTTTACATAAACAGAATTAAATAAATGCAAAAACAAACATTAAGCTACATTTTTACGGAAAATAAAGCACACCGCACTTCCTACGAACCGGGCACCTAAATGCAACTGAATTGTAACCTTGGTGGTGCGCAATGAATTTGATACGCGAGACAGCCAGCATAAACACACTAAGATTACGAATAAAAAACGCTGCTGTGGAGTAACAATGCATTCTAAAAATAACTTCAAACAATGGTCAACACTTTTCTCGCTTGGTCTGCATGTGTATCGCGACAAACCGAAAAGTTTCTCGCTAACCAACTTTTTCTTGTTATGGTCTGATGATTTATACAAAATATCCAATGTATATTGTATATATACAGGTGTCATTTTAATGGCGGCCACGGACCACAGCAATTTATAGAGGACATCGAAACAAACAACTTGTCTCAATAAATTTTTTCTAGTTGGTGCATCGTTTCGGCGCTACAGCCGTTCAAAAAATACCGTTTTGCCGCCTGGATGCCGGCAACCCAACACAACATTTGATCGTATCTGTGACGTCATTTCCTGCGGCGATACGGCGCCCGGCAGGGTTGCAAGGAACACACAAATTTTGTGAAAAATGACAAATACCAACTACATTATTAGCTGTAAAACGAAGCGAGAAACGCGTCCAGTAGGCCGAACATCATAGCCTACCAGCCAGAAGATCATCTCAGGGAAAGGGGGGAAGTGAACCAACGATATGAGAAATAGTAAAAAGCTATTCAAAATGAAGTGTTAATATCGGAGTTTGTCTCAGCCTACATGTTAAATATTAACAACAATGAATTTTATTGGGCTTACAGCTTACATGTGACTGTTTACGCCCAGTTACATGTCAATTATATTTGCAAATCTCGTTGAAAGGTTGATATCTATATGTTCGTGTCCAGATGCCTTGTGGTACTTTTGTGCTGATAACGAAAGGATCCGAGGTTCAAGTTGTTACATTACGTATAAAACACGTACAACCACAGTAACGATCTAATGATGAATCACAATGGATGAATCAGTAGCGAATATACTGCCCTGTTCACAGTTGAAAACTCTTATTACATGTGTATCCGGTGCGTAGATAAACACAGTCGTCGGAGAGCTTGTATTACTACTACCATTTTTGCCACTTGCCTCATTATGCCCTGAATATACATTATACATATTATATGTTGCTTACCTTTGGAATTTTGAGTTCTTTCATTTATATTTTGTCATCTGTTCAGTGTGTCACAGACAACTAGTATCAGAAGGACGAAGTAGATAGACTAAATTGTAGATGGCATCTTGGTAACTAGATTTGCAAATATTTGATATGTAAGCTGAGACAAAATTTGATATGTCCTTTTCCACTTGAATTCTATTTTCTTTCTACCATTTTTCGTATCGTTTGTTTACTTCCTGTTAGGTTACAGAACGTGTTTTCTCGTTTTCTTTTACGGTACAGTGTCTCTCAAAAGTTTTAGGACAACGACATTTTAAACTAGGCAACTCAATTTACACAAGCCGTTGGTGGGTTGCGTGCAGAGTTAGGCTCAATTTCAGGGTTGCCACATGCACAATAGATATTTATAAAATACGCGAAAGAAATATAAACAATTATTATTGTATAAAATTATTAAAAATATCACTATTATATCGCAAACGACAAAATTCTTTCTGAAAGAAAAAAATAGGTTTTCTAGTATTTCATCGCTGATGAGTCTACAGTAAGGAAAAGAGGTGAGAGGAAACGAAGGAGAGGAGAAAGAGAAAGCGAAAGGAGAAGAGGAAAAGTAGAGGAGAGAAGAAAGAGAGGATAGACGAGGAGAGGAGATGTAGTGAGGAGAATGGAAAAAGATTCGAGGAGAGATGAGGAAAAAAGAACAAAGAAGAGAAAAGAGGAGGAAAACGAGAGGAGAGGAGAGGAGAGGAGAGGAGGAGACGAGAAGAGGGAAGTGGAGAGTAGAGTAAAGGAGAGAAAAAGAGAAGAACGAAAAAAGAGAGTGCAGTGGAGTCGGAAATCTAAGACAGGAAAGGAGATAAGAGGAGTGGAGAAGAGTGGGATGGAGATAAGATGCGAGAAAAGTAGGGAAGGCGATATGAGATAAAAGCAGAACAGAAAGAGGGGAGAGAAGAAGGAGAAGGAACTGGAGAGAAGAGGTAGTTGCAGAAAATATCGTCTGAGCGTCAAGAATGGATGCATTGGTCAAATTATCGACATGAAACATTCAATAACATTTTGATATGTATTGGAGAATATATTAGATCGGTGCGAAATGCCTTTTGGCTGAGTTCAGAGCAAATTAAAATCTTCCATGTAAGATCTTTGATTTTACCTGCAATTACACCACTAAAAAAATGAACGTAATTTTTAATATTTATAAGAATTATTCTCTACTTCTCGGTTCGTTGAAATTGAGATTTTGTAATTCAATATTTCCCCTCCCCCCATCGTTAATTCCAAACTGAATCATTCCGTTTCACACAGCGTGGACAATGAACACAATGGGATATGTCTAAAACTTACGAAAATTTTCTGCCAACGGAAGGGTTCGAACCTACGACCATCAAACTGACAAACCTGAACGGTAGCCACTACCCTACAAGCTTTCGTTCATTAAACCAGGTAGAAGAACCGCTACACCACGCCTTTACCTTCGAATGAAACAACAATTTTCTTTAAGTATTCTGTCCCTTTAATATTGTAAATGTCGTTTGGTATACGTGTAGTTGAACTTTGACTCTAATTTTGATTTCCTTTCTTGTAGTATAACCGATATCTTCGAGAAATAATTTTCGAAGTGATTAAAGCGAGAATATTGGTGAAAATGTGTGATGCCAGTTATTTCTTCTAACTTATTATTGTGATTAGACATTACTAATGGAAAATATCTAGAGGCTTGAACATTACAGGACGATGTTCTTTTCCTGTGATACTGTAACAGACAAGATGCTTGTTTACTGATGCAAGTCTTGTGTCCAGAACAGTCTTATGAAATGTATTTGCTGTTGCGTAAGGTAACACGAAATAATTACACCGTGTGCGAACTACCAAATCTGTGCAACGTTATACGTAAACAGGCGGAAAATTTTATTCATAAAATCATGTCACATTTGACAGTATTAGTCAAGAGAGACTCGTGGGACACTGTGTTAAGGTGCTGGACTAAATCCTTCTAATTTTTCTTCCTCGAAGAACAACAATTTCTAAGGAAGAGCAACAGTGATGATCTTTCTTATTTCTTTTAAATGCTTACACTTTCCTTTAATTGGGTTAAAAATAAATAAGAATATTGCTTGTATTTCTGTCATTGACGTAGACCAGAGAGAGAGACAGACAGACAGACAGATATTACAAAATAGTTCAAATAGTGCGAGCGCCATTAAAAAGTCATGATAATTCTATGTTGCGTACTTAGAATTATTCATACAATAAAGAACATGTCTAATTATGAGTTAACAAAAAAGAAATAATAAAGAGACATTTTCGCATCACGATTGCAGTTCGAAAAAGTCGGGACAGGGATTGAAAGTAACGCACTGTCCTGACTAAATCGGTGAATCGGACGTCTGCTAGCCTTGCATCAATGATTATAAAACTAAAACCACCCAGTATTGCAGCTTGAAGACTTTTGCGCAAGAAACAGATTCATTTATGCAAGAGCAAAATTGAAATTTTTACACATTTCAAAAATCGACGATGCTATTTTCGTATTTATTTATTTATTTATAGGTTCACATTTAAATATTTTAGGGTTCGAGGGGGTAGCATGGCCCACATGGCCACTCCCCTGGGTACTGACCTTACGTAGACAGTGGAAGAGAAATTTTGGAGAATCTTTCTATTAAATTTAGTATTTACATTCACCTTATGCTCAGATAGATTAAACCGTTTATTGACAAATCGTGAACTTTTCGTTTAATAGATAATATTTGGTTTTAAACGACGGGAGAACATTGGTCGAATTTCCTTTCTTGCTCTTTTGAGAGAATATATACTTCTACAATAGCAATCGCGTTCGGAAACCGTGAAAAAAATGACTTGGTTTTCAAAGGCAGACAAGCTTGGTAGTCTAGCTTGCTCGCGATCAAAGTGACTCACTCACGGTATTCAAGGCCGCTTCTTATCGCAAAAGTGCTTCGATGAACAGTGTCTGCACCCAGCACGTTACAAGTGACCAGAGTCGAATTTTAAATAGAATCTGAAGAATGGTAGATTTCATCAGAGGCGGCTAGGTAGGCACCAGCTCAACATGCAATAGTTTAAGTGATAATTCCTGACAAACAAAAAACCGTATTGAATAATTATTGGGATAGTAATACGTGTATCCGCTCCTTTTTAACAATGTAAGCTCGAAGACAATCTGTATTCCATTTATTTATATTGGCAACTTGGTCAACCGGAAGTTATTTTATAGCCTTCGATGATCGAATTGTCTGATCGATTATTTTTTGTTTACCCAGGAACATGCCCCATAGGAGATTTCCGAGACCGGGTTACGCTACTCACTCGTAGCTCCCCAATTTCTTCACGATGGTGGGTTTCTACCGGTCCCATACACAGGCCGAGAACCTAGAGAGTGAGCATAGGCGGACTCGAATCCATGCCGTCCTGCAGTCCGAGTCCAAAGCACAGCTCCTTTGACCGCACGGTCACGGAGGAGGACTTTTCTTATCTTACCTTTGGCTAATCGCGACGATGAGGATGAATTATGAATAGAAAAATAAAGAAGGTCACGCACAAAGTAGAGGACGATCTTCAACCTCTTGGGATGACGAGTTCAAGCCCTAAATATGAGGATTTCAACCTTAGACGACCTCAATTTCAAAATTATAAACAAAATGCCTACTTACACTAAACTTCTCATCAAGGCCAAAATAGTTTGTAACTGTGAAACTACCCCTGAATACAAATTGACATTTTTTTTCCATGTGAGTAAAAATTCAATGTGTGGCATACAGACATAGATGATACCTTTTGAGAAACAATTAACTGTACCCTGTCCCAGCATCTCTGGAGCAAAGACGCGCATAGCGGAAGAGAAGTGGGGAGAGGGGATCGAGTGGACAGAGCGAATCAGTGCACGCTGCTGGAAAGGCTGGTAACTGCAGTGGTTTTCCTTTCTCCACGCAATCCCATTCCTCTCACGTGTTCATCGCTGCTCAGATACTTTTTTTCGTTCACCTGCTCCAGAGATAAGTGGGACAGAGTGTAGTTCGCATACATGTAGCAAGTAAAGAAACTTATCCCAGAATGAAAATTCCACGTAGTTTTAAAACGTTTGTTTAAGCAATGAATGACTGGAAACGGATCACACATAATTCCCTTGCCAAAATCTAGTGGTCGAAAATTAATTTCAAGACATTTCATATCTATTCACCATATTCCAAGTTATAAGGAACTATTTCGTAGATGTTCATGAAACCGTTATAAAATTACAAATAAAATATATTCACAAACTTAGATATACTAATACGAAGAAAGAAATTCATAGTTAAATTTGAAATGCATGTGTATAAAGTAATTCTAGAAGTACAGAGCTATATCTGAGTATTTAACTTATTTTTGCAGATAACGTTACAATATTGAGGCGACAGAATAATTAGGAACTGTAGCTCCAAGAAAACAAAAGGCGAAGGGTATTCGTTAGAGTTCTTGAAAGCATTGCGGTCCCACGTTCGATCCTCCATACTAGATGTTCCTTAAAAAAGAATCCCTTCCATTAAACAAGAGCATGGTAACATTATTTGTAATAGCAGTGTGAAGTAGCCACATTGTTCTGCATATGAAATTTATAAAAAAAAATAAACAAATAAATGAATTGACACACGTTCAAAGGGATATTTATATATATAAGATCGTGAATTATGATACTCTAACGATAATTGTGTACTGCTTCAAAGACATTGACAAATATTAATGAAATATCTATTTATATGTGTGACAATTCAGGACATGCTAATTTTACCCCTTTTCCCACTTGAGTTCAATGCAAGGATACCTCCGCAAATATCGAATGCAAAGTTCTCACCATGTGCAATTCTCCATTAAATGTTTTCGCCGAGTCTTACTACTTTCGTTTTCTTTGTTACAAACAATACTTGTTTGCACGTTACATGCAGGAGAGTTATCTACATTTCACATTGGTCAGCTCCTTTTACCTTGCTTAAGGAGCGAAAGCTTGTAGGGTAGTGGCTACCGTTCAGGATTGTCAATCTGATGGTCGTAGGTTCAAACCCTTCCTTTGGCAGAAAATTTTCGTAAGTTTTAGACATATCCCATTGTGTTCATTGTCCACGCCGTGTGAAACGGAATGAATCAGTTTGGAATTAACGATGGGGGGAGGGGAAATATTGAATTACAAAATCTCAATTTCAACGAACCGAGAAGTAGAGAATAATTCTTATAAATATTAAAAATTACGTTCATTTTTTTAGTGGTGTAATCGCAGGTAAAATCAAAGATCTTACATGGAAGATTTTAATTTGCTCTGAACTCAGCCAAAAGGCATTTCGCACCGATCTAATATATTCTCCAATACATATCAAAATGTTATTGAATGTTTCATGTCGATAATTTGACCAATGCATCCATTCTTGACGCTCAGACGATATTTTCTGCAACTACCTCTTCTCTCCAGTTCCTTCTCCTTCTTCTCTCCCCTCTTTCTGTTCTGCTTTTATCTCATATCGCCTTCCCTACTTTTCTCGCATCTTATCTCCATCCCACTCTTCTCCACTCCTCTTATCTCCTTTCCTGTCTTAGATTTCCGACTCCACTGCACTCTCTTTTTTCGTTCTTCTCTTTTTCTCTCCTTTACTCTACTCTCCACTTCCCTCTTCTCGTCTCCTCCTCTCCTCTCCTCTCCTCTCGTTTTCCTCCTCTTTTCTCTTCTTTGTTCTTTTTTCCTCATCTCTCCTCGAATCTTTTTCCATTCTCCTCACTACATCTCCTCTCCTCGTCTATCCTCTCTTTCTTCTCTCCTCTACTTTTCCTCTTCTCCTTTCGCTTTCTCTTTCTCCTCTCCTTCGTTTCCTCTCCCCTCTTTTCCTTACTGTAGACTCATCAGCGATGAAATACTAGAAAACCTATTTTTTTTCTTTCAGAAAGAATTTTGTCGTTTGCGATATAATAGTGATATTTTTAATAATTTTATACAATAATAATTGTATATATTTCTTTCGCGTATTTTATAAATATCTATTGTGCATGTGGCAACCCTGAAATTGAGCCTAACTCTGCACGCAACCCACCAACGGCTTGTGTAAATTGGGTTGCCTAGTTTAAAATGTCGTTGTCCTAAAACTTTTGAGAGACACTGTACATAATGTGGCTGATTGTAGCTATGTCATTTTTCACAGAATATGTGTGTTCCTGGCAACCATGTAACAAATCGCTTCACGACGGGATATGACGTCACAAATGCAATCAAAGTTGTGTGTGGTTGCCAACATTCAGGCGGCAAAACAGGCTTTTTTGAACGGATGTAGCGCCGAAACAATGCGCCAACGAGAAAAATGTTACTGAGAAAAGTTGTTTGTCTTGATGTCCTCTATACGTTTCCGTGGTCCGTGGGCGCCATTAAAATGACACCCTGTATAACTCTCCTCGTAAGCAAATTAATTCACTCAGGCGAAGAATATCATATCTACAAACATCATAGATCCCGTAGAAAAAAAAACTGACGAAGTTGTTCAAGCGCTTTGATATTTATGGCTTTTGAAGTACGTATTTACTGAGAAAAAATTAAGCATTTTGAAAAATTGCATAATTATGAAAATTTCAGATCACATGAAATTATGACAGGTTATATAATGCCGTCAGTAAATAGAGCATTAAAAACTCTACAGGATAATGATTTCACTGTTTGAATTTTTTTACTTTTATATTTTGTAAATTGTGTAACATCTCGCAACGCAGCGGTGGTAGAGAAGGAGAGAGCTATTGGCAAAACTCATGTATTTTAGAGAGAGGGAAGTAATCCATTTACTTCCATACTGACTTTTAAGGTTGTTTCCAGTATGCAAGATTTTTACGCACAAAGGAATCTAATGAGAATCCAACTACAAATTTTGTCGCTTTTTAACCAAAATAATAAATGTGAAACACTATCACATTTTCATCATGTTTGATAATAATTTGACCAACTAAGCTGTCCTACATCTTTCACCAGCCGACCTATAGGGTGGGATGCTTACACAACACACTACGAAGCCAAGGGTCCCAGTTTCGAACTTGGGCATGAGTGTTCTTTGTGAGCAGAGGCGCAACCACTGGCGTACGCTACAGCCCCCTCATAAATTTTGAAAAATCGACATTTTCAAGTAAAAGCACCATAAACTCTGGATAAACCAGAGTGGTAAATTTAAGCCATATAAAATTATCCCCAGTTGACATTTTTGAAAGTGGAAAGTTGAAAATATACGATATATCTTATTGTGTATGCCGCCCACTAGAAAGCAGTCAGGGATGCGAAATTTTGAAAACATTGGGTTCTTATAAGTTTCAAAAATATCAAATTCTCCCTTCCATGTATTATGATATTAATACGCACCATACTCGCTAATTTAAAAATATTATTTATTGATTTTAATACGAAAATATATAACAATAACAAATATAATAATAATAATAATAATAACACGACAAATTCTTAGGTGCGCTATGTTTCCACGGACCCCTATAAGTTTGCGCCACTGAAAGCATCCACCTATACAATTCCAGCACCTCCAGAAAAAAAATCCTGCGTACGACAGTGGGCGCAAACACGAATTTTTGTCTGAAGGGGGGTCAGTACCAGGACAAACGTGCAAATAATAATAATTAGCGATTAGCAAAAAAAATAGGCGTGCTAAGATGACAGGGATCCCGGGATCGAATCGCGGCCTGGCTATGGGTGTTCTTTGTGTGTCCATTCATCAATTTCATCATTACACCACTCACTCTCATCGTCGCGATTAGCCAAAAGTGGCAGAAAAAACAAACATGGAAATCGAATGGATCGAAGCAAAAAGTGAAAGAAAAGAGAATAAAAACCAAAACCAATGAATCACTCAAGCATCACACATGCACAGAAATTCATGCATATGGGGGCTGAACTTTGTACACACAAATTCGAATGAAACGCCCTGCCTTACGGTTATGCAACCCGGAATTTTATATCGTCTAGTTTCGCCTGGTAGAGTAGTTCCCGAGAAGAGCAGCGTTTCCAAACCTATAACTGTAGTGTTTCCAACCCTGTATTGGTTGGTTGGTTGTTGATTTGGTGCTTTAAGTCCACAATACACAGTATGACTAATCGGGACTGGACCTACAGTTTAAAGTGGGATCCGAACCCCTTTGTGCCTCCACCGAGACCCCTTGATTACAAGGCGACGACGTTACCACTGCGCCATCCAAGCCTGTATTGCTTCGTAGAAGACGAAACCTTCACGTAAACTTCTTCATTCGTGAGTTACATTTGGTTTACAGACTCACATTACAGGACACTCTTTTCCTTTATTGAATGTTTTCTGGAGCATTTACTTTTCCTTCTGCGGAGAAAATTCTGTTATTATTTTACATCTTATTTTTCGCAGCTTCTCTACCATTTATTGGCTAATCGCAACAATGAGGATGAATGATGATGACTCCATGAAATTGATAAGAGGACAGTCATAAAGAAACCATGGGGGCTAGATTCATATTATTATTATTACTATTATTATCTTTCTTTTTTTACTTTACTTTTGGCTAATCGCAACGATGAGGATTAGTGTATGATAAAATGCATGAAGAAACACTCATAAACAATCATACCCAGGCCGGGACTCCAACCTGGGAATTTCGGCAGCGATATCAAAAGCCGACGGCTTATCACGCTCGGGCACAGCGGCGGCCAATTATTATTAGTGATATTGTCTTAAGTAGTGTATTTTTCCACCATATTCTTTCATACAATCATGAAACGGATGAAAATTAAAATGTTAAAATACCTGCCTACGTTTTTTTTTCTTCCTTTTTTGCAATATGAACACCTACTGCACGAAGCCAAATTGTGGGAATACGAAACAGAACCAAGTTAACATATCTTGACAGTGGAAAGTGTTAATACAAAATCTAGAAAAGAGTCATTTAACAGTAGCCTGATTGCTTTTCCATTTGTTGTATGGGGAGAATTGTGTGAAATGTGTGCGTAGTGGCAGGCAAAAGAGAATACAAAGATCGAATAGAGAGGCAACACTGTCACTGTTCTGCACTGCACAGACAACGCGTCTCGTCGAGTGGGCGGGGCACTGTGGGTGCGAGCGAGCTGCTGTTGCTTCTGCAAAGAAGAACACTCACAGACAACTGAATGATGCTCCGCTTAAAATCTAGTCAATCGAGAAAGGATTTGTTGAGGAAGTGAATTGAAATATAAACGCCAGAATTTGGTCTAAGCCACCTCCCTTCTCCCCCCTTAAAAATTCTTGGGTGAGAGGCTACAAACTATACTAAAACTGAATTACATACAATATTTTAAGACTCAAAGTGACGTGACCTAGAACGTAGTGAAAAATCACTGGTGCAAAATTCAACGTAATGACGATAAAATGAAGGTAGGAAAATGGATGTGCTAGAAAGTTTTACACACACACACACACACATAGTTAGTTCCGTGTAGAAGATATTTCTTCACATTTTTCTCACCTTGGCTTCCTTGAATTCACGAAACTGTAAAGCCATGAGCTCGTTAACACCCTATAATCACGGAGTTCCAGGTTCGATTCCTGGTGGAGACACAACTGCCTAGTGGTTCGGATCCAACTTTCAACGGTAGGTCCCACTTCGGGTAGTCTTTTTGAGCATGAAATGGAATTAAGACAAAATTGGAACACGGCAACCCTTCACAACACACGCGCAGAGGCCGTTGAACTTAATGACTGACAACTATTATATACATCGAACTTTCAGCGAAGCTGGAATAAGGTCTATTTGCCATGCCAAATAGTGTGAATTTTCAGTCTCGTGGTGCCTTCTATACGAAGTGCACGCAAGTTATCTAAAAAAAATAAAATGTGAGGGTGAGTCGAGCTATGTTTAATTCAATAAGACTCTTAACTTCAAACATATTTTGCTCTATAGCTGTCGATTTGGAATGGGCATCTAAGATTGGTTGCTTAGCGGACCGGATTTGGGAAAAATCACGGACTGTCATAGTTCCAATCACACTACAGACACAGAAAAAAATGTTCGCATGAAGATGAGAGAAGAGGTGATCTCTTCAAATGTCTCGAAATATATAGATAGAATATATAGTCAATCAAAAAGAAAAACAATGGATAATGTCCAATTAAGTCGAAACGCTGTTTGAACCGGTGTTCATTCACAGAGCAGAAGGGTTATTTTGACAAAATCCTGTTTTCCTGCTGGCTGCTTCGGGGAGAAGGGCTTTGTAACGTTGCCGCTTCTTGCCCAAGCGGTAGGCCTAATTCGTTGTTTGGCCACGAGTTCCTTCGTAGGTAAACGCGGCTACAGAGGATCACTGCCATAAAGGTGGTTCCCGCGCCGGCTGAAAGAACGACGGGAATTTAAAGAACCATTGTCACTAACTTCAGACAAACATCTAATAATTTCCTTAGGTTTCGAAGCTGATCCGAAGGGACAACAAATACCAGAAAAACGACAGGAATTAAATGATCGGTTGATCGTCCTTCTGTTGATGGATGGCAATTCATATTAACAATAATAATCGTAAGCTTATCATTAGTCAACAATGAAAGCTAATACGCATCTATTGATCAGAAATTACTAGAGTGTTAAAGTTATTTTTGTATCTTTGTTATGTTAAGTCGCTCTTCTGCCACTTTCGGCTAATGAGGATGAGTGACGATTAGATTAAATTGATACCATGATAGCAATACTGAAGCCGTGGCTCGAACCCGGAAATTTCGTGGCATCGGAAGTGGACCATTTAACGCGCTTGGCCACCAAAGAGAACCGGCTCTGAGGCCAAGCGCGGTTAGTGGTGGACTAACGATCCAGACACCGAATGTTCCGGGTTCGAGTCCCGCCCGGACCTTTGTCAATTTCTTAATCTTCAGAAATCCCTTCGCAATCTAAGACATAACACTTTATCAAAACTTCATTTCCCTCCCCTCCACCTCAAATTTCATACTCAATCTTCCCAACAAAATTTCCATGCCAATTTTAGACATCCAGTTGATATTGCTCCCTCCAGAAAAGCAATCTAAGACGTAATAGTAATACACAAGAGTTGGGATTCCCTGCCCCCCAAAATAATTATCAATCCCGCTACCTGAAAATACCACTAACTTCATTAATCGCCCACCATAATTTCCCTATCAATCTAAGGCCTAATATGTAAGAGTTGGATATAGCCCCCCCCCTAAAAAATATTACTTATTACCCGTAACAATTCCCCTGACAATCTACAAATTACTATTTGTATAACAGCAATGGCTAATTGATAACGTAATTGAACTTGTGCCCTGTTTACTCAGTCAAACTTCCATCACAGTCTGCACCATAATGCCCCTCCCCTTGGGCACCACTGATTTAGAACTGTGACAACGTGAGAGGTGTAATGTAACTAATAGTTAAGTGTTAGGAATGGGTGCATGTGTGCTGCGCATTTGAATTTCATGTGAATCAAATCTGTCAATAATGTGAATATTAATGTTATAGAATATAATATAATGGTGCAGGTGTGTGAAAAAGTAACCATGAGCACCAAGGTATCAATAAGAAAGAATTGGAAAGATAAGTTGCATATGAAGATGTGTGTAATTAGTTTTGTTCTGGGATGTAGCAAAGAACATTGGTTAAACCGTGCGGGGTATCATGGTCAATACTGTGTCCACCCGCCGTTGGATTCAAGCACTGCATCTAGTCGACGAAGCAAGGATTGCCCGAGCAGATGTTTGGTCTACTTAAACTCTCCCAAACATCAAACACGTGAGCCAGTAGAGCTTCCATTGTTCTCAGCTGTCTAGGTTCCCACTCTCTCACCATCAACGCCCAAATGTTTTATATTGGGAGATTTCGCTGGCCAATCTACTCTTGATATTCCTGGGTGCTGATTAGTGTTGCCCACGGGACGAGACGGGACAGGCTTTTAAAAATTCGAGACGAGACGAGATTGATCATGTGTCCCGAGACAGCATTTCACAGCCTTTCCACGAGACGAGACAGGCCAAAGTCTCGTCTCGTGGGCAACACTAGTGCTGATTAAACCAGATGGTGGTCGCTTTCGATGTATGGACGCTGCTGTTGTCTTGATCGAAAGTCACGTGCGGAATCTCATCTTCAAGGTGTCTCTCTCGCACGCTGGGAAGCATGTGGTTTTCCAGCACTGCGACGTATTCCTGCAAATTCATTCTCGAGGACACTTCCACCAATCCATCTACTCCAGACGAACTGATCCATCCCCACACCGCCACGAATATCCTGCCACTCCTAGCATGGGTAGAAATGTTCTCGGGGTCGTAGCGAGTGTTGTCGCGCCTCCAAACATAAACCTGACCATTTTCGTCAGACGAAAATACATTCTCGTCGCTCAAAATTACGATCTGCCAAAATTCTTGAGGAGCTGGTAAATATTGTAAAGCAAAACTGATCCGTGCTTCGTGATGGAAATACATCATTGCTTCTTTCTTTGCCGATCGACGGTGCCGAACTGTTGCAGCATGGCACTCCAGTTTCAAATCTTGGCGATACTTCGTTGAAGCCATGAAGGGGTTGCCCTCGCTCATCTCAATGATGCCTGCATCTTCTTCCCTGGTTGTCTTCCTCGGCGGCCTTTGTTGGGTCGTGACTTCATTCCTTGGTCCCCTTCTTCCTCGTAACACCGAATGCAACGCCTGACGCATGAATCGTCCACACCAAGGGTCGTAGCAATAGAATAGAATAGAATTTATTTCCAGTATGAGCCTTACAGCTATACATACCATACAAGTTAAAAATTTTCGTGCACTTTCCTTACACCCTTCCTCCTTTTAGACTGCTTCCACCTTCACACTGCTTGGGAGTTCACAAACACTATTTCACTTCAAATCTTTCCCTATACTTGCACTGTTACCTGAGTGGTTCCTAAATTTTCTCAAATATATTTATTACTTTATTTATTTGGTACCCTCCCCCCTTTCACACATGTTCGCTGTCCCCACTGAGCTTCTTTGCTCTCTTTACCCAGGCGTAGTGTAGGAAAGTTCCCAGATTCCGTATTTGCGCCTCCCCCCCTCTCGGTCTCTCCCTCCTAATAACGCTTGTCATTATATTCTCAATGTTATCTTCATTTATTTCCCTGATATATTTTTGTCTTGCCTCCCCTGTTTCTTTACACTGAAGGAGAATGTGAAATTTCGTCTCGTCTTCGCCGCATAGCGGGCATTCTACGCTCCCGTCCTCCCGTTTAAGTTTAACTTGTGCCCATCCCCCCAGTCTGAACCAGGCCAATCCTGACCTTTCTTTTGCCCCACACAAATCTACGTAGTTCCTCCTTCCCCATTCTCGATCCGTATCTACTATTTTCGCCGATGTTAACGATATTTTTGCGTCGCATTCTGCCAAAATTTTCTGTTTGGTAATATCTTCCAGCCTGGCACGTATGGCCCCTAGCATCTGCATATCAATTCTCCCCTCTATTCCCTCTTCCCACACCCATCCTAGCCCTATACTGTATAATTCCGTCTTTATTTTTGCTACCCATTGCCTCCCATTACCCCCCCTTATCTGTGATTGTACACAGAGTTTCTTCAAATTTCCCCCCTCCATGGTGATCAGTTTTGCCCAGTATTTAATGCTCCTCATTTTGGCATCCACTTCCTCTCTTAATTTTCCCATTTCCCTAAGTGCCCCACATGTTGGCGTACCCCTCCCTACTCCTAGCCCTTGTTTTAGGAATCTAGACTGTACGACGTTTACGGTTTCCCCTCCCTCCCAGACCCATAGTTCGATGCCATAAAATAGTGTTGCCTTAACTGTGGCCTCGTAGACCCCCTCCAGAATTTTGATTGGAATATTTGGTACTTTGTATTTTATTTTCCTTGTTTTCTCTAACGCAAAAATTGCTTTACATTTATTCCTGTGTACGTGCCTTGCCCACCTACCCGTCATTGTCATCACCATGCCTAAATAATCGTACTGTTTCACCCTATCGACACTTGTCTCTCCGTATTTCCATTGTTCATCCTTACCAAATACGTACCCGTTCTTAAATACCATTATTTTGGTCTTCTTCATATTTACTCGCATGGCCCATTTCCCGCAATACCCGTGTAACGTGTCTAGACCGTTCTGTAGACCTGCTGTTGTGTTCGAAATCAGTACCAGGTCGTCTGCGTATAACAAAAGTGGTACCTTTACGTCGGATATCGTTGGTGGATCCGTGTCCCTCTGCGTTATTTCCTCCACGATATCGTTGATGAAGAGGATAAACAGCAGAGGGGAGAGAACGCACCCCTGCTTCACCCCCAGTATTGATTCATTTGCCCCTGTTACGCCCTCATTCCCGCACTTTACGCAAAACTTAACTTTTTCATATGCCGCTTGGAGAGCTCTGATCATTCTGGCGGATACCCCAACGTCCCACAATTTTGCCCACAACATTTGCCTGTTTACCGTGTCAAAAGCCTTTTCGAAGTCGACGTAGCAGCAATATACTTTCCCCCTTTTGACCCCTAGTTTTTCTTGTATCAATGTCTGCAATAAAAGTACATTGTCTATTGTCTGCAATATGTTGTGCAGCAGATCCGCCGCACAAGAACATGCGGACTATCTTCTCTCTTGTAAATTCCGAAGTGTAAGGCATAATGAAATGATATCGTAAAGGAACATTCGGACCGAAGGGACATGCTGCACGTGGCACATGCCTCTTCAAAACACCTTATCATTGGTGCATGTAGAGTTTCACGCCCATTCCGGTGCAGAAAGTTTCATTTTATTGGTTCCGTTGCAAGTGACATGCTCAAGGCATAGATACGAGTAAAACTGCTGCAGGATCTCGAACGAAGCACCCACCCGGGCTCGAATTAAAGCCAAAGCGTGCTGGCAAAAGGCAACCGTGAAGTTACTGCATCTGAGATTTACGTCAAGCAGGACCTGCGTGGTGTGTGCAAAGAAACTCACGCTTGCTTTAGGAAATAAGGATACTATTGAATCAATGCAATATAAAAAAGTATATACCGTAAAATATACATTATTATTGACTCATGCATTCCCTGAAAAAGAATGCATTGTTTTCTCGCACATTTCTGCCTGCAATGAATATAAATGTATAATCTATTAAATTAAGCAGGTGCATGCAGATTTAAAAATATTGATAAGATGATTAAATTGAATTGTTGTTTTTTAAGTCCACTTTGTGCACAGAAAGGCTAATTGGGACTGGACCTACATTTTATAGTGGGTTCCGAACCACTATGTTCCTCCATCGGGTATCGAACCCGGAACTCCTTGATTAAAAGGTGACGAATCTACGATTGCGCCATCGGGGAGGCCCTAGTCCTCTTACGGAGATAATTCGTTCGGAGCAATAGAAATGCCCTATGAAAACAATTGGGGAATATTATTTTCAATGTGGATATTCTTCAGAAAATATGTTTCTAACAAAATAGTGGGGACGTGGGGTGAGAGATAGGGACGGAGTTGGGAGAGAGAGAGAGGGAAAGCACACAATTTTCTGTTCAGTGCGAACCTTTGGGATTGCTTTTTCATAGTGCGCCAAAAACACAATACGTATAACCCAAATACAACCCAAACCTTCAATGGCGAAATTGTGAGTCAATCACTCAACTGGAATAAAAAGTACGGATTTAAATCTAGCAGGCCAGAAGATAGTTATTGCGCTACCATGTGCTAATCCACTTTTCCCGCGAGAATTGTCATGCCTGAGTGACATGTAATTTACGTTAGTTGTGAGAGTTGCTTCAATTCCATTGCCGGCCAAGAATAATGATAGCGCTGAAAGCATAAAATACGGAAATGTGCATGTTTGGCGAGCTATGAGAAAAGTAGATCCTTGTGTTTTCTTTTCGAAATTTGCTCATTTTATGTCAACTTTCACATATAGCCAATGGCGACAGAGGATGAATAATGCTTCACGGAAATTTATGAAGATTGAAGAAACAACGAAAAAGAAAAACTCATAATTATCAGAGGCTAGGACCCAAGAACCCTGGCTACGCAGCATGTTATGATATTTAAGTATATCACGGATTGCTGCTAAATCCATTCCTAGATATTTGTAATGAATGAACCCCCTCCCCCGCTACGAGAAAAAGAAAGACTATGAAAGACTACAGGATGTGAAACATTCACAATGTAATTGCATTACTTTACATCGCTCTTGGCTGTATTCCTAATGTAGTAAGAGTAGTAGGTTTTTTTTGTTTTTTTTTGCCAAGGTATAAGTGTATTTGAGCGCAAGGGCTACCTATTTCATCATTTATAAAGAGTTAATTTCGTCGTTACACTAGCACCAGGCACAAATGCGTCAATTTCTATTTCGGTTATTTTATATCACTCTTCTGCCTCTTGAGTTAATCGCGATAATACGGATGAATTATCAATTTATAAAATTTTGACGGGACAAACTCAGTGATACATTCATGCCTGACCAGAGTTCGAATCTGGAACATATGACCTCGCTTCGCTAAAAAGGCTGGCAGAAATGTATCGGAAAAGTATAGGACCACCAAGAACCGGTTTCAAGCAGCACAGACGATGAAATCATTTACAGCGACTCGCTGTGGCAGTGTTGCTCGTCACCCCCTCCCCCTCGCTTCTCAGCACCCCACCTGCTGATTCGTTTCAGGCATATTCCGTCTGGAAAGTTTCTGGCACCCCTCCGCCTCCCCCCTTCCAACCATGGTTAATAAATGAGACCCTTGCACTTTCAAAACCCTTATCGCAAGAAAAAGCTGGCATCAATTTTATACCACCATACAATAAGATTTACACGGGAAACATTTCCTAACATATTTTCTTGATTCGGACTAAGGGCAAATTAAAAATAGTCAAAGGAATTATACACAAGAGAATTAAATTACTGAAAATATGGAAAAGCGCGATACCGAAATCTGTAATGAGTGCGAATGGAAAATCGAGAAAAAAAAGTATGAAAATATTCGAATAACTAGATTAAGAGAGAAAGTTATCACGGCTCGAACAATGCAAATGAAAAAAAAAAAACGGGAATACAAATTGAAATATATGACAATCTGAAGTAGGCTGAAGGAAGCAAATTTTAATAAACGTGGAAAGAAAACATAATCAATGGAGCGCTGGTTCGATTCGCGACGGAAGCTCATATTTGTTGTTCGAATCCCACTCTACACTGTATGTCCAGATGCATTTACACTTAAAACAAACTTCGTGGAACTTTTTCCAAATCAGATGTCGCCAAAAATTTAAAAACAAAAAGAATAACTGTGAAGGAAAAATGCCGAAAGCGTTATTGCAAAATGAAAAAAAAAATCTTCACATATTCGTTCGGAAGTTTTAAAAGAATAATAAAAAACTCAAGCATAAATGTTAATAACACTTGTTATTATTACCAGAGACATTCTCAAAATAAACTTGTTGTCCGTTGAAATCAAATCAAGAGGAAAGCAAGATCTCCACCCGGTCGCTTTAATCTCTGGCTAGATTCAAGAGTTGGAAACACTACGCTTCTCGCGAGCTGCTCTTCCTGGCGAAACTAGATGATATAAAATTCCGGGTTGCATAACCGTAAGGGGAGGCGTTTCATTCGATTTCGAGTGTACTAGGGTAGTTAAGGGTCCAGTAACCCATAAATTCTAATGGGTTCTATTGGGTCCCGCTGCAGGACCGGAATCTTCTTTCTCGCTCAATTGAAATTCGGTCCAACTTGCGTATTGTTTCATTGAAAAAAGGTCCCTGGACCGTATTTAACTTGATACGGAAATAAGGTTTCTGGACCGTATATTTAAATTCATTCGGATGAAAGGTTTCTGGATCGAATTGAAATATTTTAAATATAAAAATGTTCTTTACGGGCTAAAACGCATTTATTTACGCTTGCTGATTTTCTCTCCTGGACCGGAATTGACCTGGATCTTTAACAACCCTGCTTTTTGCCCCAAAAAATCATAAACGTTCCTCCGCCCCTGTAGCTTACATCTAGATAACGGCACATCACTGACAGAGGGCAATCATTAGCGAAGGGAAAAAATGGTCGAGCACGCCTTTTTATGGAACCGGTAGTCTTAATGTCAGCAGGTTCTCGAAATGAAAATATGTACTAAGCAGGAAGACAATGTGCCCGCAGGAAGTGAGACTGCTGTTTTTTTCTTTTACAAACAATAATAACGCCAATCCTGCTTATGCCCCCCCCCCACCTCTTCCCAGTCCATCCTTTACTGTAGCAAGAAATCGTCCAAAGGAAGAATTCGAGGTCACTTGTTTCATGAACGAGCCACGCCAGCCCCTTCCAGGCAAACAAAAAGACAAGGGCGTCTGCAGATATTCTAAAAGAGTGGTAAAGATGAGGTAGGATACATTGAAGTTATCATGTTTGTCATGAGTTTGACACATGTATATGTCGCTTAATTATTTATTAATATCATTTGGGCCAGCAACAAAAATGCATAATCAGGATTTAGGTTACTACTTTGAATTTTCAAGAGTAATAAGTTGTCAATTTAGTCGAATGTTCGTTCAGAAACAACAAAAGTTGAGTCATTTATGTGTCGGTGCCAGTGTCATGGTCGGGTTAAAAGGAAGAGGTGAGGGGGGCCAAGGGCAGGGGCGCCGACTTGTCAAAATTATTGGGGGGGGCCTGATCACTGAAACAAATTAATGAAAGACTCATTCATTCCCTTTTTTAAGTTTTGGCCTCAGTGTTCGGAATCTCATAAAAGCTAGGGGTGTGCGGGATCCCGAAAAGTCGGGACCGGGATCTGGAAAAAAAATTCCCGTCCCGATCCCGACTTCGGGAAATGTTTTCCCGACTTTTCGGGATCCCGAGCAGTCGGGAAATACCGAATGCTCATTTTAAAATGTCGTTATTTCTCGACGTTTTCTGCATTGTCAATTTCTGGAACTTCGTAAATTGTTAGTATTTAATCCAAAAATCACTTAAAGTGAAAATGACGTGTAGAATTCGAGATTTTCAGAGCTTCGGAAAATTTCAAACATTTCCCGTCCCGAAAATTTCCCGACCTAGTCGGGTAATTGAAAATTTTTTCCGTCCCGATTCTGTCCCGCACACCCCTAATAAAAGCCGATGAATTCCTCAAAAATATCAATTTTTTATTCACAGTTCGAATTCAGAATATTAATTGTCCACGGATGGATATTTCACAAGTTTCGTCAACCATAATAGCAAAATATTCCCGACTTTTAATATCTGCTACCAAGGAGCGCAAAACAGATCTCCCTAATATATCAATGATCTCGTTCTAAATGTCATGTGAGAGCCATTTGTAGCCCGAACGTCCCATCCACTACCCTAGTTCATGCACATCGTCTTTTGAAACTCTTTTTAGTAAAAAAATTTAACAATACTCATACTGTCTCTGGTCATAGCCTCCCCAAAGTTGATGGTTTAGCGGTCTCAGGCCCCCAAAGTTGATGGTCTAGAAACTTTTAAATGTGTATTTAAAGTTAAGTTCATGTGGCACAATTCAGAGTAAACTTTACAAGAGAAGCAAAATAATGGCGATCTCCTACCCCGGCGAAGGTCTGAACATTTTCTATGTAAGCTTATGGGATGTTTTCGGTATTTTGGTCACGATTATCTCGAGAACCAGTCGACAAAAATTTTCCAAATTTTGATTGAACACTGAGAAAGGATGTTTCTAGAGACCCACTGATTAATATTTTCATTTTTTGCATCAACGTCCCGAAAATTAATTAATTCATTTTAATCTATTTTCACTTTTCTTGACACAGCAACCCTGCAGAGCCCAATCGCCTGGCTCTTTACGGACCCTCGTTCACGACTAATGAGCCGGGAGGAGAAGGGAGGGAGGCCCGAGGATAACTCACCAGATGTTTTCGAGCTGTAGAAATCTGCTTCAGGTATAAATATCCGGGGAGGAAAGCTCTCGGAAGATTTAACTGAGTATTTTTGAAATTATAGGGCTAACTTGAAAATGGACAAAAGAAAGTGTTCAGGAATGCGAATAGAATCAGCACAGATATATATTCACTTAGTCTGGAGTATGAAATTTCTCGAAGTACCGGGATGGCGAAAGTATGCTGTAAAGCATTGCTGTTCTCAAGGAGGGGTTGAGGGCAGCATATTCCCCAGTATCTCAGATGTCAAGAAGATAAATAAATTACACAATGTCCATTTCAAGAATATTTCGGCAAAAATAAAGCGCAGGTTAAGCAGTTCATGAATATCTGGATAATGAACTTCTAACAATTGTATAGATCAGTCTCCCACCCCATCCATGACCAATAACGCGTCCCCCCTTAGATCATGCCATAATTCCCATAAAGATTTTTATTGCGACACTCTCCTATTACTGAAAGTCAATTTTTAAGATTTACTGAATAATTTACTTGATCTGCCCCTTCTCCAAATTATTCCTTTTCTTCATCTTGGAACCAATTATAGTGAGTTGAATTAATTACTAATCAAGTATGTTCCTCTCCGCCTCATCGCACACATTGCACAACGATGTCCTTTTTATACATATATTTTAGAAAAATATATTGAATTTTATGATAGTGAAAGGAAAAATATTCCCCACCAAGAATTTAGATGGGGCGGTCTGCGTCATTATCCCCTCACGCGCGAAGCGCCTAATAATCCGGGAGGAGGGGGAGACCCAAGAGAATAAAACCCAGATGCACTGGACCTGCATGCAACCGGTTTCGGGTATATGTAACAGGGGAAAGACCCCTCAAGATCAATCTTGGTATTTCTTTTTCTAAATTGTGGACGGGAAGTTTCGGAGCAAACGTTTGATGAATAGAAACAGAATAATCGCAGATAGTGTATATTCGTTTAGTGTGGAATATGAAATTACTGTGCTGCAAACAGTGCTTCCGGCAAGGAGGGGCTGCGGGCGGCGGCATATTCCCAAGAATAGAGATCAATTGCGCTAAATCAATTTCAATTTCAAAAATATTTCAACAACGACCAATATATTGTTTTGTTCCGTGGTGGAGGATTCTCCCCGATGGCACATTGTTAGCTTCATCGCCTTGTAATCAAGGCGTCCCTGGTTTAATAACCGGTGGAGACACATAGTAGTTCGGATCCCACTTTAAGCTGTAGGCCCAGTCCCGATTAGCTTTACTATGCATAAAATGCAATTAAATCAATGTTTCATGGTCGCAAGAGTGTAAAACATCTGAGTCACATAAAATATAACGTTTAGCTTGAATTAACAGTGTTACCTTCTCAAAGCATTTAAATAGAAATGGCATATGCATGGTTTCGTTACACATTCCAACTTTAGGCCAAAACCTAAATAGTTTTACTAAATTAAAAAAAATACTCTCAAAAGAGGAACACTGAAAAATTTGTTTAAAAGCAGATTTTCATGCCCCAAATATCGTACTAACAATAATATTACATACGCGTGTATGCATAATCACACAATAGCAGTAAAGTGGAAAATAAAATACGAAAATTGTATTTATTTTAACTCCACATACATACATGCACCTCCATAAGTGTGTTATGTATTATGTATCTGCATGTCTGTGTTAACTTATATTTCTGTTATTGGCCTGCAACCGTGGCGGAGTGGTTGGCACAGCGCTCTACGACGCCATGTGTCCTGGGTTCGAATCCCGGCCTGAGCATGGATGTTCTTTGTGATTGTGCCTTCATCAATTTCACAATATCATCACTCATCCTCATTTTCGCGATTAGCCAAAACTCGATTAAAAGCGACGCGAAATAACAAGAAATCAAAATGATTCGTAAATATGTTTCATTTTTCAGGACGTACTGGTAACCTTCATTTTTCACCCCCTGGAAGTTTTTTTGCCCTAGTCCATGTCTATGCAAGAATACGTTTATCTACGAATACGACAATTCTATTTATTACGTAAGGCATTATACAATATACCCCGAGGAAATATCATTATTTACGAGATTTTCTTCTCTCAGAAGATGTAAAATTGGGTTTTCATGTTGTTGTTTTTCCGTGAAGCACTGTTCTTCCGTCGAGTAGCTAATCTGGAGTACGTACATTTAAATCTTCTTACACATCTCACTATGTCCGAACAAACTGTCGTACAACATGATTTTTACTCGCCAAAAGTCGTACCATTTGTTTTTATTGCGCTTTCTGTCTTGCCAAGACAAGCAGAATGTCCTATTGCGCATGAAATACATATGAATGGCTTATTGCAGAAAGGGACCTGAGTCACTTTTGCACAATTCTGAGAAAAACAATGAAAAATCGTATAATATTAATAGTGTAAGAAAGAAATGTGCCGTTGTTGGCTCAAATATTCAACATAATGAATAGTTAATTTTGCAACACTCAATGCACCCCCCTGCAGTATGCTGCTAGACACAGTGGAGATGAAAAAATTAACTCCGATACCTCAAAAATGTGACTCAGGTTCCTTTCTGCAATAAGCCATTCATATATAACAGCGATGTACGTAACGTATCTAACCGTTATGGCCAGGGTTATGTCTGTCCGGTTGTCCCTAAGCTAAAACATAGCACCAGCTATCGTAAGGCACAACCAACACCCCCCAGCTATCAAATTTCTCTTGGAACCTTGAATATATGTGTACGACAGAAACACACTATTAGATTGTAGTAGAAAAGGTCATATGGTTCAAGAATAGTAGAATTTGATTACAAGTAGCAAGAATGATTTCGAAGGATTTAAATTTGAAACAGATTTTCGTAGTGATTAATTCTGCATAGGTATAATAGTTCTGCAGTTGCGATGAAAAGATCTAGTATTGAAATGCAAATTGGAAGCCCTTTTAATACTAATCTTTTCATCACGATTTCCCTCTATTGATCGCTCTTCGGTCTGATTTTCCGTGTGACTATGATATGTACCGAGATTCCATGTAACACTTTCCTAGTCTTCCACGTTCATGACAAACATGCCACTCTCAATATAGCAACTGCTACCGATATTTTCATTTGATACTACAAAATTTATGAGGATAATCCGAGCTTTTTCTCTTGGAAAGATCGACATCTACCATTTATTCCCAGCCGGTCATTCACGCCAAAAATAGTTTATGCCTAGAGGCCATACCAGATGCGCTGTCCTGTTGAGCGATCATATTTCACGGCATGGTCCACTGCGTTCTTTCACCTCGTGTCAGTTCAAATGTGTGTGATCTTCCTTTGAGACAAGTGTTTCGGAAAGCAGTGTCTGTCGAAGATTTGTAAAATGAAAAGTGGCGACGATATCAGCAGAAAGAGGAAACGGTGCTACTCCCGGCTCCCGAGAAAGAAATCCCGACAAGCTTCTGTACTTCGGGCATATTGGCAAACCCACAGGTAAGTGAACATTGTTAAACTTTTATTTATTATAATTGTAGCATTTTAAGAATATGGCATGGTGCAATCACGTATCAGAATTACATTTATACTAAATTCATTCTGAGAATATACAGTCACCGCAAGAATTCCCAGCAATTAAAGAACAGAATATTTACAATAAAACTGAATTCCGAAGCCGAAGTGGTCTATTTTGTCTACCCCCGTCGCGAACCTGTGAATGCAGCGCGCTGTGACGCCAGAGTTCCGGGTTCAAATCCCAGTTCGGACATGGATGTTTGTGATTGTTTGTCCTCAATGAACAAGTCGAGATTTGACATCAATTGAGATGAGTTTTGTGTGAGGAAAGCTGCCCCTTAGGGGCTTCACTTTAATAAAAAGAAAATAAAAAGGATCTGAGTGCCATGCGAAAGACCCGGGTTTGATTTCCGGGTAGGTGATCTAAGGTTGGAGTTTTTCCGGCCTTGTACCCGTATAAAGCGGCTCTGGGGCTGCCCCAGTCTCAAATCAATGGGTACCTGGGGAGGGGGGGGGGGGCTAAAAGCTGCAGTAGTATGGGGCTGATCACCACCTCCAAAATGGTCCAGTTCGAGAATGTGTGGGGCCCTATCCCCACATCCTCTAAATGTGCCTTCATGCCACAGTGGTACGCACAGGTAACTTTATCTTTTTATAGTGTTTGCAATGGAATTGAAATATTAAAATATTATACTGGCATAAATAGGCTACTTGTATTTAGTGCATGAAATGTTTCATTGCATTAGTGATAAGAGCTTTCGAAATGATTGATTTAATAGTTAATTGGTTCTAATGTAGCCATTATGTAAAATTCATACATCCACAACCCGAAATCCGGACAGTCGGGCCGACCTGCGTGCGAAGTGATTAGCATAGCGTGCTAAAACGCCGGGTGTCCTGGGTTCGAATCCCGGCCACGGCGTAGAAGTTTTTTTTGTGAGTTGCCGTTCAACAATTTCATCTAATACGCATTCTTCATTATCGTTGCAATTATCCAAGTATCAGAAAGCGACGAATAATAACAAAATTAATCAGTCAATCAACGGACACTCGGTTCTAGGATCAGATCCAGGTACCCGGTTCCGCCGAACTTTATATTGTTTGCCATCTCTAGTATATACGTATGTAATCATGTATTATTTATACGCGGATCTTCCCGATGCCGTAGTGGTTACGTCGTCGTCTTGTAATCAAGGAATCCCGAGGTCGATACCCGGTGCAGGCACATTGTGGTTCGGACTCCACTTTAAACTGTAGGTCCAGCTCTGGCTAGCCTTTCTGTGCATAAAACAAATTTAAAAACAAACTCTACATTTATTTATGCATATATAGTATGGTCCGTTATCTACATTTATAATGGAAGAATAGTGTGTTTTACAATAATAAAAATAATGTAGTAACCAGCCCTGTTACGGAAACGCCACTGCTTTAGAAACATATTTGTCTCTCAGACTCAAACTCTCGGACCAAATTCCAACTTCATATTTTTCTTGGTCCGGAACACACTTCACCAATTTCATGCCACCACTTCCAGTCCATCATTTAAAAGCTACCCAGTTAAAAGCCAAAAGACATGTTGCTTTCTTTTCATCTTCTAAACCTGTTGTGTGTTGGGGCGAAACCACCCGCCGTGTTCCAAACCCTCTTTCTACAAGGTCATTAGGCGACCGCGAGCAGCTGCAGTGAACCTGCCGGCCGGCAACAGGGTTGCCCTGTCAAGAAAAGTGAAAAAAAGTCTGATATTTCACAAATAAAATGAATTAATTAATTATGGGGACGTTGATGCAGAAAATGAAAATATCGATCAGTGGTTCTCTAGAAACATCCTTTCTCAGCGTTCAGTTAAAATTTGAAAATTATCTGTCTACTGGTTCTCGAGATAATCGTGACTAAAGTTACGCCCATAAGCTTACATGGAAAATTGCTCAAACCTTCGCCGGGGTAGGAGATCGCCTTAAGCAAAATTATTTGGGGGGCTCTGTCCCCACATCGTCAATATTGGGGGGGGGGCTCGAGCCCCCCAAGCCCCATGGAGTCGGCGCCTATGGCCAAGGGCCTAACTTTGGAGGGCGGGTCAGAACTGAGAAGTTTTTCATCCCATAAAATAACTGTTACCTCTTACCTTTGCGAAATCACAAAATATATACTCTTTATTACACTGCTCCTCAAGTCCTTCCACACTTTGCTCCTCATTCTATCAGGACCATCAGGATGTGCCTGCCGTTAGGCGGAACCTTGTGCCTTAAGCAGGGGCAAGGGAGGACTATGCCCCACTCAAATCTCTCCCTTCCTATGAATAAGACACACAGGAGGGGTGTGCGGGACAGAATTTTTTGGGTCGGGACGGGATCGGGACGGGAATTTTTTTTAAACCCCGAAATGTTCGAAATTTCCCAAAGCTCTGAAAATCTCGAATTCTACACGTCATTTTCAATTTAAGTTACTGTTTTTGCATTTCTCGAATAAGAACTAACAATTTCCGATAAGTTCCAGAAACGTACAATGCAGAAAACGTCGAGAATTGGCGACTTTTTAAAATGACCATTCGGTATTTCTCGACTGCTCGGGATCCCGAAAAGTCGGGAAGTCATTTCCTGAAGTCGGGATCGGGACGGCTAATCGCTAGGGAACGGATTTTAAGGTGCAGCACTTTTCCAAAAATATAGCCGTTTTCACTCATATCGATCGTTCGAGACATGTATTTTAGGACATGAAATCAACTAAAATTAGCACAATTTGTTGCAATTTTTCGTGAGATTAGGACATTTATTCCCCTTTTACCCTCTCTTTGATGCTCCATCTTCTCTTCCTTCCAATTCTTTCATGTTTTGTTAAAAAATTGGACAGAAAAAGGAAATGATTTTCACTCTTCTTGAGCAGCTACATAAAATCCTATAGTCTCATTTTGTAGACCAGAACGAGCTATACAATTGTATAATATAATCATTGCAGCCTCAATAGTTCCCAAGAGAATGTAGCAAAACCCGCGACAGAAAACACAAACTTCAAAAAAACCTATTCGGCAGAATAGGGGGGTGTTGGAAACTTTTGGGGATGTAAGTTTGGGGATGTTAAGTGCATATTCTGGACCGTTTTTAAAATGTTTGCCCTAATTCAATTTGTTCATAGATGTTTCCAGAGATTAACCCCCTCCCCCTCTTCACGTAACATTTCAGAAGAAAAAATATGTCAAATGCAGGAAAAATGGAAAATAGATTTTTGTGATAATGTTAACATTTCAGTCTAACGTTTCGAATATTGCTTTCCGAAAATGTTCAGTACTTGATTTAATCAATCGTTAGATAAAACACAAGAGATGACATTGAAAAACACAAAATTTAAACATATTATTACCAGGAATCATTTCATGCAATTCTTAAGCTAGTTATAATGAAATGGAAACATTTGCGCAATATTGTTTAACTGTATTTGTATGGTTCTTGTCGTAGGTGTAACTCGGAGTTCATCTTGGGGGGTGCCCAATTCATCGATGAAATCTCAGTGCATGGGTGCGTGCGCGCTTGCTTGTCTGAAGTACAGGGTCCTCCGTTCAGCCTTGAGCGCCTTGACGGCGGCACGCTTAACGGCCGTCCGGACGCCAACTACCGTCAAATCCCGTGCGATATCTCCGATATTAAAGCCGCTAGCTTCGAAATGATTTCAAGTTCTCAGAATTATAGTTACAATTACATTCGAAATAAGCACGTTAATTGTCACGGGGGATGTTGGAAATATTATCCTCGTGCATCCACTCGTTTTTGGCACGGATTTAGGAAATTTCTGGGCTGATCCCGGATATTTGTTTTAAATTTTATGAAATAATAGGCTAACGATTTGCCATAAAATGTCTTTTCTTGTTCCTTGGTCAGATAATTTAGGCGTTTATGTTTAGAAATCGTCTCGTGACATTTCTGAGTGGTATTCATTGATTGATTGATTGAGTTGGTGTTTTAAGTCCACTTTATGCACAGTATGGTTAATCGCGACTGGACCTACAGTTTAAAGTGGGATCCGAACCACTGTGCCTCCACTAGGTATGGAACCCGGGACCCCTTGATCACAAGGCGACGATGTTACCACTACATCATCGAGGAGGAGCGTAGAGGTAACGTCGTCGCCTTGTAATCAAGGTGTCCCGGGTTCGATACCCGGTGGAGGCACATGGCACAGTGGTTCGGATCCCACTTTAAATACTGTGGGTCCAGTTCCGATTAGCCTTATTGTGCATAAAGTGGACTTAAAACAATAAATCAATCAATCAATGGATCAATCAATCAAAAAACATCTAGGAGGCACACAAGTTGTAAAAGAAAGAATGCATTAGCGTCCCGTGAAATTATTTGCGCCTTATTAAATCAATATTGATTACAGCCTGCAAAAAAATTGGATCCAAAAATTTTCTTGCTCACGTCATTGTTCTATGTAATGCATTGTAAATTACCAGAACCACTATGTGCCTGAGTGAGTGGTATTCATGTTTCACAGGTATAGTGTTCTTTTGTGACTGTTTTAGTCACATGTGCTTCTTTCGAAGATAACAGCTTTTTCAGTGTCTAATCCATGAAAATAATGAAAAATGTTCAGCACGTTTAGTTTTATTTGATTTCATTTATTTTACTTCCGTTTTGTGCCACTTTTTGCTAATTTGCGAAGATGGACATGAGTGATATGATGAAATTGATGAATGAACACTCACAAACATCCATGCCCAGGCCAGGAATCGAACCTGGGACTCCTGACGTGGTAGGGCGATGTGCAGAACGATTAGTACCTATTTTGTATTTTGTTCTTATTTGCCTCCTTATTTTGGGAGTTTTTAGTGCCTATCAATCCTCACCCTGTTTATAAGCCCTTATTTAACCTCACTTAGATTGGTAATAGTGATGACCGTGGATGGTGTAAATTATATAGGACACTGAAAAGTCTCATATAAAAATTATGTAACATTTTCAGAAGAGTCTTTAATGATGAAAACTTTTCTTAATCGCAGAGACTTTATTTCTAATATATATATATATATATATATATATATATATATATATTTATATATATAACAGGCAAATTATTGTGTGGGTTCGAGCCCCACAGGCTCATTTAAGTTGACGCCACTGGCACTGTCCCCTATTTTTGTTTCACTAAACTACAATAATTTCTTTAGGCTGGGTGTACTTCGGGCTTCATGGCAATGCTGGCGTCGAAAGCGTAGGGACGGGAGAGTACGGCCCTTAATAATTAAGAAAAAATATTTTGGAAGGTGGCAGAGATGACAATTTTGGTACCAGTTTCATAGATCGGAGACACATTAAAATCAGATATTTTGTGTTTTGCATGGTTCGTACTTACCAATTGTGTATTGCGGAACATAGTTCAAGGTGCCATTATGCTTTTTACACGAAAACAAACACTTTTTCTACTGAAAAAACGCATTTATCTAAGTGCTACTGAACGCACGTAACTGTGCGATATCGCTTACTTTGTGAATGATATCGCTTCTTTTGTTTTCGAATATCAGTGTTTTCCAACCTTCTTCACCGAAAAACACCTACTATCGTGTTCGTCACGTCTGCAAATTGTACATTATGCACGGGTAGCTGACGGACAGACCCACGAACCATTCCGATAAGGTTAGGTTAGGCAAGCATAGTTAAAAAAAAGGGGGGTTGGAAACACTGACATGATTTCCGGGTCAAATAGATACCACGATGAAAGAAAATACCTCGACTAACGTTGGAAACCTTAGAGAAACTCATTTCCGTAAGTAGTTTCTTCTGTAAAAATGAAGCAATGTGTCTTCGATGTATGAAACTGTTACCGACAATTTTTACTGTAATGACCTACTATGTTATGATAATTATTTCAAATTCATTCCTGCAACAAATACAGTTACAATCATTAAAGTGTCAATTACAATTATAATCAAAATAAGCAAGTACCTTGTCACAACAGATGATGGAAATATTGTCCTGATACATCCACACGGTTTTGGCATGTTTTTCGGAAATGTCAATGTACGCGCAACAGTTCAGCTTCTGAAATTGCTACAATTTCTCTCCTGATATTCTTCTTTAGTTCTTCTAATGTCTGACGGTTTGTTGCATTGACTTTATTTTACAATTTCCCCCATAGATAAACATGTTACTAACGCTAACCGATAAATCAGGAACGGGAGAAGAAGCCACGTTAGTTTAGGGCTTGAGATGTCGCGGGTTCGAGTTACGAAGTGAGCGCGAAACACTTACGTCCATGTAGACATGCACACTGAATCGTTTGATTTCGCTAAATTTGGCGGGAAACTGGGAAATGGCACAACATGCGATAAAAATGTGAGAGAAACATTGCAGAAATGTGAGATTGTTAAAGAAAGTTAAATTAAAACAAGGCTGCAAATCTGAAACTTAGAAATTACAACTATGGAACAAAAGCTCTCTCTCATTGATGAAAAACAACACATGAAGGAAGACACTTCTTGTGATCAAAATGTGATAAAAGTATTGTACGCCAGTGAGTTATTTTCAAAGAAAATTAAATTTGGAAAAGGGTAGATATCACTTTCCATAACGAGTTCAACAATGAACGAAAGGTCCCATTGTTGCTGGGAAAGGAGAGTTAAAGTCACAGTGTGTGATCAAAACGTGATAAAAATATTGCAGGATAGTGAGTTTTTTCAAAGAAAATTAAATTTAGAAAAGACTAGATATCCTTTTTTCAAAACGAATTCAACAATGGACGATAGGTCCCATTTCTGCTCGAAAAGGAGAGATAAAGTCACATTTTTTTAAAATCAAAATGTGATAAAAGAATAGTTTCTTTTAAAATAAAATTAAATTTAGAAAGATAGGCTAGATATCCTTATTCAAAATGATTTCACAACGGAAGTAAGGTTCCATTGTTCCCTGTAAATGGAACCTTGCTTCGTTAGAGAAGAATATTAATCGTGGATCAATTACTCCACCACTAACATTCCCCATAATTCATTCACAGATATTTAACCGACTCTCGTTCTCAATTTGTTCACAAGGTTTCGCATGATATTTCTGTGTGGAACAGGCACACCTGGGAATTCTGTTGAAAATCGTCTACGAACATCCCTTCAAGAATTTGTAATCAGATACGAATCGTACATAAAACGTTTCGTTGTATTGATTGATTGAGTTGGTGTTTAAAGTCCACTTAAAGGCTAATCGGGACTGGATCTACAGCTTAAAGTGGTATCCGAACCCGTATGCGCCTCCACCTGGAATCGGGGAGGCCCTACGTTTTGTTGTAATGTGTGCGTGTGTGCCATTATTAAAACTATAGCAAAATACAAAATAACAGTTGGAACACTATACGCTTAATAAACACTGTATAAAACAATAGAAAATCGCAAGAACACTTGTAACACGCACCCACTTTCAAAATACGACTGAACTGAAATCGCAAAGTTACTGAAATGGAATGGGGTTAAGAAAGAAATCCACAAGTTATGCTCAAAGTCATGTGTTTCAGTTGGCACTCTGGCGCCACGAGCTGTTAGGAAACTTAAGTTCCCTTTTAGCGTGTCTTGCTACCAAAGCTACGCGAAATTTCCTAAAAACATGCCAAAAACTAGTGGATGCACGAATACAACATTTCCAACATCCCCCGTGACAAATAAAGTGCTTACTTTGAATGTAATTGTAACTATAATTCTGAGAACTTGGAATCATTTCGAAGCTAGCGGCTTTCATAGCGGAGATATCGCACGCAAGTTGACGGAAGTTGGCGTACGGGCGGTCGTTAAGCGTGCCGCCGTCAAGGCGCTCAAGGCTGAACGAAGGACCCTGTAGTAGTAATAAGAACAGATATAATATGACTCTTGCATAAAAGATCACACTGCGAGCACGAAAATTTTTAGGACTATTTCTTTGCAAACTGGTTATGCATATTATTAACTAAACATAGCGACAGCATCCCACGATGTTACTCTTTACAATCTTGCTTTACCTAAGCACATGTCCCCTGCCACCTCCTGTTCTAGCTTCAGTTAGAAAATATGCCTATATATATATATATATATATATATAATTGTATAATTTTAATAGTTCTATGAAGCGAGTGAATTCTAAATTCTGCTGGAATTTTCAAATATCTGTTTAAACAATGATTCACAAACTGAAATAAAGTAACGAAACTCTCTATATACGTATTTAGAGCATGGCCATGAAGACTTAAAAATATAGTTTTGCAGGTTAAGTGGTAGAGCAGCCACAGGCTGAATTTCTACCACGAGGACTTCACCAACTTATTTGACAAAAACTGTGTTGATCTTTTAGTTTCTAATGCACATCGCTGTTCGAGCGTTAAATTATACAATGCAGTGGCCATTAAGAAACAGTATATTTGAGATTGGTAAAGTTACGTCAGTCAATATTGCGTATTGTAGCATCACATAGCACGAGTTGCATGAGCACGAAGAGCGAAGAACCGGGTAGGAATTCTACCGCTGTCGTCTGCTTCAGAAGGCAGGAAGGGTCACATGAACCAATCACGGTAGACCTATCTGCTCCGTACGCTGGCGTACGAGAGAGCATTTACGCGCGTGCTGTAGAAATCGAAGCTTTCCATCCAGAAAGGCAGCAAGGAATATAGAATCCTGTACGCCGAACCTGCTCGGCGTCCGGCCGGGAAAGGCATTTAAAAGAGATGCTAGAACGAGTGTTGAGAGTGGAGCGTTGCAAGCGGATCGCGAAAAATAGCTATTATAATGCCATGAAGGTCAAACATATATGAAATTAGTCACGTTTTACTTTATAATCACAGCATTTTAGCATTTTTGAAATTTTAAATCTGGGAACGCCGGGCGTACGGGCGTACTATAACGCTACGCCACTGCCTGATATTGCTTTTGAACGAAATCGGTCAAGGAATTTCATATTGAAGACTTATACCCTTACAAAACTTTGGAGAATACACTTGGCGCTGTTGAGAGTTTATCTTTCAAATACTGAACAAGAGACTCTAGGGAATTAGGAGTCATGTGCTTCTTTGCCTTAAAAGAAAACTAAATAACATGTGCAAATAAACGCATGGCATGTTAACTGCAAAGGCAATGAATTTTCACTTCTAAATTGAGGTAATGCTTTCTTTATTGTCAATTATTTAAAAATTTTAATAGCATTTATTTAACTTTCCAACACAAAGACCACACACAATGAACCAAACGAAATTTTTCTCTCCACGTATTCCAGCAGGCAGTGGCAATGGCAAGTGCCGTCGTGCCCCCACTGGTGCACCTATGGTCAGATGTAAATTTGGGACTTAGTTTTTTTTTTTTTGTTTAATTCCTTATACTTTCTTAGCTTCCTCTGAAAAGTTGGGAAATATGCCATCATGTCAGGGAACAGACTAGATAAAAAGAGGAAGACAATTTTTACTAAATTTATATCTTTGCAAACTGACAATAACTTTAATTTAATAGGGTGCCAGTAATTTCATAGGGCACCACGACGTTAAGGCTTTTCTATATTTGTCTGTTTTGCTTGTTCGGCATCCCATTTCATCTTAGCACCCAGGCAACCACCCCACGTGGACCCCCTCCCTTTTACAACTCTCTTTCTAATATATAATTTATTTTACAAAGGGCCTCTCCGATGGCGCAGTGGTAGCATCGTCGCCTTGTAATCAAGGGGTCACGGTTCGATACCTGGTGGAGGCACATAGTGGTTCGGATCCCACTTTAAGCTGTAGGTCCAGTCCCGATTAGCCTTACTGTGCATAAAATGGACTTAAAACACCAACTCAATCAATCAATCAATATTTTACAAAGGTTAGAACTCCTAGAGCCACAAAAATGGTCACATACATCAACTATAGACGTGAATGAATCACTTAGGTTCTTCATGAAATACTTGCCGTTAATATCGAATACTCAGTCAGTAAATTTTATATTGGTACTTTATGAATATCCGTTGGAAGAAATTATACCTATACAGTGTCACTGCTTTTCAACTCAACACTTTCGGTTTCTTTCTGTCTGGTTTCATTTTTTCTACCTTCTTCAGCCAGTTTTGCAGTAAAGTTTCAGACATTGTTACACTAAGCAGAACGACAACGAACTGAAATGCTACACTGAGGCATTTGACTGTTCTCTTCTCTACCACTCCAAAATCATCCATATCGCCCAAGTTACAGAAAAATAGTGTTGCTAACCATAGCAACAGAATTCACTACAAGGCGTTAAACCTGTATCTTTCAATTTCTTTCCTTACTTTTATTGTACATTTTTCACATGAAAGAATCGAAAGGACATTGTAAATTTGCCATGCTGCACATTCCACCCTCCTTCCTTGAGACTTTGGTTTTAGTTAATCGAAAGGTCCATTGGACTACGCTTCTTGTAGAGCTACAAATGGTTCCTTTCTGTTAATGTTGAAGTATTGTCATTCCATTGTTGATATAAAAATCCATGGGTGTTCCACTTTTCTGCTGGGGGGGGGGGATGTTCATCAAAATTTGGGAGGGTGTTGGAGGGGGTGTTAGGGAGTTTGGATAAATCACTGGACCGCGCTTTCCAGATTTGACCAGCGTGCATCAGACTGGTGTACCAAAAATGACGTCAAATTCGATGAAATACGAAAAGCTTCATATTGAAACAAATGAAAGTTAGATTCGGAATGCGCACGCACGCGTTTATCAGGAAAAAATCACCATCAGTGACTAAATCACGGAAGATATATCATGAACATTATATATTTTGACTTAACGACATCTTATTTTTGCATGTGCACGACGAATTTAAGTGGTATTCTTTTGTAAAGATATCGAATTTTGCAAATGGATGCTTTCCTGCATGTAGCAGCAAAAGATGGACGCATGTTTTGATGTATCGGTATATTTTATTTCACGTTGCGTGCAAATGAAGGAGAAGTATTATTTAAAATGTCGACAGTATATCCCAGCATCTAGTTTATTCGTCCTCCGTGCAAAAAAATCAGCGTGACATTTCGTACTATTACATACAGAACGCATATCACGAATCAGAAGCGCTGCGACGCCAAGGGTGCCGGGTTCGAATCCCGGTCGGGCTTGGTTGTTTGTGAATGTCCATTCATCAATTTCATCATTTCATCACTCATCCCCATCTTCGCAAATTAGCCAAGAGGCACAAAACGCGAAGTACAATAAACTAAATCAAATCAAATCAAACGAATCAGAAGAAGCTTCAATGCAGACGACGCCATTTTGATTCACCAGCCGCACCACCTCTTGAGGCTGGTGTAAATTGATGACGTCATGGTTTAATCTGTTGAAAGCTTTGGTGCTCCCCGGTGAAATACGGAAAGCCGAAGCGTGCATCAGCGGTGCACCAGCCCGTCCACCGGTGAAATCTGGAAAGCGCGGAGAGCATCAAAGAACATATAGGGGCTATCCACCGGAAGGAAGTGCCTTCGCGCGGACGCCATACTTGTAGCACAACAACTTCCGGTTCGTAGGCTCACAACATGCCGCTAAAGGGAGCTGAGATTGTGTCATGTATGAAAGGAACGAATGAGTGTGTACAAGGAGGATGTAAACTACGATCAGGGCTAAATAATTTTTCATGGATCTTTCTTCATCAATTTCCTCGAGATCTAGGCGCCAAAATTATTGCATTGAAGCTGTCAGGCGTGAAAATTGGAAGACCATTAGCAGGAGTAGACTGCGCAGTAATGACAACGGAAAGAAAAAAAAAACACATTCCGATCCAGACTTCGGAAAAAATGATAGTTTAAAAGTAGTTTATTCCCTGCATTTTTTTGTACTAAATGTCCGAAATTTATTGAAATTAGCAGTTTTTATTCCAGAATGCAAAATAAATCATCACCCGAGGGTGAAATTGTGTGTATAATTATTATTATTTTTTTTTTAGTATCGGGTAATGTTGAATATTTTCTGCTCCTATAATCTCCCAATTTAGTCGGGAAATAACATTATTTTTCCCGTTTTGAACGTCAGGACTTTAAAAATACCCCGTCCTGTTTCCTTCCCAACCAAAAATTTTGCGTCCCGCACCACTTGCACTTCATTAAAAGTGAAGAGAAATCATTCAAATCTCGATTTTCTCTCTGTTTTAGTGATATGAGCAAAAACATTACTTTTCCTTTCAAAAGATGCTCGGTCATGACCAGATAGGTTACACGTTAAGTTCTTGAAGTACACACGAACTGTCTTAAATTTTTGTGTAACCAGATTATTTTTGTGTGTGTGTAACCAGAGGAAATATTTTTTTGTGTAGCCAGAAAATTAATTGCGGGTACTATTATTAATTTTCGTCTTTTGCAATGGAAATCTTTTCAACATTGATAGATAGAGTGCCTCCCCGATGGCGCTGTGGTAGCATCGTCGCCTTGCAATCAAGGGGTTCCGGGTTCGATTCCCGGTGGAGGCATATTGTGGTTCGGATCCCAATTTAAACTGTAGGTCCAGTCCCGATTAGCCTTACTGTGCACAAAGTGGACTTAAAACACCAACTCAATCAATCAAATCAACATTGATGGAGAAGAGGTCCTAGGTTTGAACACCATGGTGAGGCAATGGTGTGTCATTGTGTTTGTCCCATCATTAATTTTTCCAGTTTATTATTCATCTTCATCGTCATGTTTAACACAAATAGCAGAAAATTGACTTTAAAAAACAATGAGCGTTTTGTATTTCTGCGTTCAAACGAGAACGAAACCAGCAAGTGTGCATTATCGCATCCCTCTGACTCGTCCTGACTGAAGAAAGAAGAAAAGAAGCTCCTTTTTCCGTTTTTTATATGTCCGTACATCTCGCACTTTTTCACTTAAAACATAAATGTATGCATTTAAGCGCTCTCGCTCTGTAGGAAAAATTACTTTCTATTTAATATGTAGGCTACAAATATCGCCAATGAAACGACGATCAGCAAATGGATCTCATCTTGGAAAAATGCCGTATTACTTCCTAGTTGCTCATCCAATTGATATGCAAAGGCCTCTACTTTGCCCTGATATCTCTTATTCTCCTCCTCGTCAAGTGCTTTTATATGATCCATTTCATCCGGTATACAAAACGAGAAGAAATGCCACAAGTACACGCTTGAATTACCCGGCCGCCGTGAACCGGAAGTTGTTGTGCTACAGTTCGACAATCGATTGTTCCGTTCGATATGTTTTTGTTTACTCGTGGATAGCCCCTATACAATTTTGCCAAACAAAGTTTTCTTAGTAATGGGTAGTCATACAAATACAATATTGGTCTTGTTTTGAAGCTCTTTGCATCTGTTTTTAAAATGCAATATCATTGTCAATTAACATTGCGAAACGTATTTTATACACATTTTTATTCAGCGGAGTAAAGATGTACGTGGAACGTGACACCACCACACGCATTTGACTTGCAGCGTCCGCAGTTCAATGAACATCGCTGTGTGCCGTTTTACCACGTTCCGCGAACAACTTTACTCCTCTGAATAAAAAGCTGCATAAAATAAGTTTCGCAATGTGAATTGACAATGATAATGCATTTTGAAAACAGACGCTAAGAGCTTCTAAACAAGACCCAATATTAAGAAAACGTTGTTTGGCAAAATTGCTAAAAACTGTTTTTTGACAAATATTGAAAACCGGAAAATTAATAAGTCTGTTTAAAAACTTTCTGCCTGCAACCAGGGACGTAGCTGGGTTGATCAGTTTGGGGGGCTCAAACGTAAGATTTTTTCTATCAAACTATTATAAATTAACGAACTATTTATACACCATATAGGCCTATGCTGTATACATACATTATACAGGGTGTCATTATAATGGCGCCCACGGACCACGGAAACGTATAGAGGACATCAAAACAAACAAATTTTCTTAGTAACTTTTTTCTCGTTGGTGCATCGTTTCGGCGCTACAGTCGTTCAAAGAAGCCCGTTTTGCCGCCTGAATGCTGGCAACCCAACACAACATTTGATAGCATTTGTGACGTCATATCCCGTCGTGAAGCGATGCGTTACAGGGTTGCAAGGAACACACATATTCTGTGAAAAATGACATAGCTAAAATCAGCCACATTATGTACCGTAAAACAAAACGAGAAAACACGTTTTGTAACTTAAATACGAAAAATGGTAGAAAGAAAATATAATTCAAGTGGAAGTGGTCATATCGAATTTTGTCTCAGCTTGTATGTCAAATATTTGCAAATCTACTTACCAAGTTGGCATCTACAATTTAGTCTATCCACTTCGTCTTTCTAATACTAGTTGTCTGTGACACATGAACAGATGACAAAATAGAAATGAAAGAACTCGCGGATATAAGTAGTAGTAATACAAGATCTCCGTCGACTGTGTTTATCTATGAATCGGATACACATGTAATAGTTTGCAACTGTGAACAGGGCACTATATTGGTTACTGATTCATCATTATATTGTTACTGTGGTTGTACGTGTTTTAGCCGTAATGTAACAACGTGAACCTCACATACTTCCGTTATCAGCACAAAAGTACCACAAGGCATCTGCACACAAACCTGTAGATATCAACCTTGCAACGAGATTTGCAAACATAAATAGCCACATGTAAGTTGTAAGTACAATAAAATTTATTGTTGTTGATATTTGACATGTAGGCTGAGACAAAATCCGATAATGACACTTCATTTTGAATACGTTTTTACCATTTTTCATATCGTTGGTTCACTTCCCCCTTCCCCTGAGATGACCGCTGATCTTCTGGCTGGTAGGCTATAATGTTCGGTCTTCTGGACGCATTCGTTTTACAGCTAATAATGTGGTTGGTAGTTTGTCATTTTTCACAAAATTTGTGTGTTCCTTGCAATCCTGTCGTGAGCTGTTTCGCAGCAGGAAATGACGTCACAGATACGATCAAATGTTGTGTTGGGTTGCCAGTATCCAGGCGGCAAAACGGTCTTTTTTGAACAGCTGTAGCGTCGACTTGACGCACCAACGAGAAAAATGTTACTGAGAAAAGTTGTTTGTTTTGATGTCCTCTACACGAATCTGTGGTCCGTGGGCGCCATTAAAATGACACCATATATATATATATATATATATATATATATATATATATATATATATATTTACTTCGCTTTTCTGACACTTTTTGGCTAATCGTGAAGATGAAGATGACAATGAGTGATGTGAAATTGATGAGAGTACCATCATAAAGAACACACACGCCAAGACCGGGATTCGAACCCAGGACCCCTGGCATCGTAATGCACCTTGTTAACCACTGCACAACAAATAGAAACAGAAAACGTTTGATAAGTTATTTGCTTCTCCATAACTCATGATTATATTATAAGTATTATTCGCTGTATGACTAGGGATTAATTATATTTGTGTCTAGCCAACAACCAGAGGTCCAAAGTTCGGCCATTGGACAGGTATGGTTTTATCATGTCTGTCTTATCACCATTCCTTCAGCTCATCATTCATCCTCATCGTCGCATTTAACCCAAGAGGTAGAAAAACGGCGTAATATAGAAATATATAAATGATTAATTCGGTTTATTTTACTTCGCTTTTTTGACACTTTTTGGCTAATCGTAAAGGTAAAGATGAAATTGAATGATGTGAAATTGATGAGAGGACCGTCATAAAGAACACACACTCCCAGTCCGGGATTCGAACCCAGGACCCCTGGCATCGTAATGCACCTTGTTAACCACTGCACAACAAATAGAAACAGAAAATGCTTGATAAGTTATTTGCTTCTCCATAACTCATGATTATATTATAAGTATTATTCGCTGTATGACTAGGGATTAATTATATTTGTATGTCTAGCCAACCTAAGCAGCAGAAGCTTCCGCATTTGCAGGTGGAGGCTAAATGAAGAAAAATCACAGAAAGTCAGAAATATATACAAATTTTGTAACATAATACTTATAGAGCATGCAGACGGCTGTAAAAAAATTGCTACATACCTAGTTTCCTTCCTTAATTGAAACGTGGGTTATTCTTCATTATGCATGAGATCAACCACCCTGGGAGTCGAAACCCCGGATCTTGTGTGGTAATCAGACCCTCTTTTAGAATACCAATATGTTGGATATTTGGTCGATCAGTCGATCCTGATCCATTGTTTCCAGAGGAAGACAATCCGGCAGCTTCGATATTTTACTCGCGATGTAGGAAAACGAGATCACAAACACTTCGTGATGCTATCTTCTCGCGTTTACAGAAGTTTACCACCGCTCGGACAACAAATCCTACTTCAAACTAACAGATATCAACTGTCCACCAAATCAACAGATAAACCGACCGCTTCGATGTTTCTCCGAATTTTCAGAAAGTGGCCTTTCCCTCTTTGCAGGGCAGGTCATTAGCAGGAGAATTGAGCGCAAGTGAGAAGAACCGCTGTCATTCATTCCCGTGCCGAAAAAGGGACAAGCAATAGAATTCTGTTCTTGGAATTTGAAACGCATGGGGATATCTTTTCTGAACCATAAAATAATTAACGCAGAAAGTTCTAGCCACCCGTAGCTAAATCTTCCTGTCTGTGTCGTCCTTTCGGCGCCCATGGAGCCAGTGCAGGCCCAGATGAAGAGAAAGTCCGGGTTTTGGGGGGATCCTGGATCTGGTGTGCAGCAGGGAGGAAAAGTTCATTTTCAATAGGTCTCAAGACTTCCCTGACCGGGGCGGACCACAAAACCATTAACTGCATCCCCTCCCAATACATCTGTTTGTGTTCAAAAAGCAAGAAACAGGGAAATAGGAAAGAAATGCCTTGCTTGGGTTCGTGCTACTGAAAATTGAAGAAGTGCTTCAAACTGCAAGCAAAATTTCCAGCAAATACAGAACAGTTTCCTGGGGCCACATGGACGTTTGCCGGGGCCAGTGTCCCCCACCTAACAACATCCCTGCCTGCATCCTAGGCTACTAAAATTTCATAATGATCGGACAACCTGTTTTTCATTTACAGAATTTCAGAGACTCGAAAAAAAAAAAAAAAAAAAAGGTTAGCATAGATAAACGCAGAATTGAATAAGCTAAATTTTTATGTAATTCGTTTCGCAACGCTGTGCAGCGTTGACCTTGAAGTGGTCGAGCCAAGCCGAACCCAGTCAGTACAGTTCAGTGCAATGGCGATGCCACAACAGAAGGTGCAGTGTGTGATATGGCTTGTAGAAACTGGATCTGCTATTACTGTACAGTGGAACTTTCGACGCGAGTATGGTGGTGTTGCGTCTTCTGACAAAACCATTCGTCAATGGCTTAAGGCGTTTAAAGAAACTGGAAGTGTTCTGAAACAAAAGTCGCCAGGTAGACCGCGTGTTTCTGAAGAGGACATGGAAAGAATTCACACTTCATGCGTACAAAGCCCCAAAAAATCCTTGACACGACGAAGTCTTCAGTTGGGGATACCAAGATAGACTGTTCATAAAGTGGTGCACAAGAGGCTTTGTCCAACAGCTTACAAGGTACAACTTTTGAATGAAATTAAGCCTACAGACAAGACTAAGAGATCACAGTTAGCTCTTTCTATGCTGAACAAGATTGAAGAAAACAATGATTTTTTAAACGAAGTTAGTTTTACCGAAGAGGCCACTTTTCGTGTGAGTGGTACTGTTAACCGACACAATTGTCGCATTTGGGGCTCACAGCTGCCTCATGAGTTCATTGAGCATCAACGTGACTTGCCCAAGTTGAATGTTTGGTGCGGTCTTATGCATGACCGTGTTATTAGACCCTTCACTCCCTTAGACTTTTTCCTATGGCGAAGATGTCAACCATCTAAGGCAAAGAATTATTGCTTCTCTGGCAACCATCACCCCAGACATGCTGGTCAGGATGTGGCAAGAAGTTGATCGTTTGGATGCTGTGCTACAAACTAGGCACACATTAAAATTTACTAAATTGTAAACAAACTTGATAACATTACCTTCAAAAACATGTATTTACGTTTCCTGAGTTTGAGTTTTTAATAAAATATTTAGCTTCAAAACCATGGAGTTCTTTTATAGACACCCTGTATTATTCATTTAGAGTGAGCTTTCTATGCCATTTCAGAGTCTTACTCAAAACACACATGGCCTTCCATTGCATTACTCTATCTCTCCAGGACTTCACAAGTGTTTTCAGCACCTCAATGTAACCAGCATCATTCAACCGAAGACCCTGTGCAAAGAAGTGGGGTGTCCTTCGCTACTCACCACCCCTAAAACTATCACAGTTGTGGGAAACTTGGTGTGTATCAGAAGGATCCATACATAACTACGTCATTTCCCCTGTTCACCTTTTGATCGTGGTCAATTTTTTTCTTTGAAAAACAAAAACAGAGCAGGCCAGGTTCTTCTGGATGTCTCACCTTGTTCAGTATTCAAATTTCATTGGAGGTGTCATTGTTCTTGTGTGTGTCCTTTTCTCATCAGTCATCACTAGACCTCGGACTTTTAAGTTCTAAAAAGTGTGCTTTTAGGTTCCTAAAATAGGCTCTAAAAATCCTAAAATAGGTTCTAAAAATCCTAAAATAGGCTCTAAAAATTCTAAAATAGGTTCTAAAAATCCTAAAATAGGCTCTAAAAATCCTAAAATAGGCTCTAAAAATCCTAAAAATCTAAAGTTAGGCTGAAGTAGGTTAAAAAAAACAACTTAAAATAGTTCAAAATTCCTGAAAAATGCTGATTAAGTATAGTCACCAGAAATGAAAATGGGACACCTACATCCTGAAATATACACTATCTTGCATAACTTCGTGTGTGTTGCCTAACCCTACAGCGATAGCAGAACTTACCATTTGAAAATCGCTACTAAAATCCACTCCTCGCCGTATAGTTAGGCAACAATCTTTTTTAATGTTACCACAGTTAAACTCCGCAATTTTGTCAACGAGGATCACCTTGTATGCTGAAAATAATCTTTCAACAAAAACATAGTCAGTGGTGCAAACTTCAATGCTGAAATGTTAGTTTGCAAGGCGTGAATGCCACAACGCACCAAAGTAACGCGAAAGTGAGCGAGACCACATAGATCAGACCACTTTGGATCGTATAGGTAACAGTGGCACCAGACATTTTGCTGTGTTTAGAGCTTTGAAAAATCTCCATGGACTTGGAGGAAGGGAACTCGACAGAGAATATGTATCAAACACGTTCGTCATTGAACTTTCTCATGAATTAACAAAGCAAATACCTCTGTGACATAAAAATTCTGTAAAACCTTTAAAAATGTATAAAAACCTAAAAATAGGCTTGATTTAGGCACATAAACCTAAAATAGGTTCTAACAAGCAAAATAGTTTTTTTAGGCACTATAAAACTTCATCAGTTGTTGCGTCTTTTAATGAAACGCTGTCATAACTTATTATTTCTTACATACCTATAAAGGAAAAAAATAGGTTAAAAACTTAAAATCACATATGACTTACATTGAATGCCCTCATGCATCGCAGTATGGATTATGCTATTGGACACCTGGGGAATTCTGGCAATAGTCCTTCAGAACTTTGTGCACAAATGAACTGGTAACTCACCGTGCAATTTCAACATCACTGTGCTTTGCACATATTACAACAATCACAATGTGCCTTTTCATTTCTTGTGTTAGCTGTTAGTCTGCCATTGGTGCTCTGAAAAGATAATGGTTCAGCAATTTGTTTACAGAAAAAAGTAGGTGCTCAATTACATGTTCTCAAAATACCTTACCCAGCCTGTGTACGTACACACACACACACACACTCTCACTTATATAGGAGCTGAGCAGATACCAATGCTGATGTATTGGCATCGGAAATTTGAATGGTTTGAATGAATTGACCAATATGAGCTAACACCTTTCTGGCCGTTTGGTGTCTCACAGGCTCCACAAGAATGACATGTGAAACTTTTGCAGTCTAATTTTTCTGGAAATTTGCAAAATTGGAAATCTCTTATAATTTTACATTCTAATGCGAGTCATGAATATTTTAAGCTAAACTCTTGGTAAATTGATTCATATAATTGGGATTGAATACTTACACACTAATATTAATCAGTATTTTGAACAACTATTATTACAATTTTGAACCATTGTATCAGTATCGGTAGGAATCTGCAAGATATCGGCATAGTGATCTCTACTCAGCCCTAATATATGATAGTACTACAATAATACTAAAGTGAATACAGTGGATAACACATTTATTGAATCATATCACAGATAAAATGAAGATTACAGTTTTGATATTTTGTTCCTTGCATATATCACAGTTAAGAACATTTAGGACAAACTTTGAAACCCATGTGGCAGTGAAAAAATAATGCAATATAAGCAAAAATGTTGGCATACTTAGTATATCAGGTCATTCCAATGCAGATTGTTTGCACTAAATTAGTGAGACAGCTACTTTAGAGAATATACAATTAGAGAAAATAATTGTACGGAGGCACCTTTAGAAATTGAAAATTTTTGGGGCGACAGGAAAGAATCAAAATACAGGGTTTCCACAGGATTTAGAGATTTTCAGGACAGGAAAATATTGAAGATATTTCAAAAACTTTGGTAAATGTGACGTCCCATATGCAATTTCATATCTGACATAATTGTTTTTGGATTTCTGACACAAAAAATGCCACACTGTTGAAGTTCCCAAAACTTGCAGTACAGAACAATTTTACAATTAAGCACTTCCAGAGTTCTGATTTCCAAGGGTGAGTTCATTATGTCACAATAAAATGCATGAACTGAACAAAAATAACTGGCCCAATTAACTTGCAAAACTAGCTAGCTTTACCTACTTTAGGAACGTACTATGTGAAAGTGTTAGTCATGGTGTTTCTTACATGGAAAGTTTCCACATGCTATACAGCGAGAGAAATCTATGTCTGACAGAAACAAAATCAGACAATTAATTATCAGACTAATTAAACAGAAAATTATATTCTACTAAGTGAGTAATTTGCACACACGCAAGATATGAGACAGAAAATTATCGAATACATTTTTGAACATTCTATTCACATTTTAGGAACAGTTAAGGCACACTCATATTGTGCAGAACTCATTGCATGAAAAATAGAATGACATAATAAACTTTACTTACAATCTACACGGACAGACTAAAGGAACAACCAATTGGCGTAACTCATTTGACATGTTACAAATCATGTGATTTTTGGAATGCATGCACCATTCGGGAATCCCAAGAATTGGTTATTTTCCAATGTTGACATTGGGGGGGGGGGGGTTAGTTACATGACCCTGTAAAACTATTTATCAGGTTCCTTTCCCAATACTTGAAATTTTCTAAATATCTGCATTTGAATGACCCGATTAACACAAAAAATAAACACTGAATCAGTACACACCACAAACACAACTGTGAAAAAGAAAGGGTATAATAAATAAGAAAAAAATGACATTGTCCAAAATAACAATATGTCTGTTTTTGGCAACAAAACAAAAGTTTTCTTCGTCTCTAATTACCTAATTCTACACTACACATGAATAAATAATATTACGTCAATGTACATAATCAATGGCCACCTTGTTTTGATTCTACGATAACAATCCACACCTCCTTAAGTTTTAATTTCCATTCATAAATTGGGCCTAAACTACTTTCGTCTTTGAAAAACTGTTTTCAAAAATACATCCTTACACATTTTCTTTAACAGAATGCAGTAAATTTCAGGCACTTTCAAGTAGTAGTTGCTTTTGAAAAGGCCTTCTACCACATACATGTTATCTCAACAGTTATTTGCTTTGTTGACGAAGTAAAAAATAAATAACATATTTACGCTCTAGATTCCAGCACATTCATAATCCTATACCATTATTACATACATGCACTTCAATTATTTTTTAACCATCATTTATTGCTATTTTTTATTATTTTGGTGATCTTCTAATTTTTTCTTTCTCTACTTTCTTAAGTGCAAAAATAGTGACCAACAATAATGAAAAAAACATAAAGCTTCCTAATGGCACTGAAGTTAAACAACATGTGCATGACAAACAGTGAAAGTGAAATAATATGGAATTAAGTTTTTCACATCTCATAACAGACAAATCAAATTAACTTTTTAATAGACGAAGAAACATTTACATTGAGTGCAGTGGAACTACAACATGAAATTAATTCCATGTAATATAAGTGACTATTACATTTACTCTTATTGGTATTTGTGGCACATATTTGGCTTTAACACTATTTTAACTGCTTCACAGTCTTCATCAGACGAGCTAACAAGAATGCTAAGTTTGTTGACCGAGATGATTGAATTGTGTACAAAATATGTTCCACAAGCTTTAAGCTATATTTTAATTAATTCCAATGTTTAAGAGGTATGCACTTCACACTTAAATGTCTTGCCTTCAATTTCCTTAATTTTGAATGTTAGTTTTTTTTTTTTTTTAAATTTAGAAACACTAGAAAATCTTGATTATTTATCACCAAGCTTCCAGAAGCATACTGAGTCAACAATACTCTTCTATATTTACAGTAAATCCAATTTTACGTGTATTATGGTATATTTGCTTCATAATCATTGTTTTCATTTTATAATAATAGTATTTTAAACTGTTGTCATAAGTAATAAGCCTCATTACACTTCAACAAATAATAATAATAAAAAAATGCTACACAATCCTTCTTTTGGCAGAAATGTTTTTGCTGTCAAGATTTTTGCCCCTTTCAAGACATTTTCAAATAAAACATACTAAGTGCACTCAGTATCTTGTAGCTAATGAAGAGGCCAAAAGCAGCTTGCATTTACACTTACACAATGTTACTTTACTGCTCAATGCAAAACTCATGATTCTGACAATATTTTGTGCTATTATGCAAAACCTGATAGTAAATGGAACAAAGTCAATAAAATTAACACAACAAAATAAAGTTTTATGTCAAAGTACCTTGTTTTCAATCACAAACATTATCTCATTAAAAAAAGTTCAATAAATTATTAACTGGTATATAAACAAAAAACTACTTGCAAATACTACCTTGCTTAAGTAGTAAAACTACGACTTAGTAACCCATTGTTGAGACAACCAAAGTGTTGGAATGTATCACTCGTATAAGCTGTACTGAAACTAGAACAAAATAATAATAATAATAATGAAAAGAAAAACTAAGTTCTCTCCATGTCAAAACTACCAAGAAATAATAAAAAACGGAAGAACGTATGAATAAATACAATTTTCTTTAGGAATTATCGAATGGTACAAATGGAACTTTTCATTGCTTTATTTCTTTACTCATTACTTATTGCTTGATTTGGAAGAAAAGCAATCCTGTTTTGTACTGAAGACAGATTTGTACATTATGTTTCAAAGGGGGGGGGGGGTGAGGGGGAGATGGAAAACAAACTTGGAAACAAGATAAAATCACAGCATGAACCTTGTTTTGTTCTCTGAATTTTCGTACCTACCTTAGCCTCTGTTTCAGCGTTAGAAAAAACAGGCTTAAAATATTTTTTCTAATTATTTAACTATTAAAAAGTATATGAAAATAAGGCTAAACCAATACCAATGCCATACTTTCACTGATTTCCACTGATACTTGAACATTGAAACAATTTAAAGTTGTTCAAAATATTAGATACTATTACAGTATCTATTTCACTCTAAATATGCATAAATTTTCCAAGACTTTTGCTTTAAATTATTCAAATTATTTAATGAAATTATTACATCAGAATATTCAATTACATATTATTTTATCACAAAATTAAGTTTTTCACACAAAAATTGTGCAAAATAAAAAGAAAGGTTGAATTTTGCATAATCCCAAGGATAAAATAAGACTGCGAAAGTTTCGTGCATCATTTTCATAGGACCCCAGGAAACACCAAAATGGCAGAAAAGTATTGGCCTGTATTGATAAATAGCATATACTTTCCCATACAGATACATCAACATAGGTATTGGGTCAGCCCTACTTGATCTCTGATCATATTCCTGCAACGATTGTGCAGTTACCTCGGCTAACCTTTCCACAACTCTTTCTTTCCTTCTATTGCTGAAGGATCGCGATCAGTCAGAAATTTTGTTAAACAAACAGGTCTGTGTTGCGATTTTATCTAATTTCAAATATGCTGACGGCACACGCCAATTCAACAATAATTCTATTCCCTTTTTCTTAACAACAGGAAGAAAAAACATTACAGTTTCTTAGTGAATAAGAACCAGGAGAATCCTCACGCTTTTGCACAGTGCCAGATCAATGATATCGTAAAAATTCTAGAATAAATTCAGAGACATGACAATAAATATCAAGATTACAAAATTATTTCAGTGATAACTGCCATAGAGTTATGTTCGCTACAAATATATAAATTAGCAAAACAGTGGAATATTACCTACAAAGCTAACAATAAAAGTTTTCCCTAGTTTGTTTCTAACACACTGCTACTATCTGTGCATAATAGGAATACACTAGTCTCTGCAATTCGTTGATACATACTTTCTACCTTGTGCATATTTTCAGATCTTGGGCACTTTTATGAACACTAGATAACAAATAACTGTCAAATAACAGAACACACAAACTAAGATAAATTAGCATGCAGTTTTTGAACTCAAATATTTCAACAGAAGCCAGTATAGAGGCCACAACCAGTTATGGGATAGCTAATAATGGTAGTTTGTAGTTTCAAAAGGTGTCAACAGATGGCAATGACATTCAATTTGACAAGAAGTAAGGTAGCAAATGTATACACTGGCCTTGGGGCGAGTAGTGTTTTTCATACAAAGTGGTAGACAGGTGAGTCAACAAATAAGGTCATTCAAAAGTTACTGCTTAAGACCATTTTAGTAATCCAGTTGAGATTGCAATAGAAGCCAATATGCAGACCATGAAGATGGTTTGAATTTGCAAGTGAGAAACAACACAGTGTAGCAACTACAATAGTACTGTTTAAAGAACTGACAGAGGAAAACATTTGCCATTGCAACTTCCCTCTCCAAAGAGTTTGATGCTGCCGATAAAACAATGAGTATGAATAGTGGAGGAATGTTGAGAAACACTAAAGTTTTCGGACCTCATATCTCAATGCTTTTCTTCTTTAATTATCATTCATGATTTATTTACTGACTTCTCCTTTTATTATTAGTATTGTAAAAATCTGTACGCAGCTAACCTATACATGAAACACTACAAACGAATACACAATGCTATACTTAAAACATACATAAAATACATTGCATTGTGAAAAACTATTACTATATACATGAGCCTGCTACTCATTCTATTTAAGCTAATAAATCTCCTATGCATTTCCTTATTTTATTTGAGCATAGATATTGCACGAACCTACAAATGAAACATTGCTGTACATTTCAAGCTTTTACACAAGTGGAAAAAAATATGCAAAAATGTATATTGATATTAACAATGCTATTTCACGTTGAAACACTATGAGATTACAACAACGTGAAGTATCTGGTCACAATGGAGTGAAACAGGACATTTACACCTTGCAAAAACACTTAAGCCTATTGCTTAATAATGTAACTTTTTTTGTCGTAAATTGTTCCATAAAGAAAACAAATCCATTTCCACCGAGATCAGGAATGGAATATTTGAATACAGTATCTTCAAATTAAGTATAGTATTCAACATGAACAAGCTGCATGGAGTTAATATTCAGATTATTTAACACATCAATGGAACGATTTTCTCCTCTATATTTATTAAATGCCCTTCCCTTCAGTCTAACTTATGGAGCATTAGTATCACATAATTCTTCCAAAGTATTTTGTACTTATTTTCAAATAAATGCAATAAAAACTAGTGAAAACAAGAATAGGCATCTCCTTTCACACCGTTCATCCTAACAGACCTATTAGGCAATTAAGATTCCAAGTATGTGGTCATATATATGTTCACATCTTTGCAAACTTCACTTATACCAGTAACATCCTACATAACTGCAACAGCAAATACAATAACGGTGTTCTAGTGACATGACAAAGCAGGAAATTTACTATTCCCACACTGCTGTTTAACAGATTCTAATATACATGAACATTAAGAAAAATGTGGTGCAATTTTCAGCATGTCAAAAGTAAAAATAAATCTGTTAGGTATGAAAGATACCCTTAGATATTTTGCTCTGGTGCAGAAATAGCTTGTTAGGTTTTTCTTTCCAGTATAACAATATGTGTATTAAACTTGCCAAACTATGTCAGCATATACTCTGTAATCAAATAGTTTTTTGAATGTTCACATAACTGCCGTTCCACAGTAACAAAATAGGAAAGGAGCACCTATGTGGGGTTTTGATGTTTCGGCCCCATTTTCCGGAACTTCCTTTAGTTTTCCCATGAGTTTAAATAATAATGTAATCATGAATCATGTTATCAAAGGAAGGTCACATGGATTGAAGTCATGATAAAAAAAGAGTGAAATAACATGCCTAATTAATAATAACCTGTGATGCAACAGCCATTGAGGGTCTGGGCCTACCTACCAACTGTCGGCCTCGCTCCCACATACCTCAGCAGAGGTGGCCGGTCATCCAACCACTTACGCAAGGCCAGCATGACGAACCCCCAGTCATCGTCATAGGTTTTCCATGACAGGGTTACACTACTCATTCATAGCTTCCGTATTTCCTCATGATGACGGGGGTTACTGATCATAAATACAGAAAGAAATCTTACGTGAAAAAATTGTCACTGTTCCACCAGGAGACTCAAACCAGCATGTGTCCCACAGCCCAACACCTTACACTGCACAGGCCATTGTGGGGAATAACATGCTTAATTAGGAAAACTAAAAAAGAAAAAGAGCAGCATTTGAATAAAAAAAAAAAGAGAAATAAAGCAGAAAGCAATGAAGAAATATATTAGTGTTCTGTATAGGAAAAAGCACACAAGATATTAGAAAATAATTCAAAGTTACAGTCTCAAATACGCATACAAGTCTCAACTAAACATGGGGAAAATGTTTTCTTAACAAACAATTGAAGAAATGGAAATAATGGGAAACCTGTAAGTATACAAAATAAACCGTGGAACTTGTGAAACAGGTGAGGAAGAAAGATTCAATGAAATTAAGTGAAATTAGGGAAAGAATTCTAAGAACTGGGCTTTTGAACACATGCTATCGACCAGATAGTAGGAACTTTCACATGAAAGTGGCACCAGAGAAAGAAATTGAATGAAGAGTTGCTGAAAGAAAACTGACATCGAACAGCAAGCATGGAAAATGAACTGTAATGAAAACAAAATAGGAGAAAAGGGTCAAATTAGTGAAAACACTTGTCCCAAGCACAAAATTAAAATTTCTGATGTTTTCTGTTGAAATTGATGTAATGAGTGAGGTTTGTTAACTTGATGGCCTTTGCGAATAGAGAGAAAAGAGGGGAAGAAGGAAACTTACAAGAACAACTGTTCAGATGATGTTATACACACCTGTAGGAAGATTTACCAATTATCATTTATGACAAAGCAACCTTCCTATTTTAACTATTTCAATATTTAATTTACCTCCCTCAATTTTTAACCCATCTGTAAGTTTAAACTCATGGAAAAACATGAGAAAGTTCCCAGGGGTTAAATATAAAAATGTTGGTACAAGAGCCATATGTGGTATAACTTGATCTATTTCTCTGTGATCAAAAGTTTGGAAGTAAGTTTCAATACCGGAATTTTACCAATTTGCAAAGACGTATGAGAAATCAGCTTCACTACATTCCACAGCATTTCTTAATAGTACTAACATGTTGTTAACAGTTTCTTACAATATTTCCATGAAGATCTTTTGCCTGATAATTTTCTATTACATTTTATTTAACAAGTATTTGCTCATACTTCTGGGACTACAGTGAAATCTTGAATTATTTGATTTAAAGCTAGAATATATAATCATGTGGTAACATCTGAAACATTGTGTTGTTCAAACATGATGCAAAAAGAGTAAACATGGGATACACAATTTACGCTAAATTCTGTTTCGTGATGGTCTCTGCTATTAAGAAATGCAAGTGCAGAAAGACGAGAAATAAAAATTCATTCACATCCAAACTCATGGAAAAAATGCATGATTTAAATTAAATAATGAAAAAGAGATACACTTAAAAAAATTAAAGTATTCTTATAACTACCACACACTTAGCAAGACTATAGCATAATTTCTGATGTGCAATACTGCCCGTCATAAATTTTAACACTTGACTAATATTTTGTCACAGTGATTACAATTACTACAGATCATCTTCAAGATCTAAATGGAAACATATTAGAGAACTTAAATATTAGAACATAAATTTGGCATAAAAGAATTACAGCAACACTGTAATTCTGTCAGTGCTAATAAAGGTCTCTTCAAAAGAAAATTATAGCCATTTGGACAATCTTCCCCCTAAAACTTAAATTAACAAAAACAACGAAACACAAAAATGGCCATTCTATCACTTCCATATTTTCAGGGGAAAGAGGGAAGAAATTTAATATAGCTTCACACAATCAGTCTGATATTACTAGAATATTTATTACACTTTCTGTTTCACACAAAACAATTCTCTCATTTAAATTATGCAAAAATTACAGGTAATACTATCAATTCTGATTTTTGATTATTGAGATGATATGCTGGCTGTGTTCTCTATCATATAATTACGATCAACTTTCTTCCAAACTGATCTTATTTATATATTTCAATTCTATTCACTGTGTAGAATATGTCCAATAAATAAAACATGGTCACACTGATCTTTCAATATCAATATATCGTAGACTGAAGGTAGATATTTATGTTTCCCAAATCATTGAATCTGTCTCAATTTTTCAACTGACAGCTTTATTAGGAAACAAGCCTATACTTTGTTATTGTAAGAAGAAAAACATGAAAATGTCATCAACAATCATACTCGCATACACAATGAAACCAGTTTTAATTTTTAGGCACAAAAACACTTTTCAGTGTGTCTTCACACTAATGTAACTATAAATATATATATTTTACGTGCAACAATATGCCTCAGTCTTATCCCCCATGCATTCTACCAACACTTCTCTATATTTCAACGTAATACTTTCATTGTTTACAAAATCTTCTCACTGGATCACAAATCAGTTTAATACTGTATTTTTGCATAACAAGAAATATTCACATAAATTTACAGGAAATCATCCAAAGCCTCATCATAAAACTGACGTTTAAGACCTGAGAATTTCTGATTTCTATAAAACCACGATGCTCTAAATCCTGGAAAATTTTCATCGTCTTGCTTGAGATTTTTAGCTTTGGATGAGGTTGGTTCCATTGTCGTTTCGTTTGCTCTTTGATCATTGGCTGGTTGCTGCCCAAGAATGACAAGCTCTGTATTTGGATAGGTTGGGGTTGAGATTTCCAATTTCTCTGCATTGTTGGACGAAACAACCCTTGGAGTAGAAGCTGCGCATTCCTCTTCATCTGAGGTTAAGCAGATCGTGTCCGTTTCCATTTTCTCTTGAACGGATGGGGCTTTAGATTTTTGAGGTGTTGGAACCGTACCGTGATCACTTTCCTCGCAATCGTCTGATATTATTATGTAGTCTCCCTCCCCTTGTGCGGACCCAAACGAGGAATCTAGGTCTTGCGGTGTTGCCAGTTTTTCCTCCGTCTGCTTTAGGATATTCTTTGATCCTTCATTGCCTTGCCTTGATTTTGGCACCGCAGTTGGGAAAGTTTCGGATTGCGCTTTCTGCTCAGGGGCTGCCTTAAACCCATCAACTGGTTGCTTGAAGGGATTTACTTGGAAACTAAGATGAGAATTTTGACGAGGAAATTTGAAAGAATCCCTCTCTCCTTCAATGGGAACAACCGCTTCTCCTTTAGGTGGTTCACTCTCAATCTCCACTTTACTCTTATTCCCATGCACAGCATCTGTTTTTGCCGAACCGTCATCTGGATTCAAAAAGAGTGACCATTTTGATGATACCCGGGTAAGGTTGTTGGTTTCAAAATAATTGTCGTCCACTTCCTCTGGGTGAAACAGGAGATACAGAGGATGATCTCTGCTGTAGCCATCGCTATCGTGAATGATCAGCTTTGGCGTATGATGCACTTTCAGTTCAGCCTGATGTTTCATTTTAAACTTCTTTGGTCCTGGACGATCTCTATGAAAACAAAAATAAATATAAGAAATGTTTGTGTCCTATCAATTTTTCCTACGATCTAAGGAACCATAACTGATGTAATGAGCCATTCACGGCTCACTTTGGTCAAGTTTGTACTGAGACATGCAAAGCTTAGGCTTTGAGATGGCTTTCACATATGCAACATTTTCTTGCACGTATTATTAATCCAGAGCATTCACACATCATCTTTATGCATAATTTCATACCCCACATGTGATAAACTTAACGATTTATACATAATAAGATAAAAAAAAATCCTCTTAATGACAGTGCTCGAAAATCTTCATCAGAGCTAGGCGCCAGCTCTGAAATTCAGGCGCCAGGAAACCACCTACTGGCAATTGTGCATACTATAAGAAGTTGAGCATCACCATATTCAAAACATTGCTAAATCATGTGAGAAAGCAGAAAATTTGGGGGGGGGGGGCAAAAGAGTAAGGAATAGTTACTGATTCTATGAAATGTTCACAACGTTGATAAAAAAATCATAACACCATTAAGCCTTGTTTCCATGATATGAAAAACTCAATATGCTGACCAAGGCAGAAATTTATTTTATTATAAAACATAAACTAAACATAACGTTTCAAGGTCTTCTTCTGTACACCCAACGACGAAAGAAACAGTAGGCGAATTGTCCACCACCATTTTCATTCGGTCTGAATTACACGATATGATGACATTGAATTGAAATAATAACTTCAATAAGCAAAGGACAATGCATGCTTCGAACCAACATAGTTTCATTCCTTAAAACAACACAGGATGTAGAATAAAAAAGTAAATAAAATAGCGGTGGACAATTTGCTTACCATTATCTTTGCCATTGACTATACTTGGTACAGAGTCTGAAGAAGACCTTGCTAGGCTGTTGAAACGTTAGGTTTAGTTTATGTTTTAAAATAAAATAAATTTTTGCCTTGGTCAGCATATTGAGTTTTTCAAAAAAAAAATATTTGAAAAACTTGCTATACTGCAATTTGAACTTAGAATCTTCAAAATTTCATACATGCAAACTTAAAAGAACGGCAACATTACAGCAAAAATCACAGTCGCCAGGCTGAATTTTTTAGTCGCCATGGCGACCTGGCGACTGGGATTTTTCGAGCCCTGCTTATTGAAAACGCTTACCTTAATGTAAAAGAGGGGCAGGTCGTAAAGAACCCCTTGAGAAAGATGAAAAGTACAAGGTTCTAAAAGAACCTGCACAGGACAAACACAGCACATTAAAAAACTTTCTCACAGACAGTGGAAGAGAACTGCTCTTCTCAAAAAGCTAAAAACATTTGTTGAAACACATCATCATCTCCAACATAAATGATAAATTATTGCGAAGGAGACCCTCAATTTTCACAAATACATATATGTGTGTACATTGAAAAGATTGCTGGGAAATAAAAACAAAATTCATGATTAGAACTGAGCTGCTTCTGATGCATTGATATTGGCCAATACTGGGGGTATTCCTGAGTAAAAATACCTCACAGGGTCTGCAAAAATGACATATGTCACTTTAATTAGAATGGAATAGCAGGTTGTTTACTCTGTAAAACAATGATATTTTTCGTGGAGAGTAAGCTGCTACATTACAATCCCAGATATGTTTCAACTAGTGAAGCGTGACATCAGAAGATCCAGTGTCCTGGATGTATGGCGCATTCCGCAGCAGGTCAACGAACGAATCTCCCTCTGCTCGCTGCAGGAGTCCCAGAGGGCAGGGAATAGTTAAAGCGGAAAAACAACTTTCACCTTGAAGATTCTCAAAAAGCAGTGACCATACTTAGCATGAAGCTAAGCTACGACCTTCCTGATGGCGTAGTGATAATGTCATTTTATTGTAATCCACGGTTCGAACCCCAGTTGAGAAACATTGCTTAGTGGTTCGGATACCACTTTAACTGTAGTACCAGTCTCAATTAGCTTATCTGTGCATAAAGTGTACTTTCAAAAGAACTAAAAAAAAAAAAAAAAAACAATTAAGGTAACCTATTTTCAAATGTTTTGTCCAATAACTTAACTGTGAGTTCGAGAACAACACATGGAAACCAACAACAGAATCAAACCTTTCACAAAATCTCGAACTTTCACAAGAACATAAAGCTAAACAACAACTCAATATTATGTAGCAGATTGTACGTGGGTAGAGAACGAAAACAAAACAGTTTTATCTCACTATTCTATAGAGTAACTAGGACATGGAATGTTCTGAAATTTTGGCTAACGTCTTCACATAACTTTCTCGTAATAGATAAGTGTGATTGCAATGAAGAGTCCACAGAAAATCCCTGGGAAGAGGCATGTTACTACCTATTTTACATAAAAAAGAACTCACCAAAATTTAGTGTACTCCAGACAATCCCACCATTGACTTTATTAACTGCAAAGGTGAGAACTGAAGACTAAGCTAATGCATATTATTTGGCTATAAAACTAAATACTGCCGAAATAGGTGTCCTCTAAAAATATGAATTATGTGGTTGTCAAAAGAACGAACTGTCGCTAGTGGCCGAGGATAACATTACCCAGCTATATGTGTGTGTTCCCCCCTTTATTTTTTAGTTTTTTTCTTCCTTGATTGATGTGTTAACTACTGATGTTTCATTCCATTTTGACTCGCCATGATCATCATAGGTGCCAACTTTGGGGAAGGGGGGGAAGCCCCTAGTTGTGCCCATCCTCCACCCGCAAACATTCGGGGGTGTGCGCTTATTGTCCTGGTGCCTTAATTTTAAACCAGGACGTCTGTGCCGCGGAAGTTGTATGGTTCCCCCGTTTATTTTTATTAACAATTCCTCAAGTGTAATTTTTCATATAAAATAATCAACATAGTTTTATTTTGTAGATGAAGTATTATATCACACAGTTAGAAAATACTTTTGTGATGATCAAAATGCAAAATGAGGGGCACATGATTTTTACTCGGATAGTGTTAGTTTCCGATCTGGTTCTACAGTCTTGTTATACATACTTGCCCTGCGAAAGTACCAGAGCCATACTGCATGATTATTTAGGTCTGTTTGCAAAGAAATGGATGCAGCAAAAATATTCTTGCTTGATCAACTTGCAACATTAGCATTATTGCTGGTAGATGACTGCATCTCCTTCATACGACAAAAGGGAGGTGGGGGATTTGGTGCAAGAAAATTACTGCACGACTGTTTCACAAACAATTGGCAATACCAGGTGTAGAAGTATGAAACCGGAATTAGCCGATAGATGGTGCTAGCCGGCAGTGGAGGGTGCGGAAGATCGCGTAAGCAGTAGCTGAGGACGTTTTATCGGAACACAGTAACCCGAGTGCCAGACAGAGGAAGGTGTTGCACACCCGGAACATGTCGAGTTTTGTGCCTACGAACTACGATTTGCGGACAGCATTGGTGTTCTGTTATCATTTGAAGAAAACCGCCACAGAATCGCATCGAATGCTCGTCGAAGCTTACGGCGAACATGCTCTCAGGAAAACACAGTGTTTCGAGTGGTTCAAGAAATTCAAAAGTGGCGATTTTGACTTGCGAAACGAGGAACGTGGGAAACCTCCGAAAAAGTTCGAAGACAACGAATTGCAAGCCTTATTGGATGAAGATGATACCCAAACGCAGCAGGAGCTCACGGAACAATTGAATGTGACGCAGAAAGCTGTTTCTCTTCGGTTGAAAGCTATGGGAAAGGTGCAGAAAGTGGGCAAATGGATTCCGCATGAACTGAATGAAAGACAGCAAGGATCCCGCAAGACCACTTGTCAAATGCTGCTCGCCAGATACAAAAGTAAGTCATTTCTCCATCGCATAGTGACCGGCGATGAGAAATGGATATATTTGGAGAATCCTAAGCGTCGTAAATCGTGGGTGAATCCAGGCGAACCATCGACATCCACTGCAAGACCAAATCGCTTTGGAAAAAAGACACTGCTCTGTGTTTGGTGGGATCAGCGAGGCATCATCTATTATGAGCTGCTAAAACCCGGTGAAACCGTTAATGCAGATCGCTACCAACAGCAAATGATCAATTTACATCGAGCATTACGTGACAAACGGCCGGAATATGAATCAAGGCAACACAAGGTCATCCTGCTCCATGACAACGCCTCACCACACACAGCAAAACGGGTCCGGGAAACGATCGAGGCGTTCAAATGGGAGATACTAGGGCATGCGGCATATTCTCCCGACTTGGCTCCTTCAGATTATCATGTATTTGCCTCACTGGGACACGCTCTTGCAGAACAGCACTTCAATTCATATGAAGATGTACGAACATGGCTCGCGGACTGGTTCGCTTCAAAAGAAGAATGTCTTTTTTTGGCGTGGCATTCATAACCTGCCGGAAAGGTGGGAGAAATGTGTAACTAGCAATGGAGCTTACTTTGAATAAAATATTGTTTCTCAGTTGCAAACACCAGCCGTTTACTTCTTGCAAACAAATTCCAGTTTCATACTTCTACACCTGGTAGTTTGAATCAAATCCTCATTTGCAGGAAGGCTAGGATAACATAACAGGTTAATACTTCAATGCTTCCAAAGAAGCTAACTGGAAATTCTCCTACACTACATTTTTTCAAATACCACAGTGTTTATGCCATTGTTAACATTAAAACAAGTATTGAAATGCAGTAATTTAAAAAATAATTCTACACATAAAGTGGATTTTATTTTACGTGCGACAGCACTATACTCGACCCTTGCTTATTTGCGAGCTGGCTAAGGTAATTGGAAAGGTGAACCAATAAATTGGCTGAATTCCGGTAATTTTCTTGCACCAAATCCCCCACCTCGCTTTTGTCGTATGAAGGAGATGCAGTCATCTCTGGCATTAATGTTAATAGTTTGTGAATCGTTAGTGCATTTTTATGTATAAACTGTGACCGACATAACAAATTAGAATACTTCCATAATCCTTTTGTTTCCTAACTGCTAAACACTGTATTCATAGTCACGCCTTAGCCATTACTGTCACGGTTCTGAGGTGCTACTGGCACTTTTTGGCACATCCTATCAACGACTGTCTCAACTCCTTGCGAACATTAAATTTTGGTGAAGATGGTTTGCTAGCTGGGGTAAATATCTGCCTATTAACTTGTCTGTGGTATTACTTTGTCTTGTGGATATTTTTGAAACATTAAACAAGAAAATCATCCTCTAAATGAATGTTCAGTATATGGAAAAAGTTAAGAAAGTGTAAACATTTTTTTAAAAAAATAAAAACAATACATCAATTTTTTTGTTCTTTTATCAGTTCAATAAATATTCACAGAAACCATTGATACACATTGAAAATTATTGCAAGACCCCCCACAGCTGTTTTTCATTTATGTTTGTTTTTACTTCATAGAAAAACTTTTTATACCTTAGTAACTTTTTCTGCATACTGAACGTTCATATTGAGAATTATTTTCTTGTTCAATGCTTAAAAAAATATCCACATGGACAAAGTTAATACCCAGCATAAGTTCCATATCACTATCACTTTTTATTAGAGTTGCAAAAAAGCTGGCTTATTTGGGGGAAAAAACAACTGAAATTTTGGCTTTTTACTAATTACGGCTAAGCTATTTCACTTGCAATGTCAATTAAGTCTCTTCGAGGTTCCTAATATTATATTTTGGAACTACCTAAATAATTTTACATCCAAGAGAGACACATTGGCCACTTCTGCTAGTTACTAATTTGTTATTTTCCTGTAGTTTACGGTTGTTACAAGCATAAGAAAACAGTTTTTCTTTGTGACGTTTCAGGAGAACACACGCTCCTTTCATCAGACATTTATTTTCATTTTGACTAAAGATACAGTTATAACAATGGTTAGTAATTTTTTAAACAAAAAGAATCTGTTATATAATGGATGTTGTCAATGTTACATTGTTGTAATATAGCAACTTAACTGTGAAAAAAGCAGTCTGTTTTATTTTTGTTTCAGATTTTTTTAAAATTATGAATCCCAAATATCATCAGGTAGTTCAAATTCATCATTGTTTTCACAAAGTCTCTTGATGTTTTCTGTTACATTAAATTTTAAAGATGGTGGCTTACTCCATTTGTGAAAAAGAAAACTCCATACTGGATCTATGTTACCATTTTCATTATTTAATTTATTCCAGTGTTCTTCTGCAATGAACGAAGCTTCCCAGACATTCAACTCTGTGTTTCCCGTTAATCTTTTTAAAACCCTTCTCTTTTTAATCAAATGCTTCTCTTCGATGATATGAGTTGACAAACCTGTTCTTGGGTTTAGATTTATAATGTCCAAATCGTGTTCGTGCCATCTTATTGCCATTTTCCTTGCTGTTTGTCCCACATAATCCTTTGAACATGAACAACTTATATTATATATTCCTGTGGTTTCCACATCTGGTAGAGAGTTTCTCATTTTGAATTAATGAAATGTACATTCCAAACTTCTTGGTGATTTAAAAACAATTTTGAAATTAAAACTTTTAAAAATTTTTGCAATTTTAGTGAGAATCCCTTGTGGAATGGAATGCACACAAATTTCTTTTCAACAGATTTTTCATCTTTGTCTGTATTTCTATTTTCTTTTAGTTTTCTTGCGACTTGTTTTTTGATTTGGTTTATTCTGTTAGTGTGAAAGCCATTTTCTTTTGCTATATTAAAAAGTCTTTCTTCTTCATTTTTGATTTCCTCATTATTAGAACATAGTCTTTGTGCTCTCAGGAAAAAAATTAAAAATATGTTATCCATTGTTATACTTATACTTGTAATAACCATAAACTACAGGAAAATAATTCTATAATGCAAGCAATGCGTACATACAAGAAAAACTATTACTAATTTGTTTTTACCGTATGCGAGTTTGTGTATGGTATAGTGGTATAGTGGTAACACTGCCTTATAATCAGGGGGTAACAAGTTTGATCATCAGTGGAGACATATTGCATAGTGATTCAGATTCCATTTTAAAACTGTAGGCCCAGTCCTTATTAACCTATCTGAGCACAAAATGAACATAATACAAACTTTCACATGTTTGTGTCATTGTCATCATATCATGGACCATTTAAAAACTGAAAATGATTTGGTTTTACTCAAGTTGCATTCCTGTGATGTCATAAAAATGAAGCAAATGTTAATATTAAATATTAGATGTTTCAGGACAATTAAAATTTTTACTATTCACAATATGTATGCAGAACTACTACATGCATATACACCTATTCATTACCCAGCGTCGAATAACATGGGTACCTGGGGAAACCTGGGGGGTAAAGGCAGTCAGGGGCGTGGTGCTGATCACATCACCCCCACTCACGACCGGATCAAGAAAGTGTGGGGCGTTACCCCCACACCCCCTATACGCCTTCATGGCATGGTGCTAAGCACAGGGGAACACTTTACTTTACTTTTATTCATAATGCATAAATTAATTAATACTCTATTATTATTATTATGTGTATAGGTAAAAAAGAAGGTATAGGAATAAATATATAACTGTACACATTCATTATCTAGCTTACATGTAGTTAAGACCACCAAAAGTTGTATGAAACAACAGTACAGTTAAGAAATTCAATGTCAAGAAGACATAGAATTGAATATTTATTAAAAAAAAAGGATGTTAGATCCAGTTGATGAAAAGCAATGTTTCTGATTAATATTTTATGCATAAATAGTAGCGTGCATAAATCTGATACTGTCCTTCAAAGTCGTATGATCTCAAAATAATCCTTGCCTTCAAATAAATTCAATGGAAGTAAATAACCCTCAATTATACAACAAATGTTAAACAAGTATATTTTCATTATTTCATATTCAAATTTGGTAAGTCTTTCGGGGGGTTGGTGGAATCTCTGGGTCCAAAATATGTCCTTGGGGGAGTGGGATCTGAAAATGTGGAACAAAGAGAAGATCCAAAATTCTGTAGGGTTGATTGAGTTAGGTTATTTTACATTATTTTTCTGCCAAGTCTAATCGTGACGATGAGGATGAGTGATGATATAATGGAGGAACATACTCACAAACAACACCCATGCCTAGACTGGGATTCAAACCTGGGTCCCCCACCCTCTGGCATTGCAGCATACTTTGTTAACCACTCTGCCACAGCTGTTGGAGTAGGTACTAGAGCTAAACATAAAATTGTAGAGTTACATTATTATGGTCCAAAGAAACGGAAAAAAATTGATACCCCCTCCCCCAACAATCATCAACATATAGTCGCTTACTGACAAAGGCTGTCACACAGTGTACAGCTTGGTGCATATTGTTTACATTCAATTCTCAGAATAATAGTTTTTCTTGTATGTACGCATTGCTTGCATGATAGAATTATTTTCCTGTAGTTTACGGTTATTACAAGCATAAGAAAACAGTTTTTTCTTTGTGACGTTTCAGGAGAACACACGCTCCTTTCATCAGACATTTATTTTCATTTTGACTAAAGATACAGTTATAACAATGGTTAGTTGTTAGACTAACCATTGTTATAACTGTATCTTTAGTCAAAATGAAAATAAATGTCTGATGAAAGGAGCGTGTGTTCTCCTGAAACGTCACAAAGAAAAAACTGTTTTCTTATGCTTGTAATAACCGTAAACTACAGGAAAATAATTCTCAGAAGTTTTCAAATAGTACCGTGTTCCACTAATTAACAACGGTTTTAAATTTCCTTAAATTTTTTATGCCACTATCATTGAACAGCAATGATAATTCTTTGCTTATAAAATAATACAAGGGTTGACCAAGACTTTCCTGCATAAAATATTAATGCATCAATGTACCGCTGCATTACTTCGGCAGGACAGACCATGATTCCTTGCGAGTAACCATGATCATTTGGCGCATGTGCAGTAGTGTAAACAAAGATGGCGGCAAGTAGTGTATCAAATGTATTCTTGATGATACAGTTTCTTCTTGAACTATGACTGAACGAAAATATATCAACCTCCTTCACATTTGTATTAGCATAAAATATTTGTATTCTGGCTTTCAAGTGTATTACGTATAATTTGACTTAATGGCCACTAACTTGGTCATGGAACAAGATGTGGTGTATTTTGGCCACCTAGTGTAGTGGTTCTTCAACTGTTATGAGACCACAGCATGGTAAATTCAGTTTATTAAAGCCAATGCCAAATTCTAATTTCTATTTTTTTTAACTTTATAGATTAATATGCACCCTTTTAATTAAGTATTAATAAATAATGGAATATGGTATGTGCCTAGGCTTGTTGACAAATATAAAATTGGGTTTAAAATAATTGGCAATCATTTTGATCTAATGAACTTTTGTGGCCTGGTACAATTTATGCCTGGCACCGGGCCACAGCCTGGCACTTGAGAAGCATTGCAATAGTGCACGGTGTATGATTTCGTTTTTGTTTTTAATTCGGTTAGGATAGGTGTTGGTTTGCTGTCTTTTCTGTAAAGTTCAATAAACTAAAAGCTTTTGTCTTCAGCCTGTCGATCATACAAAATTCGCAACACTACGCTCGCAACATTCGCTTTCTTATCCTGCCGCTGTGTCTGTCTGGTCTTGGGGTTGGTGGAACAGATGGATGTGAGCTGTTCCCTCGGAAGCTATTTCGCAGCATTTAGCCGAAATACATCATTGGTTTAGCAAAGGCATTTAGCAGATACTTAGACTGTAGAAAATTTTTCCAGTTCATTATGAATGTCAGATGCAATTTTGCAATGAGATTAGGAAACTATAGACTTACTACACTCAAAACTATCACTACGACACAATTAAACTTTAGCACATAGCAAAAGCTCAAAGGGAAACAAATTCGCTGTCTCTCTCGTAGGGAACAGCTAGAGTGTTCAGCTACCATGGTGGTGGGAGGTAGGACTGTGAGGATCGCTTACCTTCGCGCGTGGTAGGAAATATTCGGTGTCAGGCATGCAGCAGAGGGTGGAACGAGGAGGGTAGGTGAAGTAAACAAATGTCCAGTCACGGTGAAAGTTTTGTGTTGATTTTGGGAGAAAGAAGTGTTCTTATTATGTTAATATAGATAATTTTATAAGCTTCAATGGGCGATAAGTAGGAGAAACAGCCTGTTCCTTCTTTTCCATGGAGGGACCACCACTGATTTTCATTGATCTGAAACACTTTGGGGGAAAAAGACCAGCTGAAAAAAAAACGCAGAAAAAAAACTCTGAAAACAGTGAAAAACAGTTATGCAAAAGACATCTGTTCTAGGTTAGCTATTCTGCAGTGATTCATTCCGCTTCCATCTTGTCTTGCTGTGCGGCAAGTTTGAACACATCAAAGCACACCAAAAGATAAGCAGAGCAGGTCTGCACCTCTTGCCAGTTCAATCTGACAGTTATTGAGACTGGGCAGTGGGGAAGTAAATGCTACTTGCTCGCAACGTAAGCACGCAGCCTTGATTGCTATGTTTTGCATGTTTCTGATCTAATTCACTAATATTTTGGAAAAAAAATTATTTTGTGAATAAAATATGTGCATAGTTCATCATGTCGGTATATGCAAGAGCTTTTCACATTACACGTTTCCACGCATCCCAAAAATTTAATGTCCTTACTAACTGTTTTTTGAATTCAACCATTGTTATTGGAGAAAATCTTCTCAAACTCACTGCACACAACAATTCCATTTAATTATTAAACTTTCATTCTATAACCTCATACTACCTATTTTATCTTGTTTGTATGCATTGCTTGCATTCAGTGACGGCAATTGGGGGGGGGGGGCAGTTGCCCCACCCCACCCCTCAGTTTTCGACACTTTTGCCCCCACACTATGCTAAATCTTATGTACAAAGGGAAATGTACTGTCTTTGCCCCCTGCTTTAGCACCTTGCCCCTCTCCCCTGGTTTTGGGACCCAATTGCTGCCACTGCTTGCATTATAGAATTATTTCTCTTGTAGTTTACGGCTGTTACAAGCATAAAAAAACAGTTTTTGTTGCGATGTTTCTGGAGAACACGTTTCTTCCTCACATTGCAACAAAAAAAATGTGTTTTTATGCTTGTAACAGCCGTAAACTACAAGATAAATAATCATACTAGATAGACAAAGAGGTTAAATAACAGGAGAAAAAAAAGTTACTTCTATGTACCTTCGAGATTCATCCATCTCCTGACGAATGGTATGCCTGTGCACTAGTCCTTCCTTTGTGTATACTTCAATATCTTTGTTTTCATTTACTACCAATTTATAATCCTCATCCTCGGTGTCTTGAAGAAAGACATTCCATTTGCTGTCAGCAGGGTAACCTGTTCCTGAAATTATAGTATTTATGGACAATAAAATAATTATTGGATAAATTATTCTAATTTGAAAATGTATACTTTATTTGACAAATAAAAATGTGATCTCCAAGAAACCAAAAAACGATACATATGTGTTTAACAGCATCCGAGGGCCAGGGCCCACCTATCAACTCCCGGCCTCACTTTCACCTGCTGAGGTGGAATATCATCCAACCTGTTACGGGGTGATGTGTGGTCAGCAGGATAAAACCCCAGTCATTGTTATAGGTTTTCAATGATTGGCTTATGCTACTCATTCGTAGCTCCCCAATATGCTCACAATGGTGGGTGGCCACCGGTCCCATACACTAGTCGAAATCTCAGGAGAAAAGTTATTACATGATGGATGCGTTAAACATGGTTTAAGTGTTACATACATAAACTTTTGTGTTTCCACATTGCAGATTGGATTTTTTTTCCCTCCATAAGGTTGTAACCTTAGTGAATGAAGGCAGAGAGCCATCGAAGAAAAAGAAAACTATCTGGAAACACGAACTTTACGTATGTAAAAGTTGTTACGCTTTTCCCCCAGGAGACTCAAACCTATGCATGTCTCATAGCAGGAAGCCAAAGCATGACTTGTTTATCATAATTTATAGGATACAAAGCATGTTGCCTAGTTTTTTTTTAAAAAAGTACATTCTCTGGGTTTTTTTATTTGAATTGAATTGTTGTTTTAAAGTCAACCTTATGCACAGAAGGGATAATCGGGAGTAGACCTACAGTTAAAAGTGGGATCCGAACCACTGTGCAATGTGCTTCCACCAGGTATTAAACCTGGGACCCTTTGATTACAAGGAAACAACATTACCATCATGCCATCGACGAGGCCCCTCCATTTTTTTTTAAAAAAAATTGTATTAAAAGAAATGAGCGTAATTTATTTTCTCTTCTACTTTATCGTGCAGTAACCATTTAAGACAGAGACATGAGCATGATAGCTAAAATATTTGGAAACCTACTGGTAAAAAAATAAATAATTCCTCAATAATGACATTTGCATTGTTTCACGAGAACTAAAACACTGTAGGAATTGAATGTGGTACATAAACTTGGTAGGGTCACATATTTATGGCAAATAAAAGATTAAAGATTTCGGTACAAAAACTGGTAATATTTTGGAAAAAAAAAATGGTGTAAAAAATGGCATCTCAGTGTTAAAGTAGTGTTATAGTGATATATAGTAGAGTTATAGTGAATATAACCCTAAATTACACTTATTACACTAAATAAACATTTTCCCTTTAATAGTACATTTATGTAGTTATTAGAGTATTTAGTTTATCCCTGTGTAACGAATCAATTTCTGCTTCTGAACTATTTATAACTGAATTAATAAATTTTCTGTGGTTTGCATAACTCGCAGGATAATTCGGACATCACAAAGTGTCACAGTGGTAAATAAACTCTAAATTCTCTAACAACTCTAAGTTTATTTTTCATTTTGCATTATTTTGTGACAAAACTGGTAGGAAAATGTACCTCAGACCTTTCAAAAACATGAAAAATGAACATTATAATGTGTTATTAAGTAATTCATGTTTCTGTCAAAATATGCATGCCCCTAGTACTTAGAGGTTACATAGAAATGGCAAACACTTTGGTTAACTTTTCTTCTGTGTGCAAAGATACACTCCCTTCCTCCCATACATATTTAATAGGGAAACATATGTACTAAAATCACAAATTTCCATTCCTCAGAGCAAACTGAACAAATCATTCCCTAGGCCGTAAATAGCTCACACTCAGACACTCATCAAAATTCCTCAGCAAGTGGCAAAATATTACCCTCCGCATTACAAGGCTGGTTCGGCAACAAACTCTTGTTCAAGTGGAACCAACTAGGTAATCTGGAGAGGAATATTTAATTGATCTGAGGACAGGGATAGGCCCAGGTGGGTGCGGGGCCTGGGGCATACAATATAACAGGCCTTACAAACCAAAACACTTCAAATCTCTGAAAAACTCAGACTTTTGTTTACTCTGAAGTGCAGGTGTCCTGTATTATCACAATTTAAACATTATTACAAATAATAAATAATTAATTTATATGTTTCTTATTATTATCTAAGAGCAATAAGGAGAAAATGTTGAAGGTTAAATCCAAGACTTATGGGAGGCTAATAAAAGTTTCTAAAAAAGTGTTTCTTTTCGTTTGTGATGTGCTACTGGTGCAATGTTTAGATGTGTATTATATTTAATTACAAAACTGGATGTGTTCAATACAAACTACACTAGACTCTCGCTAATCCGGCCCTCAATAGTCCGCCCCACATCCGGCTTGTAGTCACTCAAGCAGAAATGACGTGCACAACAATGAATCATCGTGTTCAACAATGTTGTTAGTTAAAAATGTTAAACAATGCTATACATACCTACAGTATTTGAAATTGTGACTTTCTTACAGTAAAGTTCAGTACATACTATGTCTTCTAGAAGGAAACACAGGAAACACGTTACGCTTGACCTCAAGCAGAAACTTGAAATTTTAGATAAGTTGAACCGAGGCTCTTCACAGAAAGCCATTGCTATTAAATACGGTGTTGAACGAGCAACTATTTATGACATCAAGAAGAAATAAGTTATTCGACAGTACGCATCCCAAATGGATAGCGAGTTGGGGAAACGAAAGGTTATGCGAAAGAGTGACAATGAAGAACTGGACATAGCTGTTTATAGATGGTTCATACAGCAACGAAGTTGCGAACCACTTGTGAATCCACTGGGTATCGAACCCAGGACCTCTTGATTACAAGGCGATGATGATACCACTGCGGCATCGGGGAGGCGATGGTCTATCAACCGAGCACCATTACGAGACAATATAAGGAGTAGTTTTCGTATTATCAGCAGTTATTTTTGTATACCTCTAGCTAAGTATATTCATAAAATACGTAAACAACAGAAATTTAAAATTTGTTGGAAGCTCATGGTACTATTAAATATTGCACCTTTGCCTTTGACATCACTTTCTCCAGATGCTACTTCCTTTTCACGATGTGGTGCCCTATTACTTTCATTTTCAGACATCAACACACCAAGCTTCACTCGTAAACCATTCATCTGCTGCACTTGTTGCCTGCACATCTGGCTACTTCCCTGTCCATAAACCTGAAATTAAGAATAAGCTTGTCTGTATACTTAACTCAATAAGAAACTTATGTATTATATAGCACAATGTACAATTTCATTCACTAGATCCACTAGAAAAGAGTACTATCGACATACACTGTCGCTACTTCAACAAACGCAAATTTCAAGAATATTTTCCAGTCTCCCATGATAAACTTCTCAAATTTTAAATCTAATTATTGTGATGAAAACAATATTTTCTTCTTGTTTGGGGAATATAATTTGGCATGTATAAGTCACACCCTCTTTTCACGACAGTTCTACTTGGAAATTTGTTATCTTGTAATTTTGTTTGGCAAAATCAGAAACAGAAGTATTGACTACACTTCAAATTCCTAATTTCATACAGAGGTTGTTCCGTCTACGTTTGGCCGATTTCGTCCCCCCCCTCCCCCTCCTGGGCAGATTGGACTCACCCGAACTGGCGTGTGGCGTCCTGCAGTGTTATGCAGTGACTGTCTGGGAACGGAGTTGTTTATCCGCGCAGACGAAAATAATGCACAAAACAGGACCATTGTTGTGAGTGTTGTGTAAAATCTTTTTCCAAGTGTGTGGGTTTCCGCTCTGTGACCAACATGCCGCCCAAACTAAGCCGGTTTTGGGAAGGCTATGTTGCGGCTCTTTATGACGCCCAGTTTAGTGTTTCTGTCATTAGAAAACAGTGCAAGAAGAATGGTTGCAACATCAGTTTAAGTGGAATAAAAAATGTTATTAAAAAGTACAAGAGCAACGAAGCTCCACCATTTGGATTACCAACGAAGTTGCCTAGGAAGCGGGAATGCACCGAGGCCACCCCTACCATGCAGAGGAAACTGCGCAAAATGGCAATGCAAGAAAATCCGCCAACACAAAGGTGTATGGCTAATCGTCTTGACGTGTCTTTGGGGACTGTGAGCCGGACCTTACACCATCAACTCAAGCTGGAAAAAGTCATGAAAGCTCGCTGCCATCTTCTCACGGATGCCCACCAAAAGGAACGAAAGTGTAACGCCCGGAAGCTGTACGAACGGCATCTGGCAAAACAAAGGTGGAAGCACGTCGTAACGCTCGATGAAGCATGGATTTACCTTTCCGACTGCGGTAAACCGAGAGCCATCATGTACCGAGAGAAAGGCGCAAAGAACTTCAGAAGGTGGGTCCGTGTATGTAAAGAATCCTTCCCAAAAGGGTTCATGGTCGTTACTGGCTACTGTTACCGAGGTAAACTGAAGATTCGTAGGGTGGCGAAGAACTGCAAAATAAACTCGCAGTATTATCAGGAGCAGATCATGTGGCCAATCTACGAGCATGAGATTCCAAAAATGTATGGAAATGATGCCAATCTGGTGCGCATTCACATGGACAAGGCCTCATCACATACTTCACGATCGTCCCTCGCATTCTACAGGGAGATGGAGAAGGCAAGTGGTATACAGGTAATACCTTTCAATGAGGTACCTGTTAAATCTCCAGACGCAAGTCCTATGGACTATTGTGGATTTGGCTTGCTGAAGCGGGCTTTGGGAAAACGGCGTGTGACAACTGTGGAAGGACTTTGGAAAGCTGTGCAAAGTGAATGGGGCAAGATTCCCCTCCCAGTTCTTCAGAGAAGCCTATTACAGTGGAAATTACGCTGTCGGGCTATAGTTAGGAACCAAGGGACACACATCGAGCACTTACGGACCTGGCACCATGGATTCGTCTAAATTTTTGGGTAAGTCAAAATTGGCCAAATGTAGAGGGAACAACCTCTGTATACACCACTATATGGTACAGGGTTGGACATTAGCAGGATCTTTTCCAGGCAGGGGAAAACGAGACATATTTTAACCCATATAGTGTTGCCCCCTCAAAAAACTCTTGGCCTCCCTGATGGTACAGTGGTAGCACCGTCGCCTTGTAATCAAGGGGTCCTGGGTTTGATACCCGGTGGAGGCACTTGGCACAGTGATTCGGATCCCACTTTAAACTGTATGTCCAGTCCCGATTAGCCTTACTGTGCATAAAGTGGACTTAAAACACCAAATCAATCAATCAAATAACACTTATTCTGTTTGAAGATATCATGTTCCTGCAACATCCTTCCAATAATTAACATAAATTACTGTGAAGGAAATGAAATGTATGTGTTTAATATGTAAGTTTATGTCAACATCCATTTTCCAGGCGAAAGGGGCCCTGCACCCATGGGTACAGGGTGGAACAAGAGAGTGAAAGTGGTGGTTGCCATTCTTTTTCCACAATTTCTAGAATTGACTCATCAGTGTCAAGGATTAAGAACACATTACTTTGAAAATAATTATGATTTTTAGTAATATGTGTAAACTGCACCACATTTTTCACCCATTTCTTCATTTTAAAAAGTGCTCATACTCTTGTAAATATGGTATTATGAAAGACTGATCAGTCTACAGTGGGTAGAATCCAATGTGCCTCCAATGGAGATTAAACTTGGGACCTCTTAGATTATAAAGCAACAGCATTACCACTATGCCATCCCGGAGCACCACTTATCATATATAAAATAACTTATATGAGGCATTCCATGACAAAGTACCCCTGAAACTCAATCTTCAAAATTTAATGCAATGCTGAAACTTTATCTTATCTTGTGAGTAAACAATCTAAAATTGTCATTAGCATAAAAATTCAAGTTTTATACATAATTAACTTAGAAGGTATTTTACATATTGTTCATTTATCTTAACTTTTTGATTTACTTTTGTCTTGTAATGTGCCCAATGCCTGACACCAAAAAACAATTAATTTCTACTTTCACTGTTACATTTCCCCCTCAACTTCACTACAATATTCACAGAAATTAAAATAAATTTCTTAAGTAAAGAGGCAGTGTTTTGTCTGTCCCACCATTGACAAAAAATTGTACACTATTTATTTATTTATTTTACTTCGCTTTTTGTGCCACTTTTGGCTAATTTGCGAAGATGGGGATGAGTGATGATATGATGAAATTGATGAATGGACACTCACAAACATCCATGCCCAGGCTGGGAAATAGAGAAATAAAGGTAGCCTCGGAAAGGATGGATTTAGTAGAAGACGACAAGCAAGGAAATGGAATATCCGAATTGGAACTTGGAATATTAAAACAATTAATGGAAAAGAAGTGGAAATTGTAGGAGAAATGGAAAAGTATAAACTAGCAGTACTAGGACTAAGTGAAGTAAGGAAGAAAGGCAGTGGTATAATGTGCCTTGAAAGAGGATATGTGCTGAGATATGTTGGAGTAGGTAGAGGAAGAAGAGCTAAGGAGGGAGTTGGAATAATAGTTAATGAGCAAATGGAAGAAAGGGTGGAATCATGGGAACCAGTGAATTCAAGGATAATAGTAGTTAGACTGAAAATGGAAGAAAGAATAACAATAATACAAGTTTATGCCCCGACAAATGATCAGGACATATTGGAGAAAGAAGTTTTCTATACTCAATTACAAAGAGTAGTGAATAAAGAGAATGAAGAGAATAGGAAGGTAATATTGATGGGAGATCTTAATGGTAGAACTGGAAAAAATAGGATAAGGTCACATGGTTGTATGGGACCATATGGAGGGGAAAGTGTGACAAATGAAAACGGACAAAGATTAATAGAATTCTGTGTAGAGAACCAATTGCTACAAGGAAACTCCTTTTTCCAGCATAAGAAAATTCATAAAATCACTTATGAAGCTGAGGGAAGGGAGGCAAAGAGTATAATAGACTACATAATTTACGCAAGAGCACTTCGATATGCCTTTATGGATGTAAAGGTAATTCGAGGTGCTGAATTGAGTACTGACCACAGACTGCTAATAGCTATAACAAGATTTAAGAGGAATAATAGAGAAAGAGATAGGAAGTTTGAAAAGATACAAGTAAAGCAGCTGGCTAAGGAAGAGAAGAGAAAACAGTATAAGGAATTAGTAGAAGAAAGGTTGAATGAATTGGAAATAAGAGAAATGGAAATTGACAGTATGTGGGAAAAATCTAAGGAAGTGATACTGTATGCAGCAATTGAAGTATGTGGCAAAGTTAGGGTGAATACAAAAAGGAAAAGAACTAATTGGTGGACGGATGAAGTAAAGAGGAAAGTGAAAGAGAAAAAGAAAGCATGGAAGAATTACCTAGAATTAAGATCAGAGGAACATAGGTTAATATATGTGCAAAAAAGAAATGAGAGTAAATTGGCTGTAGAGGAGGCAAAGCAAAAATCATGGGAGAAGTTTGGAAATGATATTGAAGAAAGTTTTGTAGAGCATAGAAAGCAGTTCTGGAATATGGTCAAAAGTCTGAAAGGAAAATGGGGAAAAGCAGCAAGAGCTATAAGAAATAAGGAAAATGTATTAGTCATAGGAAGGGAGAATGTGATGGAGGAATGGAGAAAATACTATGAAGAAAAGTTCAAGGATAGGACAAATGAGCAAGAACAAGATGAGGAGCAGGAACAGGAGGAGGATGAGAGAATAAGAAACAGAGAAGAGGAGGATCATGTAGAAGAAGATATGATGATAACAGAGAATGAAGTGAGAGAAGTAATTAAACGGATACGAATTGGGAAAGCAGCAGGATGGGATGGAATAGCACCAGAACTTATAAAATATGGAGGACCAAGAATGGCTGAAATACTACTGAATATATTGAGGGAAGTATGGAGAACTAAGACTATACCAGAAGAGTGGAAAAGGAACATAATTGTGCCAGTACACAAGAAAGGGAGTAATAAGGAATGTGATAATTATAGAGCAATATGTCTATCATCAGTGGTATATAAGATGTATACGAATATATTGGAAAGGAGGCTGAGAAAAATCATAGAGGGAAAACTTGAAGAGGAACAAGCTGGATTTAGACCTGGGAGACAGACTCAAGATCACATTTTTATATTAAGAACAATGATGGGGAAAATGCTGGACAAAAATAAAATAATATACTTAGCATTTCTAGACTTGAAAGCGGCATTTGACTCGGTACCTAGAAAATATCTATGGGAGGCATTAGAAAGTAAGGAAGTACCTAAGGAACTTATTAAAGCAATAAGAAGTGTATATAAGGATGTAAAAGGAATAGTAAGAATAGAAGGAAACGAGTCAAAGGAATTTCAAATAGAAAAAGGAATTAAACAGGGAGATAGTCTCAGTCCTTTACTTTTCATTAATGTAATGGATGAAATAACTAAAATTTGCAAAAGAAGAACCCCAAGAGTACAAATAGGATATTGGAATATGAGAGTAGTACAACTGCAAGTACTGCTATATGCTGATGATATAGTCTTAATTGCTAACAGTGAAGAGAATTTACAGAGGAGCGTAATAGAATGGGGAGAAGAACTTGCGAGAAAAGGGATGAAGATTAATATTAAGAAAAGTAAAGTTATGCAGGTGGCAAAAGGAGAAAAAGATCATGAAATAGCATTTAGATATGGAAACGAGAACTTGGAAGAAGTAGATGAATATGAATATTTAGGAACCATCATAACAAGTGATGGTAGGTGTGATGAAGAAATCCTAAATAGGAAAAGAAAAGCAAATACAGTATATTATCAGTTCAGTAAAACAATAATGGGAAAGAAAGAAGTGGCAGTAAAGACAAAAATGCAGCTATACAAATCAGTATTGGTCCCTACATTAACATATGGAATGGAAAGTTTACCACTTCAAGATAAACATCTGAGTAAAATTCAGGCTAGTGAAATGAAATACCTGAGAAGAGCTGTTAATAAGACTAGGAGAGATAAAGTGAGGAATGAAAGAAAAAGAAGAGAAGTGGAACAGGAGTCGCTAGAGAAAATAATTGAAAAGAGAGAGCTAAAGTGGTGGGGACATGTATTCAGAATGAATGAAGACAAAAAGGTAAAGCAAATTCTAGAAGTAAAGGTGCAAGGTAGGAGAGGTAAAGGAAGACCAAGGATAATGTTTGAAGACAGAATGGAAAAGATTGGAAGAGAAAGGAATAAGACAATAAATATGATGAAGAGAATGATGGGAAACAGACAGGAATGGAGGAGATGGATCGAGGCAACCAACCCTACGCTATGATGGCAGAAAGGGACTAGAGGAAGTAAGTAAGTAAGTAACTTAGAAGGTATTTTACATATTGTTCATTTATCTTAACTTTTTGATTTACTTTTGTCTTGTAATGTGCCCAATGCCTGACACCAAAAAACAATTAATTTCTACTTTCACTGTTACATTTCCCCCTCAACTTCACTACAATATTCACAGAAATTAAAATAAATTTCTTAAGTAAAGAGGCAGTGTTTTGTCTGTCCCACCATTGACAAAAAATTGTACACTATTTATTTATTTATTTTACTTCACTTTTTGTGCCACTTTTGGCTAATTTGCGAAGATGGGGATGAGTGATGATATGATGAAATTGATGAATGGACACTCACAAACATCCATGCCCAGGCTGGGATTCGAACCTGAAAATTGTACACGAATAGTCAATAAATCTGGGAAAGTATTTTAAGGGTAGTTATGTTTAATCAACAGTGTTAAGTTTGTTATATCATTGCACAGAAACTGTACGAAAATTGTTGCTTAACAATCAGCAAAATAGTTATTTAATATCAAAAATGTAGTTCATATGTCCCACCCCATTTACAACCGTAAAATTCTTCAGCATACTGCAACTTATGCAACATGAATGCATGTCACATTGTAAAATGTTTTCATGTAACGTTTGTTGTGTGCTGACATGTGCCCACTTACAATGTTAAAAATTCATACCTTTTTCAGGGACTGCTTTATGCCACACATTTTACATTGCCACTTGTTGTTCTTCTTCACAATCTGCACCTGAAATTCAAGTAAAAATACAAGAATGCAATTAATTATGTACATAAATAAGTTTCACACAAAAATCAGTTTCAAAACAAGGATTTAAACAATACATATGTATATTTTTTTAAATGTTACATGTATAAATATAAAGAAACTGTTGAAACACTAGCCCCGTCTAGTTCACTGCACTCTTTGACACTAGGTGTAGTGCACGTGAATCCCGGTGTTAGGCTGGTGCCAGGAAATGACATGCAACCAAGTAGACGAGTAGCGATGTTCAAGTTCAGAAGATTCAACAAATGCCTGTCTGCTGCTTTAAACAATCATTTGATTAGCTAGCACGCACCATGTTACCATACACCACACATTACACTGCTCCAGGACGTAGTGCAAATGGTGCAGACACCAAATCAACAAAGTAGACGAGTTGATGTAGCACTGTGTATAACCAACTAGACGAGCAAGTGCAGAGAGAGTAAAAATGCACAGCGAACTAGACTAAGGAAAATAAATGACACCTATGTTTGAATCCCTGCTGAAAAAAAGGAACGCATTTCTAAGCAAATGGTTTTTTACATTTGCCCACACCCTGTGGGCAGGTCTACAAGTAAAAAAAAAATGAGCCTCAGATTAAACCCCTTAAAAAAATCCAGCTTAATAATTCAATTTTCTAACAATTCTTACCCAAAATACCACCTAAGTTCTAGCAGTAAAGAAGTGATTTTGGGCAAAACTTACTCAAATAGTTAGAAAGTATGCTTAGTACCCACAATGAGTTTTCATTCCAGGTCTCTAGCTCTAATAGTTTATTACAGTTCCCATAAACATTTGTGAGCAAAAATGCCAACAACCCATATCGGAAAAATTTCCATATCCATAGAACACAAACCATACAAAAAAAATTTAAATCATTGGTTATGATATCCTAAAACATGTAGAAACCCATGTACTAAAGGTGAAATGGTATGACTGAAGATGACTGGACCCCTCTCCGATTTTCTTCATATTTGGCATACTTACTAATTGAGGCCTGCTAATGATGAATCTGAAGTTAAAATTTGTCGGAAACTTCTACAAATTGCAAAATAATTGCGAACCATTGACGTGTGGTTAGGTTAGTTTCAGTTAGGTTAGGCAAACATAGTTAACATTTCGTGTCATGGTAGTATCAGGATCTAGAAATTGCAAAATAATTGCGAACCATTGACGCTAGCCCCACGAACCATTGACATGTGGTTGGGTTAGGCAAACATAGTTAAAATTTGGTGTCGTGGTAGTATCAGGAATACATATATTTGCTTGAGAAACAAAAAAATTTGCGAAAATAGACTGTTTTCATTCTGAAAACTAACACCTTATTTTTGCTTATTTTGACATTTCTAGACGTTTCCGACAACTTTTACTTCAGATTCGTGATTAGGAGGCCTCAATTAGTGAGTATGCCAAATATGAAGATAATTGAAGAGGGGTCCAGTCATCTTCAGTCGTTCCGATGAAATTCTTCTAAAATGGTTATGCAATCAATTAGTCTAAACCTTTACCAGATGGGTGGGATACTTCTGTTGAGGAGGGGTAGTATATATAAATATATAACTTAGCAACACGTGGCAGCAATTAACGTGCCCTTCCTTAAAAAAGTACACACAATATGTCAGTTCTGTGTTTTTTACAATGGTATGACATACTTGAATTACAAAACAATAAATTCATTGTTACTACTTTAACTTGTTACCCTGCCCCCGTGTCAGGGCAACAGTGTTTTTTTCCCTTATTGAAATATTTATTAATATGTTAATCAACAAGGTAATTATGTGTATAAAAACATGTGTGTTTTTAGTGTAACTCTATTTAATATCAATTTCTTAGGTTCGTATATTCCATGTATAGAAAGCATGTACCAATCTGTTCCTTTTTCGTGTCTCGAAAGTTCAAGGGAAAGGCAGGCGATTTTAGCTGTAAAAAGGTAAAGTGCTCCCCTGTGCATAGCACAATGCCATGAAGGCATATAGGGGGTGTGGGGGTAACGCCCCACACTTTCTTGATCCGGTCGTGTGTGGGGGTGATGTGATCAGCATCACGCCCCTGACCGCCTTTACCCCCCAGGGTTTCCCCCAGGTACCCATGTTATTCGATGCTGGGTGGGCGCTGGGGCCGCTGTTAAAGATTAAAACAATTGAGAGAAGTGCCGTTGGCAACAGGTGCCAACCAAACGTATATAAACTCCCAGATGAGAGTGAGGAGGTTGGCTGTTGGAACTGTGACTTGGAAGGGAGAGGCTGTTTTGCTTTAGTAAACTTGGATGAGAGGACAGATCTCATGCAACGGATGCTGTAAGAGATTGGATTGCCGGGCAAGCTAGTACCTTGGTGTCCAATTTAGAGGTAAAAGTTAGTTTGTACTGGATGTTATTTTGAAGTAATTAAGGTGCACCGGGCAGCTTAGTGTCTTGTCACCATGGAGAGTAGAGAAATGTACATGTCGGGAAACCTCGTGCCTGTTAAGACATTTCTTGGAGTAACGCGAGTCTACCTTGTGACAAGCATACTCCCGATGTAATTCATGAAATGTAAAGCATCCAGGTACAAACAATAGAGATTTCCAACATCAAAATTAGAATTTTGATCTGATAATTAGAGAAATAAACGTTCAGATACGACTTGTATATATATTTAAATTTACGTTAATTATCCAAAATTTCGGTTTATAATTTCACAGTTCGCTGGTAATTTATCCCCTATAGCAGGGTTTCTCAACCTGGGGGGTCGCGAGAGGATTTCATGGGGTTCGCGAAGGAAGGCGAAAAAGATAAATGTAATTAGGGTCTAGTAGCAGAAAAAATATTATTGAAATAGCCTACAAGAAAAATACAATGAAAACTGCATATTGAAATACAATGCAAAATGAAGGCTAGTGTGAAACCTGAGCCTGGTGTGATTTTACTAGTGCGGCAATGTCCGATTGGGTCGGGTACCCTATTCTACACCCTCTAATTTTATTTTTTTTTTCTTTCATTATGAAGGTTATGTGATCCTATTTGTGAATAAAAAAACATTGGAGCGCGGAAAGAAGTATTTACGACTGTACAGCCGTTTAAAGTGGCAATTTTGTCGTTTGCAATTGTTGAGTCAAAATTTCCCACTGGTTCCCGGCTCTGCCCCTGGGGTAATTGACTTACCGCCCTCTACCGCTACCGCGGCCCCGCCTGTATCTATAGAGTCCCTTTTAAAGGCATGTTAGAAATTGGCCGAAGTCGCCTGCCCCAAACACTATTTCTCACTGTTTTCCGCATCGACACATGAAGATACAAAAAATGAAGGCTAAAATTAAACCAAAGAAGGTAACTTACCTCTTTTTACCAAGGCCAGGTATTGAATTGTGGGTCGAAGTTCAATTTGTAAGTCCAAAAATGAAGTAACTCCTACGTTGAAAGTCCTTGTTGTCCTTTTCCACAGAATACCAACCTCCACTCCCTTCCCATCATAAAAATTAGAAGTCGCAAATTATCTCATCCCACAAGTCATTTAGAAAAAACAACCCTTCCCTTTACGGCATGCAGTTGCCAAAAAATATTATTATTTCCAATTTCTGAAGTCGCATAAATGAAATCGAATGTCTGAAATGTCCAATCTGCCAATATATCACACAGAGAACATATCGCAATCGCAAATGTTCCTATTGCACAAGTCAATCATAAGAAGAAAAAGAAAAAAATCAGACGTGCGCCTGTGACATAAATCGATCATCCGAAATCTTCAGACTTGTGCCTGTGACATGAATGCATCATTCGCCATCATAAAGTTGTGAAAAACCTTTTTGACGTTACGCAAGGAATTTTAATTTCATAAAAAACGTAAGTTTCGTAGCACGTAGATCTAAATAATTACTTTCCGCGCTATTTAGAAACATAGTTTATTATGAAGAACTATTTTTTGTAACGAGAATATTTGAAATGTGCGAAAAATCGAGGGTGTAGAATAGGGTACCCGAGCCGTCCGATTCAATTTTCATTATCAAGTAATTCTCAACTGACAAGCGGTTTCTGGTCTTTGTTTTAATGCTTACCATGGAAGAGGAACCACATTTGCACAGATACGATGTAGCAAAGGGAATTATGGTTTTTAAAGCAGCAGAAACCAGACCAAGATATTCTTTGCAAAGATTTGTCGCACGATAATTCTATCAGTTTGTCAAGACGTTGTGGGCTTAGATTGGCTATTTTGATGGCCTCTTCAACGAAGGGGTTTAATATCCAACTCGAACTGGCATTTTCATCAAGGGCAATATATTTCACTATCTGTTCGTGTACCTTCTAGATGTTTGCAAATTAAACTGGACAGCGTCTTCATGTCAAAAGAATAATCGCAAGTTGAAATAAAGTCTTGAGTCAGAGGAAAATTTTCAAAATTGTGGGTTTTGACTCGGGAAGCCCAAACTCCTAATTTCTTGTGAAAAACATTTACTTTGTTTTAACCAAATAAAATGGTTTTGTCCCGTCCTTGGCAAGGTCAAATTTAAGTCATTTAGATAAGCTGAAGCAGCCATATTTCAAGGGTAAAAAATTCAGCTTGTTGGGGATTGGATTCCTGTAAAAACAGTAACAATTCCGAGTGCAGTTTGAACAACCTATTCAACACCTTTCCGCGTGACAACCACCTTACCTCGGTGTGAAGTTATAGTTTTTTTTTGTGGATGGAACCCATTTCCTCGCACAATTTTTCTAACAGTCGACACTGCCATGGGCGGCTCTTCACATAATTAACAATTCTGACAGCATCATGCAGAACCTGAAGAAGTTCATCTGGCATTTTCTTTGCGGCCAGGACTTGCCGATGTAGGAAACAATGCACCCATTTCACATTTGGCATTTCCACAAGCCCACTCTTCTTATCAGTTAATGCCTTGGCACCATCGCTGCAGATTGAAATACACTTTTCGCAATTTATTTCAAATGGACTTGTAGCCTCTAGAAACACCTGATATAAAGATTCACCAGTTGTATGTTGAGGGAAGGGTTTGCAGAACAATATATCCTCTTCCACACATTCAGTGGATTGGAATCGGATGAAACACAAGAACTGAGCACAATTTGTTACATCTGTGGACTCGTCCAGTTTAATAGAAATAAATTCACTTTTTTAATCTTCTCCTTCAGCTGGTCGCAAACATTTTGGGCCAAATCAGAAATACGCCTTGCCACTGTATCATTTGACAATGGAATCTTTGATATTTTAATAGCCTCTTCGGGGTTGATCATTGTTGACACTATATCAAGTGCACAAGGAAGAATCAAATTTTCTGCAATAGTATGTGGTTTGCCTTTTTTGGCAATTCTCAGATACACTTGATATGATGCCTGAAGTGCTTTTTGAGTAACATTGGTCATGTGGGTGATGGTTAACTTCTGATTTTGAAGTACAGAAAGTTTGCATTGGAAAAATTTGAGTGGTTTATCTTTCACCGAAAGATGTTTAGATTGCAGGTGCCGTCACATATTGGAAGGCTTCATACTTTCAGCAGACAACAGTTCATTACACAGCCCACACTGCGGCTGATTTCCATGTACCGTGAAACCAAACCTCAAATACGATTCATCGTATCTTCTGACCTTCTGTCATTTTGATGGTTCATCATCTGTGGAACAAGAACTTCCAGGTCTTTGAAGGAACTTATCCATTTTTATTTTTCATTAATAGCATAGAATTCAAATCACGATGCTACAGTACACAATATCACAAGTCAACCGACAACACCGCAACACACGTGTATTACCTACGTTTGTGCACACAAAACTGGCGACGCAGACGGAAGAACTGACTGAACTCAATGATAGATGTCATTACATTTCAACTACAGTTGAAGAAACTTGCTTGAACAATAAAGAACCCGGAACGGGAAGGAAAAAAGTCTGCAATCCTTAAGAATGGTAAATCTTGACATTGTTTTGGAGAAGCGTTGAGGTTGCAGCAGTTATATTGGTAAACAATTGACAATTGATTATTTTCTCGGCTGTACCGAGGTAATTTCAAAGGGATCCTTTGTTGTTCTTCGCAGAGTCAACAATGTGCTTACACACATAAACACTTATTACAACCAGAAATTACATATGGGGGTTACTGGCAAGAGGGTGTGATAAAAGGGGGTCGTGATAGGAAATAGGTTGATAACCACTGCCCTATAGTAAAAGGTTTCGCGAAGGTTATCCGTTGTCTCTTGTAATTAATTATATAATTATGTTGACTTGTTGCTACCCACGTGCAGTGCAGTACAAAGAAAGATAGACCAAGACAAATCAGAGCTGAGTACAGAGGTCAAGTGTGGAGGGCCGGGCAAGTAACAAACTCCTTAACTGCCACTTTTTCTTATATATTTCATTTTACATGTACTAATGGGAACAAAAGAACACTTTAATGATGTGCTTCATTAAGGGTCCAGTGAAGACCTGGAGGGAGAAACCAAATTTTTGAAATTACCACGTTCGGAAATGCTGTGCCATTTCCATTTTGTTACAAAGATGGGATATCGGCATTATATATCCTCAAAGAGTAGTCTTTTGTTGTGCTTCACTCTAAATTTGGTCCATCCAGTGTACATAGGGTCAATGACAGATGTGAAATTCTTTCTGTAAGCTGGCAACACTGCCGCTCTTATACTGTTATCATTTTCCCCCCTCCAAGAAGTATCAGCCTGTTTCCAACAAAACTTTGCATGGTTGTAGGAATCAGAATGTATCACTGCTATACACTACCCCTTTTCATTTACTACAGATCATTGTGGTGGCCACAGGGGCATGCTGAATTCAAATATTTTTGAAAGATTTCAATTTCCTTCTTCTTCTTCCTTTAACACTAATTATTGGGAGGCACAATGTATAAATTTGATATCCACTAAAAGCCCTGTCATTCCGAAGGAAAACAAAACCAATTTCATCTCTCTATGACAATTAGTGCTAGTGTTACTTCTTTTTTTTTTGGGGGGGGGGGGTTACTTCGCAGCAAGTTTGAAAAACGTGTGCTTCGAAATGTCTAATCCGGAAAGGGTTTACCCTCAGGTGAGGTTCCACCCATTAAAGGCTGAACTGAATGATTTATATGGAATGATCCTCTATCAATGTAGTTATTTAGTATGTGCAGACAAGAAAAATGGGCTGTTCCACTGTGTACTGTATCCTCTTGGGTACTACTTTACTATAGGGGTGACACCTATAAATAATTTATTTCACATTTTTTTACATTGCTAACGTACTATTCTGGAACGCGGAACATTTCTTTAGGTGAAAATATGAATTTCTAACGAAAATAATGTCTATCTCTTACATTTACGTGTACTTACTGTTACTCGTTATTTTGATTCTGTAACACACATTATGGCGATAGCGTACTGCTTTATCGCACGTTGTGAGAGTGTTTTGTCGATTTATGCAGTGTTGGAACCTTGTTCACCGGAAAATATATACTTTCGTGCCCGGATTTGAAATTATGCTAATATCTCGCAAACCATTGACGTTAGCCTCACAAACCATTCACGTTAGCCCCAAAAACCATTTTCCGTAAGGTTAAGTTATGTTAGGCAAGCATAGTTAAATTTTTTTTAAAAAAAGATTAAAAATACTCGACACGTCATGTTATAGTGAAAACACGGCGAGTTTGAAAAACTGACTAAGGGGTTTACGTCATCTAACACATGGACATTGTGCTCTCGTGTAGAAAGCAAATGGCGGCAGCAGAAACAGCGTGTCAGACAGAGATTTTCGCAGAAAACAACATGCATTGGCATTAAAATGGATCAAAACTACATTCACGAACTTCCACAACGCTACAGAAAATGATTAGCGTAAGTACTTTCTAATGTAAAAAGTAAGAAATCCGTCACCCCTATAGTAAAGTGTTACCCTGACATGCTTCAAACATAACAGCACGATGACTCTTTCCAACTCCTTAACAACAGCACAATCAGATGCACCACACCGACTGTTGCCTTCATTTTGTGCAGGTGCAAGCAACATGCTAGAGTAAAATGGTAACAGTTTCAAATGTTTAATGATTTTTTCAAAGTTTCACAGGAGACAGATGAAGTACTGCACAATTCTGGAAATGATTGTTACAGCAAATTTTCATACTTTGTAAAAGTAATTAACACTCTTCGGAGTTCAGAAAAGTGCAAGTTATCGGTGGGAAAAATTAAAAAAACTACCTTACACAAGCATCCGTGCTTGTCATCAAGGTATTTTTTGTTCATAGAAGAAAGAAGGTTGGTATTGCTGCTACAACAATTTTTCATAGTTGTCTTCTTCGAAGAGAACCAAACCCAAGAAACCTAACCACCATGGGTGTTTAAATTGTGTGTGATAAGTTAGACCCCCCACAAAGCTACCAGCCAATGGCAATCATTAAAACAGTTGAAGCAGCAATCATTACCAAGAAAGAAAAGGTATCACACAATAGTGATAATGATTGTGAAAGTAAATTTGAAATTTCCTGAATTAATTAGGACTAGGCTATGTATACTTCTGAAATGTTATATTTATCAGCAAAAAGAAGATGTGAAAGGTATCTTATGTAAACAAACATGTTTCCCATCAACAAGATAATCCACAGGTTACTCATGTGTTTACTGATGGCTCTCCACACGAAACCCGAAGGGGTGTCATGCTTAAGATCATCCTAAGTACCAAATCAATTATGGACTTTATTTTAATGCTAAGTGCCTTTAACCTGTCCTGCCTAACCTAACTACGAAAGCATTTTTGGACTTTTTGTTCATTGGAAACTGCACAATAATTCACCGCATGGTAAATGGCCAGATTCAGAAAAAAAGAAAAAAAAACGGCATGTTACAACACCGGACCACTCTCCAATATCTATAAAATTTTGCCTACTTACTAATTTCGGTGTCCTGATGACGTATCTGTAGTTCATATTTGGCGGTCACTTGTTAAAATTGTACATTTACGTGTAGAACTTGTAAAATAACCTTGCGATTTACCACGGTCATTGTCCATACACAGCAATTCGGAACCATCTTTCTTTCGCAATTCGTTAATGGTCTTCCTTTACGCACAACAATCTTGCTACCTTGAATATTGACGTCAGACGAGGAATGCCTACGAGGTTAGGTTAGGCCTGTTAGGTTAGGTTCCATTAGCATAAATACAAAGAAAAATTAATATTTTGGCTAAGAGAACTATACCTTGTCTTGCCTAACATGAAAAAGCGTTCTCCCGTGACGTCAGAAAACTATGTTGCTAAAGTGTTGTGCGATAAGTGACACCCATTCGGGGAAAATGGCATGTTCTGTGAAGCTACTGTTCTTATGGTAGGGTTACGTTACGTTAAGAAAACATAGTTTATTTCATTTTTTTCTCGATTTGCATACTCGACCGCCAATTATTACATTCAGATTCATGATTAGGAGTTCACAATTAGTGAGTAGGTGAAATTTAATAGAAATTGGAGAGTGGTCCGGTATTGTAAACTCGTTCCAAAAAACCTTCGCACCCTGAAAATAATCGTGTAAAATTATGAAATTCTACTTGGGATTTTTGCAAAATATGTGTAAACACACAAAGAAGTATGTTTACACTGATAAAAAGTGTTTCGGAGCGAATTGACAATATAGAGGAAGTCTCCAATTTTGTTAATTTTCGGTATACTAACTAATTTTGGCCTCCTAATCACAAATCTGTTGTAAAAAACCGGGGGTCACGTTTGGAAATTTGAAAAAAGCAGATTGAATTTTTTTTATATGTAGGTGTATATGCGTAGTTTTACGAACGAAAATGTAATCTCCTGTCATTGTTTCCAACCACGCCTTTGTTTTACAAGAAAATGATTTATGATGTTCAATTCTAGTACGAACCCTATTATTTTTGATGAATTTAGGGGTGAAATGAGTGCTAATGGAACCTGATCTAACAGGCCTAACCTAACCTCGTGTGAATGGTTCGTGGGACTACCCGTGGATGGTTTTTGGGGTTACCCGTGGATGGTTTTTGGGGCTAACGTCAATGGTTTGTGGGACTACCTGTGGATGATTTTTGGGGCTAACGATGTTTCATCAAAATGTACAATTTCTAGACGTGACCCCCGGTTTTTACAACAGATTCGTGATTAGTAGGCCAAAATTAGTTAGTATACCGAAAATTAACAAAATTGGAGACTTTCTCTATATTGTCAATTCTTATCAGTGTTTCTATTCAGTATGAATTAAAAATAGATATTTAGGTTTATATTATCATTATAACGTTTTGGTATAATTTAACAATACAGGGAATTTCTCCAATTTGTTTGAATTTTCGGTTACTTACTAATTTGGGTCTCCTAATCACGAATCTGCACTTAAAATTTGGCGCTCGCGTAAAAATTTGGCGCTTATTTGGGGCAGGTGAATCCGGCCACTTTCTAACATGCCCTTAACAGGGAGTCTATAGATATAGGCGGGAAGCCGGAGCGGAGCGGAGCGGAGCGGAGGCGGGGCCGCGATAGCGGTTGGGGGCGGTAGGTCGATTACCCCAGGGGCGGAGCCCGGAACCGGCGGGAAATTCGGAAATCGAGGGTGTGGAAATAAGAACTTAATTTCGATTATTTTGCTATTTCCACGTGTGAGCGCCAAATTTTGACTGCAGATTCGTGATTAGGGGGCCAAAATTAGTGAGTATGCCGAATTTCAAACAAAATGGAGAAATTCCCTGTATTGTAAAATCGCTCCTTATTTTATATCACTAGATATGTAGTACCCAATCATTTGGTCTCTTCTGAAATAACTTAGACGAAGAATTATTCATGAGCTTTTACTTTGCATTTACTACGAGGCTTTACATGTGATTTCAGAAGCATGTATACGAGTATTCGAAAAGAGCAAAATGGCACAAAAATATTTGGGAATTCAGTCGATCGTGTCAACATTAAACTCTACTACGACTAAAACGTTCAACCATACCTGAAAGGTTTCACACGAGAAACACTTTAAGACGTGAAATTCTTGCGGCATTATATATATATTTTCCAACGGTTTACAGAGCAATATACAATAAGAGACACTAAATTTTGGTAATTATCCTTCCCACCATCATTCTCACTTGTTCTGCATTTGTCGTCATCAAACAAAACACAAACTGCTAACTTAGCTATTTGAAGTGGTACTCTCACCAACTGTCTCATTTGAAGTCACATAAAAAAGAACAATATTTCAAGAGACAAGGAAGACAGACACAAATACATAAATATGACAGTTGAAAACATTTTAATTATAATTTGCTAAACAATTTCTGTTCTATTCCGATCTCATGAGATCGATTCGAGACGGAATTGTATCCTCATACGACATACCGGTACCGATTTTTCGGGATCACGATGAAGACTTATCATGGCGGGTTAAGTTATTTTGACGTTTCTACAACTTGTTGCCCTGCTTTTTAGTTCATATTGTGGCCAGGGCCGGATTTAGATGACATTGGGCCTGATGCTTAAAGTCTTCGGCGAACAATAAACACAACGACGTTATAGTTACGTCACAGCGCAAAGAATAATAGTAACCGTATAACAGTGGCGCAGGAACGTTTTTTATTTGGGGGGTACAACATGCAGTTTCCCCACGTGTGTGTGTGTGTGTGTGCGACTCGACCGTGAAATATGGGGGGTGGGGGTGCGCGTGGTGCTACTTCACTTATACCTATTATGTGAAGGCATTGGAAATATTCTATTTTAGAACAGCGCACACGAATTTCCTGTTTTTTAATGCAAAATTTGAAAAAAATATGTTTTTTTTTTGTTTTTATTTTAAGTTTATAGTTACAAACAGATTTAAGACCAGATAACAATTCCGAAACATATAATGCTCTTGACCTTCTGGGCTCATTTTGAATTTAACGGAACGGAAAATCAGGAGTTTGAAATATGAAAATTGCGAACAAAACGTCTATTCATTTTAATGCAGGGTGAGATTAAAGGAGGTGAGGAGGATCCCCCCCTAATATCTTGAGCCATCTTAAGCCCCTATCACACGGAACTGGATTTCTATTTGGAATGCTCTAGTTGATGCTGGACTGGCTACCCATTTGCTAGTTTTCGCCTCACACGGTACTTGTTATACCACAGAGTAAGTAATTTTATATCCAGAGCAATCCCGCTTATGGCCGTCACCCTTCACCACGCTTGACTGAGCACCGGTAGTTTTCTGAGCACTCTTGGTAGTTCTGATACTCCTCGTTAGGGAGAGCGCACAGCGCTTCAGTTTCTCTCCAGGAGGTCCGCAAGTCCCCACCAGGAGATGGCGTTGAAAAATTTTAAGGGTTTTCTTCGAATTAACGCGAGCTAAGATCACAGCAGATGGCTAATGTAAAGAAAATTAAAATAAAATAACCAAAAATACAAGACAAATGGGGACTCGAGTTTAACTAGAATGTAGGGTGTCTAACTTATTTTATGGTTTAACAAGGTTGCATCGTAACCTTGTAATCAAGGGGTCCCGGGTTCGATACCCGGTGGACGCAAATAGTGGTTCAGATCCCACTTTAAACTCTAGGTCCAGTCCCGATTAGCCTTACTCTGCATAAAGTGGACTTAAAACAATTCAATAAATCAAGCATGGTTTATATATAGTTGTTGGTTCCATTCACAGGCATCATTTGCTGTCTAACTCACAGGAAATTCTGATCTCAGATAATTTCAGTTAATAATTTCCCTCGACAGATGAGAATAATTTAGCCATCTCGTCAGACTAGAATCAGGATATGATTAGACGAAAATTCCCGGTATCGCTACCGTTATCAATCGGATGAATCATGCTTCAGTGACTTATAGCACACAGCTCTGTGCTTATAGTAAGTTTCTGTGTCCCACTCCCCCCCCCCCATTCCGCGCAAGTAAAATATTGTGAAGCCCCTTAGAGAAAAGAAGAAATTTATTGAGAGTCCCATATTGTACATATCATTGTTGATAGTAGATAGGACAAACGGACGCACAATAGTTAGACTCCGACCCCAACACACACAAACTTGCACAAGAATTAAAATACATATCGAAATAACTGTATGAGGACATTCGGGATATTTTATTTTGCTTCACGCAGTGGCGAAGTCATGGTTCTTTCTTGGGGAAGGGAGGATTCTTCATGCGGAAAAATATATAATACACGATCTTTTGTATTTTTGTGCTTCATACAATTCTAAACAAAAACAATTAGCCTACACATTCATGCATTGAAAAAAAAATACAATTTTGGAGGATTATTTAAAAGATATTAAAGACTACTATTTTGAGCTTCGAGGTGCGAAGCGATTCAGCACCAAAAACCTTCCCATCGCTTAGAAAGTCAAATATTCAAAGAAGAAGCCACATTCGTCAACTAATACTAATAGTAACAAATATACGACAGCAATCTTGTGACTTCAATGCTTCAGATTGGATTGCCCGTGCTGTCTCAGCATCACAACGTCAATTATAATCTACAGAAGGAAATAGAACGGCGATGGGACTCGATTCGCTGTTCACGTGTCACCCAACAAGGAAGTCTATTGGAAAGACCTGAACCTCGAAAGTTGTCACAGGAGCGCGGAATTATGTTGGTGCACGTCGATACTCTTAAACATAATTTTAACGATGGTATTTTTTCCCCCATATATCACTGTGTAATTAAGGTGTCCCGGGTTCGATACCCGGTGGAGGCACATAGTGGTTCGGATCCCACTTTAAACTCTAGGTCCAGTCCCGATTAGCCTTACTCTGCATAAAGTGGATTTAAAACACCAAATCAACCAATTGACCAACCTGTAAGACAGAAGGGGGGCATACAACTTATTATTGGTTTCTAGGGCATTGGGCTTCATCTCCTACTTGAGTTTTGGAGCCCCTTTCAAGTATTTAACACTTAAAAGAATAATCAGCTACCTTAACACAGTACAGGTAAGAGTTGAGAATCACGTGTAATGCATAACAGATGTGCACAATGTTGGCCTTCTTGGCGTCGGCTGTTCTGTAAAAAGTTCATAAATTATCAAGTTTGATTATCGTGTGGCAATACGAGACAGAGCGGCTCAACAACAGAATATTCCTAACTCTATGCAATTTACACTTTACCAGTTTATAACGAATGGTGTATAAAGGTACAGTCGCGGACACTTCTAGATTGTAACAATCCCATTAACTTTCCATGGAATTGTTACAACGTAGAAATGTTGCTAGTGCCACTTGGCTACCTTTGATCAATCCGATTATTTGTTCTGAGGGTAGGTCACAAATGTATGAGATAACGATAATATGATGATAATATAATAAATGCAACTAACCGTCAGACATAATTTAGCCTAAAAGTTGCAAAGGAAATTTTAAATAGGTGTGACTGGATCGATGGCTGAGCCATTCAGTGGGTGACATTTAATTTCCTTACCAACGTTCCTCCGTTCGAGACCCGACCTGGAATTGTTTTTCTTTCGTTCATCAATTTGAACACATCTTCACTCATCCATACCGTTACAATTAGCCAAAAGCATCAGAAAAGTAACGCTATATGACAAAAATATAAATGCTCCACATATATGAAGGGGTTTACAAGATATTGTTGCCCTAGGCCTTAACGTATAATATGAATCTGTTTTGTATGCGAAGCACATTTACCTTTGCAAAACAGAATGCAAGAAGGATTTCCTGCTCGTTGGTGAAGGGAAAGGAAAAGTGAAAGTTGTCAGAAATACCTCCCCTGGTGTGACCTTCGACTGAAGGGTGAAGAGCTTGCAAAGAAAGGTAGCGGGGGCCTGTATGAACCCAATTGCCAAGATCTTTAGGACAACGGTTTGAGGTCACCTTTGTAAAAGGTGTCCGAGAAAAGTGGTTCTGCATCTTCATTTTTATTGAAGTACACAAATGATATTAATTCATTCTTGGGAAGAGTGTATTTGGAAACACAAATGCATTAAGTTTCCTGTAGATTGACTGGCCTCTTGGTGAAAAGACGACCAGTTGGGTGTAGTTCGACATAAGGTGGAGGCACATAGTTGTTCGGGTCTTACTTTAAACTGTACGTCCAGTCCCGATTAGCCTTCATGTGAAGAAAGTGGACTTAAAGACTAACTAAACAAAAGCTAATACTCATTAAGCAAGCGACTTGAATTGTTATTAATATTGTAGTTATTACGAAAATATTAGTACACTTAATATTTCTTTAATTTTTTTTTGTTCTATAAGGTCACTTTTCTAACTTTCAGATAATCGGGACGAAGATTGTATAGATGAAATAAATTATAGAACAAATTATTTGAAATGCACAAAGTTAAAAAAAATATTGCATACAAACAAGAACAATTGTGTTTTACTAAAAAATGTGGGAGATATATTCGTTACTACTGTGAAACAAATTACATTCGTATTTTGTGATAAATCAAATGAGGAATATTAATTTCTATAAAATAAAAAAAACTGATATAGTTATGATGAAACTGCAAACGCGAAGGAGAAACTGTCATTGCATTCAATAGCGTAGTAACTCACTACCTTCGAACTCAGAAACAAAATTCTTTTTCCAGTTGTGGGCTCAAGAGGGATTGTAGGGGGTCATCCCTCCCCCTTTTGATCCAGTAATCCTATAGAAAAGAACATCAAAGGCAAGAAAAGATGGCAAAGTGACGGAAGGAACCCCCGTCCCTTTTGGAAAATCCTTGGCAATGGCAGACCACTGACTGCTTCCCTTCATCAGGTAGATCCACAGAGATATACAGGGTGTTGCAAAATACCTGTTACAACGCTTGGGAGGTGATTCGACAAGTAAAAACAAGGAAAAAATGCCATTTGAAAAAATGTCGAAATCGGCACCGTTTGCGAGTGACAGGCGTGCGAAAATCGCCTCACACCATGTTTAAAGCACAATAACTCAAGAAGGAAGAAATATATCAATGTCGGATTAAAATAATACAAAGAAAGTCGTGCCTGACGAATACAATGGTGCATCAATTGAGGCCCAGTGTAAATTGCGCAAGGGGACTCTCAAAGAAAGTGGGGAATCCCCTGATGGAAAATACAAGAAATTTACTACTATCTTCTACATAATGTTGAGATCGGAATGTAGCCAGTAAAAAATGGCGACGTATGTCCACATGTCCCACTACTGCTGGGACACCGTCCCACATCCGGAAAATAGGAAAATAGACTAACTGCAAATCTGTTGTACACGGTTCACATTGCGGTACGAAGAAGAAAAGAAACCAATTTGTCGCATGTCTCACTACTGCTGGGACACCATCCCAAATGGAAAAAAATATGGGAAAATCATAAAAAAACGTTTTCAATCCCTTAATGTTGACACACTACTTTGCAGTACGAAAAACAAAAGTTAAACAATGTCGTCAGGCTGTACATATACATATACTACAAGAGAGCTCCCCAAAGAAAGTGGGTAATCCTCGAAGGAATGAAGACGGAGAATGGCGAGAAAACGCACACAATGGCATGTAACATTTCCAGGCACAGCACATCTGGAAGGGATTCCACTGGGAAGCGCACAACCTCCGCACATGCAGATCGACGGTATGAAGTACAGCGATATCCAGCATCTTCACTCGCACCTTTCACTAAAGGACACTATGCGGTGCTGATAGGGGCTCACAAACACCGGTATACTCAGAGACGTTGTTGAAAATGTCCGCCATTGACTTCAAGACAAAGATGGCATCGGCGAAGCACTGATTGTCTGGTACGCGCAAATACCTCTGGCATGTCAACAATTGTCCCAGCAGCGGCACTAACACGAGCAACGAGATCCTCAGCACTTTCCACAGGAGTTTCATACACGAGCCTTTTCATTTCTCCCCACACAAAGAAATCCAGTGGTTTGAGGTTGGGGGAACGAGGTGGCCACGGTAAAGGTCCACCCCTGCCAATTCAACGATCGCCGAAAATATCGTTGAGTAAGGTCCTGGCTCCCCGGTCGAAATGTGCGGGGGCGCCGTCGTGTTGAAACCAGATACGTTGTCTACCTGCCAGTGGCACGTTTTCCAAAAGTTCAGGTAATACGTCATGTAGAAACACCCGATATTTCCCACCACACAAAGTAGAGGGCAAAATGTACGGGCCTATCAAGCGGTCACCTACTACGCTACACCACACATTCACTGCGAACCTATGTTGATGATGGCGCACAATGATTGCATGCGGATTGTCCATATCCCAGACGTGGCTGTTGTGACTATTGTCCCTGGTGAATATTGCCTCATCGGTCCACAAAACTCTTGTTGGGAAATCTTGAATGGCAAGAGTTTGTTGCACGTTCGATTTGCAGAAATCCATGCGTAGGGGAAAGTCCGTGGGCAGTATGTGGTGCACCTTATGCAATTTGTATGGGTGCAATCCCTCCTCCTGAAGAACGCGGAACACATTGCTATGGTGGGTTTGTTGAGTACGAGCAGTGACACATGTGCTGGAGTCAGGACGGTCTCGTATCGCGTCCAACACGTCCTCTTCAAATTGCACAGTGCGCACAGTGCGGGGTCTTCCACAATCCCACCTACGGGGTAGTAGAGATCCAGTTTCACGCAGTCGAGCATCAAGTCTTTCAAAGAGTGCATGTGCTGGTAACCGCCTATTGGGAAAACGTTCGTGATACGAACGCCGTGCTTCACGGCTGTTTCGGTTTGCCTCTCCATAAACGAGATGCATATCAGCAAGCTCGTAGGTAGAGTACTCCACCATTGTCCTGTTCGAGAACTGCCCAGCAACAGGGGCACTTTCCCTCCGAGTGACGGATCACAAACTACCGTGATTATCACCCACGTAATGTCACACAGGTGTCCACGCAGTTGTTGCAAACCGAGAAAGAACACAGGAATACGTACTCTACGTACAATATTCCTTGGCGCAATTCAACCGTACACACACGCCAGACTAAACTCCACGCTGCGAGACGCAGAACAAGACAGGAAAAACAACGGTCGACTACACTCTCTACGTAGTATCCACCAACATTAATACGTAACAGGTGACCTACACTCACAGCGCCTCTAGTGGGGCTTTCTGTATCAATTAGCTGAAATCAATCTGAGCGTAATTTGACGGCATAGCGTCATTTTCGAGTGAATTTCCTATTTCCCGAGTGTGGGACGGTGTCCCAGCAGTCGTGGGACATGTGGACATACGTCGCCATTTTTTACTGGCTACATTCCGATCTCTACATTATGTAGAAAATAGTAGTAAATTTCCTATATTTTCCATCAGGGGATTCCCCACTTTCTTTGTGAGTCCCCTTGCGCAATTTACACTGGGCCTCAATTGATGCACCATTGTATTCGTCAGGTACGAATTTCTTTGTATTATTTTAATCCGACATTGATATCTTTCTTCCTTCTTGAGTTATTGTGCTTTAAACATGGTGTGAAGCGATTTTCGCACGCCTGTCACTCGAAAACGGTGCCGATTTCGACATTTTTTCACATGGCATTTTTTCCTTGTTTTTACTTGTCGAATCACCTCCCAAGCGTTGTAACAGGTATTTTGCAACACCCTGTATATACATATATATATATAATATATATATATTCAATTAGTGTGTATATATATATATATATATATATATATATATATATATACTTACACACATACATATTTATTTATTGATGAAGTATAAAAAAATATATAATACAATACAATATAATATATATATATATATATATGTAATTTGAAGATACAACATATCAGTAAAATCAGTAAAATCTAACAACTAGAAAAATATTCATAACATTCGACTTTTATATTATATGTAATTTAAAACATTCTTCACAGTTTGAGAAATGGAGTGCTTGTGGAAACACCCGTTCTCTGCAATATTGACTGGTCCATCAGGATGCGGAAAGACATATTTTGTGAAGCATTTTCTCCAGTGTTTACCCCAAATGGTAAATGTAAAATTCAACAATATTTTGGTGTGCTACGGGGAATGGCGATCTGCGTACAATGATTTCCCTGGTTTTGTACAATTTCGGGAAGGAATGCTTAATATTGACCAATTTGCGCCAAATTCTGGACCTCATCTTATTATTATCGATGATCAGATGAGGGAATGCGATCAAAGAGTCACAGATTTATTCACAAAAGGGTGTCATCATCGTGATATTAGTCTTTTCTTTATCACTCAAAATCTATTCCATCAGGGAATAGGGATATATCTTTAAATAGTCATTATATTGTATGATTCAAAAATCCAAGAGAGAGAGCCCAAATTAATTATTTATCTAGACAAGTATACCCGGAGAATCCAAATTTTATAAAAGATGCATATTACAATGCCACCGCTGAACCCCATGGATATTTGCTGTTTGATCTGAAGCAGAACACTCCGGAAGAAGTACGTTTTCGGTCGCGGATATTTCCCGACGATGATATCAATTATGTATATATTCCTACAAAAAAGCAAGCATAATCACTAGTCGTTTATTGTGTCATCATGGCTCCAAGAGTGAAACACGCTAAAGTGCTCCAAGTTTTGTCGATATTACAAGCTGCTGATTCTTCCTTAGTTAATTCAATCTGTGAGTGTTGTTACAATGTTCTAAAAGGGAATGTTCCTCTTTCAACACCTCAGAAAACAAGATTGAGCTGGTACAAGAAGGTGATACGTAATCTCTCTGCCAAAGGACACTCTACAAAGCAGAAGAAACAGATACTAGTGCAACACGGAGGATTTCTACCTGCGTTATTAGCCCCTTTAATAGGAGGTGTGTTATCAAGTTTATTTAAGTGAAAAAAAAATCTGAACATGGAGCATGCCAAAAAAATGGTTATAATACCTCAAGAATTTATGGATAACATGAGACATCCTGTTATGTCTGCACCGTCTACATCCTTATCGCAATTGGATCAGGATATGCAAGTAATTTTGAATCTCAAAGGTCTTTCGGATGATGAAAAATGGAATCGTTACAGCATTGTGCTCCAAAAATTTCTGTCTATTACTCGAAAACAAAGAGAACCTGTGTCGCTACCGATTACAGAATCTACTGAGAAGTTGACTGATATGAAAGAAGAAATTCTAGCTGCTACACCTAGCATGTATCGTAGAAAAGCCGATCTGTTTAATGAACGTCTTTTACATAATAGTAATATTGATTGGGATAAATATGGGGCAGTTTTTATTGACAATAATAAAATTGAAGGCTCAAATATTGTCGATCTAGTATCGGATATAATTCGACCACGAGAAACAAGCAATCCTGTTGGGTGGCAACTGTTCAATAGAGCTCTGGCGTTATCTAATATTCCTCAAGAATATATTGGAAACCCCCGGAGACAGGAGTTTATTCAACAGATTGTTTTTGGCAACCCCGGACGCCATGTTCCGCTGTCCGGAGCTAACCAAGAAGAGGCACAAGAATTAACAGAAGCAGAAGAAGAAGAAGAAGAAAAGGAACCAATTTCTTTTGTATCATCATTTCCAGGGCACAAACGTAAACGTACTGTTCCAGTTTGGTCAAGATACAAACCATGAGCGAAAAAATATTAGAGAATATCTGGTACAATCCATCTCATCCAGCATCCTATTCTACAGCTTAAACACTATGGAAAGCTGTAACAAAATCCATACCATTGTCAACAATCAAACATTGGTTGACAAAGCAAACTGCATACACTTTGCATAGACCTGTAAAGCGTCGATTTCCGAGAAACTTTTATTTTGTGCATAATATCGATGACCAATGGCAGGCTGACTTGAATGACATGCAGAGTTTGCGGAATCACAACAAAGGGTACAGATATATACTCACAGTTATCGATATTTTTAGCAGGCATGCTTGGGCTGTCCCTTTAAAAAATAAAACTGGTGTATGTATAAAAAGGGCTTTCCAGCAAATTTTCAAACAAAGCAAAAGAAAACCTTTGAAATTACAAACTGACAAAGGGCGTGAGTTTACCAACAGTATTGTGCAGGAATATCTCAAAAAACAAAATGTAATTTATTTTACAACAAAGAATCCTGATATTAAAGCTAGTATTGTTGAAAGATTCAACAGAACTTTAAAGGAACGCATGTGGAAGTATTTTACTAAGCAAAGAACCAGCTGTTATGTTAATGTACTCCCAAAGCTTTTGAAAGCTTATAATCATAAAATTCACTCGAGTATTAAAATGGCACCAGCAGATGTTACTCCTGAGAAGGTTTTGAAAGTATGGCACAATATGTATGACAAAAAACTCAAATCTGATTCATCTCCACTATTGTCATTGAAGATGCCATTCAAAATCGGAGATACAATGAGAATAACAAAAACCAAAAAAACGCTTTGACAAAGGTTACATGGAAAATTGGACAAGAGAAATATTTGTGGTGGAACGTATTTTGAAAAGAAATCCTCAAGTGTATGAATTAAAAGATCTACAAGGACATAAAATCGATGGAACATTTTATACGGAAGAGTTGCAACTGGTCCGCTTACCGGATATGCATGAAATTGATAAAATCCTTGCGACCAAAGGTAAAGGAGCCAGTAAAAAGTTGTTAGTTCATTGGAAAGGTTACTCCAGATTATTTGACAGTTGGATTAGCGCATCGTTTTTGGAGTCAAAAAAAGAGAGAGAGAGGCATAATTTTTTGTAGGTATTCTCATCAGTGGTACAAATAACCTTCATAACACATCATGAGAAAAGCAAACGCTTTCTACCTTACTTTGCCTAGAAACAGTTTCATGAAATATTTCCCAAGTAATACTCTAACTAATTACACCACAAAGCTTCAGAACCGTGTGGAGTTGGACACCAACAAATGGGAGATGGCATTGGTAGAAGTGCATTATCCTTATTCAATACTAAACATTACAAAATTTAACAACTATATTCAATATAAATCTATGGATGATGTCAAATGGAACGAACTTCGAATATCCGAAGGTTATTACGCATCTATAAACAGCATTGTTGCAGAAATCAATAAATATTCTGAAACATTAAATTTTAGTCTCCGAAATCATCCTGCGTACAAACATGTGACTGTTGATATATCTACCAAGCAGAGAAACATAAATGTACGATTGTCACCTCAACTGGCACGGATATTAGGTTTTAAACCGACCGATGATCTATCAGAAGTAAAAATTGGACGCTCGCCTCCAAATGTTGTGAGAGAGATTCCTTCCCAGATGTATATTTACACAGATATTGTGGAATCACATATGGTGGGAGATGCTATCGCCCCTCTATTACGTATTATAAACATTAATCCCATGGAACATACTTTTGGAAGTGATGGTGTGCAAATTTTCGATTCACCACATTACATCCCAGTGCAGAAACATAATTTCGAACAAATAGAAATTGACTTAAGGGACAGCACTGGTGCACACATCCCATTCTCCTTCGGACTAGTGTGTTTGAAACTTCATTTTAGATGTTGTGGTATAAAGCTCTGATTATGAATGACCCATATTTTCAATACTACCATCAACAAGCTGGATCTGGTGTGGGTAACATATATTACGGTGCTGCCTATCAAAAAGGACATGGCATTGGAAGTTTTCTTGGAGGACTTTTTCGGTCAGCTTTGCCTCTTATCAAGAAAGGAGCGAAAGCTGTAGGGAAAGAAATGTTAAAAACAGGGGTAAATGTGTTAGGTGATGTTGTAGACAAAACAACCCTAAAACAGTCACTACAATCCAGAATTTCGGATGCCAGATCAAATCTTAAAAGAAAAGCTGAAACAAAGCTAAAAGAAATGATTGGTTCAGGTTATCAGGGATATAGACATTTCAAAAGGAATCACTCTGCTTCGGGACAGCGAACTGGAAGGAGCGCGCAGAGAAAGAAGAGATCCAGTGCCAATACAAACACCAAGAAAACAACCAAAGGCAACCGTAAGAAAATTCAAATAACATCAGATATTTTTGATAAGATATGGCGCTAATTAGGGAGAAATCATGTGAGTGTTTTAAAAGTGAATTGGATATTTTCTCGGTAAAACCTACTCAGACAAGCATCTTAGAACACCACACCATCGGATACAAACCTGTTAGTTCTCTGGCAGATAATGCCCCCACCGAGTTTGTAATACCTGGACATGGTGATGATTATATGGATTTAGCACACACAATGTTGAATATAGATGCCAGAATTGTAAAAGCGAATGGTCAGTTATTTCTACCCACAGATAAAACAATTGGGCCTGTCAATGATTTTCTCAATGCAATGTTCAGCGAAGTACAAATCTACTTAAATAACAAACTCATGTCGTTTCCATCTCACATGCACCCATACAGGTCTTATTTTGAAAAAGCACTGAACTATGACATATCTGCAAAATCATCTCATCTCCAAAGTGCATTGTGGTACAAGGATACAGCAGGCGCTTTTGATAACGTTTCGGAAGACAACAAAGGCTTTACAAAACGTAACCAACTAACAAAACAGAGTATTTGATTTGATATGTTTGGTTACTTGCATTCTGATATTTTCAATCAAGAGAAATTTTTGATCAATGGAGTGGAAATGCGAATAAAACTGATTCCTTCGAAAAACACTTTCTGCTTGATGGGATTAGATGACAGTGAAGGCAAAGTGGAAATTCTGGATGCTACACTATATGTGAGAAAAGTATCGGTCAGTTCATCCATCAAACTTAGTCACAATCGCATATTGCAAATACATACAGCAAAATACCCTCTAACAAGAGTACAACTTAAAGCTGTAACTATTCCAAAAGATATTGTTTCAAAAACAATTGACAATGTGATACTTGGACGTCTTCCGAAACGATTAGTTGTGGGGTTTGTTACCAACGATGCATTCAACGGCACTCTGCTTACAAACCCATTCAATTTTCAACATTTCAATTACAACTTCTTTACTTTATATGTTGATGGAGTCCAAATTCCCGGCAAACCACTTCAACCAGACTTTGAAAACAACAAGTACATAACAGCATATCACACATTATTCTCTGGAACAGGGATACACTATATGGATGAAGGAAACAATATATCGCGTGAGGAATACCCCCAGGGATACGCATTACTTGTTTTCGATATAACACCAGACGCAGCTGCAACTGCCATATCCCACTGCTGTCTTCAACGGCAAGGGGCTGTTAGCTTGGAAGTCCACTTCAAATCGGTTTTGGAATCTACTGTGACTTGTGTTATCTACTCTGAATTTGACGCTCTCATGGAAATTAATAATCAAAGAGATATTCATCTGGATTATTGTATAACAAGGAGAGTTGCACAATATTACTATTTAGTGTCCAGCAATGCTGTCGACTTTAAATTTGCTTCACGGGTTAATATCAAATAGAGCCTTTGACAATCATCATGTTGGGGTTTTCGCAGCTAATGAATTACCTGTACATGTGGAACTACCAGCAACGTTGATTGCAAATACAGATCCCAAAGATAGCCCCGGGAAGCACTGGGTAGCAATTTACATAGACAGTAACTCCCGGGGGGAATTTTTTGATAGTTACGGAAAACCTCCACACGTGCATAACCATTTGCGATTTTTGGAAAGTAACTCTAAATTCTATACGTACAACACTCATCAGATACAAAGTTACGGGTCTGTGTACTGTGGGCATTACTGTTTTCTGTATTTATTCCATAGAGCCTCTGGTAAACCCATGCATAAATTTCAAATTTTATTCCCAGTACCGATAAAAAACGACAATATTATAACAACTTATTTGCTGACTCGTAAATTAAATTTATAATACTCGGTACGTATACTAGAAAATATTGACAGTAAATACTGTTTGAAATTTTATACAAGTTACATATAGTCCTAATAGTATATTAATAATTTTGTAGCGTTACAGTTTACAACAGCTTACTTATAATATTTATCTTGTTTTGTGTCTTTACAGAACAATGACGCAATATCCAGAGATGGGATCTTTCAATGCTAGATTGTCCTCTTTCAGAAACTGGCAATCAAAAGAATTCCCGTTTGTAGAAGCTCTGTCCGAAGCAGGATTATTTTACATTCAAAAAGAGGATAAAACAGTATGCTTCAAATGTGGTGGAGGATTATACCGATGGAAATACAGAAACAATCAAATACTAGGACATCGTCGATATTTTCCATTTTGCCCCCTGTCTATAAACCTAATTTCAGATCGACAATGCGGTTGATGCTTTAATTAAATTAATTAATATTTGTTATCCAATATTTCCTCAATATGACGTTTATGATATTCTGCTGATTTTTCTCTCACCATTGACCTTTGTAAAGCCCCGCCCCTCCACCTTTTTTGTCCAGCACATGCTTGGTTTGCTACGCGCGCATGCGTCTCAAAAACACACCCACGCATTTCTTCAAATGTATACCTGCACGCTGCGACATGCAGTATCTCGCAGTTCTTAGTCATGGAATCCTCTATTTCGATGCCGCTGAAAAAAAGATTTCAACCGTACACTAATTTCAAGGGGGTTCTTCAGAAAGAGAGCGATCAGCATTTACCTGAAGAACAAAAACAAGTAACTAGTCTTATACGCTAGTCGATATTATTTGATCACGTCTACTATTTGAATGCTTCGAAAACAAAGGTTATTTCAATCGGACTTTCCTCTCATCTGGATTTCCAACCTGTGGTCAGGCTACACAGAAGCGGGGCGGCCGGTGTTGAACTACAGTTGCAGGAGTGGCACGCTCTTCAGGAATTGTTTCCAGTAATCGACAATTACATCGCTATTCCAGGTGAGCAGCCTCGTGTTTCCTACCCACTAAGTGAGCAACATGAATTGCTGATAACCACACTGTACAATCGCCGTCAGATCATTATAAGGAAGAAACCAGCTTACGGTTCCCTGGAGATAGTGTTCATCGCAGAAAGTTCGTGGCGGAACTTTATGAAGATATTTGTGTGCATCGAGCATGCGAAAGTTATGTGTGAAACAGTGTCGCCGTATCTAAAATCATATTTTGGAAACTGTGTGGAATCTTGCATTCTCGACCTTCGCGAACAATGTTTCGGTTGCACAGATATTTCCCCTGTCCATGCATGTAATATGGAGAAGTTTGTGCTTTCCCATCTATATGGATGTACAAAACCTGAGCCTTTGTCTATACAAAACATCGACGGAAAAAGACTTTCCAAAGAAGTGTTTGTTTTTTGCGAGAACATGCTTGTGGAAAAAAATAGTGAAACATTTTAATTCAGTGGTTGCAGCAGAAAATGGATATGATAGTGACACAATTCCTTATGTGGGTGAGTGAACAAACTTGAAGAATAAAAACTTGTTAAATAACATGCTGATAAACTGGTGACACAATATAAACATTTTACATATGTATGTGTGTGTGTGCGGCTCCTTTGAATTTTGTAAATATTGGTAATAAACAGGGATAAAATATATGCCTTGGCTTTTTTTTCACTTATCACCCCTTTAAAAAAACTCATGGTTTATATTTTTACTGGTAACAATCGTTAATAACAACATTAATAATTAACTATATAATGAAAAAGTGTGTATTGTGGACTTGTCGAAGATAAAGCATGAGAGCTTTTCTTCACACTGGTAAAAATCGGTGTTAATAACAACATTAATAATTAACTATATTATGAAAAAGTGTGTATTGCGGACTTGTCGGAGATAAAGCATGAGAGTTTTTCTTCACACTGGTAAGAATCTGTGTTAATAACAACATTAATAATTAACTGTAGTAGATAGTATTTGTACTTCTGAAAACAACTTTGATTTCTTGACCAAACGACCACAAAAAGTTGAAAAACTCACTTTCTCTCCCCGTTCCGCGCCTCATTTATTGCGCTGACGATGTTTCACGGGGGCAAAAAGGCAGTGATGAGTGAAAGATGAGCTCTCATTCTCTCATCCTTCTCATCTTTCTCACCTTTCTCATTGTTCTCTCATTCTCTTTTTATTCTCCTCTCATCCTCTCATCTTTTTTTTATTCTCTCATTTTTTTATTCTCTTATTTTCTTATTTTTTGAAAGATGAGTGCACCTTATCGTAATTTTCCAAGTCTGGGACCAAATGTTTATATATCGTGACCTACGTAAACCTCTCCTCTCATTCTCTCATTCTCTCATTCTCTTATTTTTTGAAAGATGAGTGCACTTTATCGTAATTTTCCAAGTTTGGGACCAAATGTTTATATATTGTGACCTACGTAAACCTCTTCTCTTATCCTCTTATTCTCTCAATCTCTCAATCTCTCAATCTCTCATTCTCTCATTCTCTCATTCTCTCTACCTTTAGAATATTGTCGTCAACATTAGAGATGAAGTTGGAGTGCTGGAATCAACGGGGCCAAATGTTTATATATATCGTGATCTTCGTAAACCTCTTCTCTCGGGGAGGGAACGATGTACCACACACACACACACACACACACACACACACACACACACACACACACACACACACGCGCGCGCGTATACCTCTTATTATTTCCGTATTGTAACACAAACAAACAAACAAACAAAATAATAATTGTTGTTTTTTAGGATACCTGGCCCCTAACCTCGCCAGGGTGCGTGGTGCCCAACCCAAAAAGGTTCTAACGGCTACGGCTCTAGATAACCGCACCTCTGTAGGGTTTCACGTGTTTTTTTTTTTTCCCCAAACTTCCATGAAACCCTACAGAGGACCTCCGTAATGCATGCAACGTGTACTAACGACTCTAGTGTTATTTGATGTTGTGATATTTTTGGATATAGAGTTTTATTGTGAGATATAGATAAAAATAATTATGTTTATTATAATATTTTCTTGATGAAGATGGAGAATGTATGTGTGTGTTACAAATAAAGTTGCATGCTTTTTTTCTAGTGTGTGTATGTGTATATGTGTTTTGATGTTTCGACAGCATCTGAAACGATAAGAAAGAAATTTTATTGTTAATTTTCACGTGTAAAAACAACAACAAATTTTTTTGTGCAAATTTTCTGATTGTCTCTCGTGCTATAGTGCAAAAAAGATATTGTAACTTATAACTAATGAAATTGACATTTGTAACTGATCTGAACTAGTGAAATTCGTATTGTGCCATTGTAACTGATTGTGCTAGCACTAAAAATTTCTTATTGTGCAAGAAAATAGATGATAAAAACTTGTTAAAACTGCTCTGTGACCCTCTCATTCTTCACGTCGTAGGCGAAGGACTTCTCTGCAATCAGGATGACACTGCATAGGGTATCCTCGGGCAAGGCATCGTGGAACTCGCAGACGACCTTGATGTTGGTTCGATCGTTGACCACAACCTTCTTTCTCTTAGATGTGTTGATGACGGTCATGGGTCTCCGTGTTTTGAACTCGCTGGGCGTGTAGTACATGTCCACACTTCCCTCGGTCACGCGTTTGTAAGCCGAAAACGCTTCGTAAAGTTTGAGATAATCGTTTTTGGTCATGTCGAGGTTGTAATTCTCGCGCGGGAACACTTCGTTCCTCCCGTTCTTGAGATATACGTTCTTGATCTTGCAGTCGTCGAATTTGCTGGAATCTTTTTCCTGATTCTTGTCCCTCCCGGTCTGAAAAAGCACTACGACGAAATCTGGCATGTCGAACTGTATGTTGTTGAACTGCGTCGTCACGTCGAATTCCATGTGACTTCCCGTCGCCATCTTCTGCACGCACTGGTAACCGTGAAAGTGAATCGGTACCTGCGGACTTTTCAAGATCTCCGCTTTGTACTTGAGGGCATAGTTTGTCTCGTATTCCACCACCGGCATTCTCAATTCCATGCTCCGGATGATGCACTTGGCTGCTTCGGGTAAAGTGTTGGCTATTGGTGTGGTGCCGTCCGGACCCAAAGTAGCGTATCGCATCAGTGCGTCGTTGTCGTTGGCCGCTCTTCGAAACGTGACTCTCAGTCCTCCCTTCCACATGATCTCCTTGTAGTCCGAGAAGAAACCAGGCAGCAGACGCATGGGAAAGAGCACCGTGTGACTTTTCGTCGATATTTTGGTCCCCGCTTCGAATCCTCCCGCCTGATAGTATGCTGCGTCTGTTTTGGATAATTTCAACGTTCCCACTGCCGTCGACGTGATGCCTGGATAATCTATTCTGTCGATGACGGTGTTATGTTTCCTCACCTCCACCTGCGAGAACAGGTGAGGCACGAAGTTGTCCACGAGTATCAAATTTGCTGCTGCGGGAAACGCGTCTCCGCTTTCTTTCTTCACCACGTCGAATTGAAGGTAGAGGTCCGCTCTGTGAGGATGAATGAACCCGTCGCCTACGTCAACGTCGTATTCGATCTCCCTGTTCGCTTCGTTCAGATTGGCAAACGTGCGACGGTTGGGAGGGAAAGATTGCAATTCGTAACTTTCGATTTGCTCCATTTTACATGTATGGTTATTTATTATACGTTGATCTCCACGATGGCAGTAGTTGTTGCACCTGCGAAATCCACCACGTCTCCTTTCTCGTTCGTCACCACCAACTCTATGTCGTCTATGCGGTTGCGACATACTGGAAAATAGATCGGCGAAGAGGGCGTGTAGATGATCGGTTCCATGAATTCGGAACTTGGTTTGAAAGTGGCTATGATTCCCGTCTGCTTGTGACTTCCTAATCCGTCCGAGGATTTCGTGATCATACCTTCCGCCACGTTGCAGTGTACGTTCAGAGTCTCTATGGCCAAAAATTTAGGAATGTTTGTTGCCGTGTGCTTGATGCCAGCTTCGAGTTTTGTGTTGTTCTCGAAACCTAAAAGTTCTCCTATGGTGCCCAGGTCCACGGTCTCCGTCGCCGACAGGATTTCCACTCTGTGCGTGACCGAATTTTGAGAAAGGTACGTGCCTTTGGGTAACTGAGCTTGCAAAGTGGAAAGATTGTATTGTCCTGGCGTGACGACGATGTGTTCGCTTCCGACGCTAATTTTGTTGTTGTGCTGCGTAACGTTAGGTATGAGGTACATGCTGTAGAATGCACGCAGAGCCACGGATTTAGGATAGACAATGTCGTCGTGCAGCGTGAGTTTCAAGATTGAAGATTCGCTCGTGAGATGGAACACGCCCATCCTAGTGATGCTGTTTCAGGTTCCACAATGCTTTCTGGAAATCTTCGACCGTAGGGTTATTTATTTTAGAGAGAAACGCGAGCACGGAGAGGCAGAGATGACCGCAGTTCACGTCTCCGAAATCTTGAATGCGTTCGTCGTTGTAGTATATAGAGGTTTTGCTCGTTTTCAGATAATGAATTAAATTTGTAGGTGGAACACCTCCGAAAGAATCGAAAACGAATGCTTTATCATCATTTTTGTGGTAACATATCCAATGCGTGCCTGGATTTTCTTGACCGTCCAAGTTGACTACTCCGCATTCTCTTCTTTTAACGCTTGAAGGTAGCGAGTCGGACATGAAAACTCCTCTGAAGTATTTGATTCGTAACGGTTCGATCAGAGATTCAATGTCTCGGTTGGTGAGTGCTTCTGTTTCTTTTTTTTAAATTTTCTCATCACGCCCTTCCCTTTCTTCTCCATGGCCAGGTTGTGACGTTTCTGTTCTTCCAATTCCGCTTTGTTCTTCTTCGAGTCGATGACGGTTTTCGCGATGGCGGCACTTCCGCCAGCCAAACTTCCAACGGCCCCCAATGCTGCTAGAATGGCCGGGATGCTGAACATGAAACCTCCGATCTTTTGCTGTTTCCGCGAACGCTGCAATCTTTTCAATTGAGGTGTGCTGAGCAGCAATTTCATTCCATGTCCTTTCGACAAGCAAGAACGTTTCTTCTCGCGTTGTTTCTTGGTAAGTAACCCATCGAGGGCACCTAGATTTTTCAGATTGGAGTATGGTATCTGGTACACGACACCCTTGGGCTTCATGTTGATGCTCTATGCGTTATTTTCGCAGTATGTTATTTATATATATTCTGAGATTTTTTCTTGTGTAGTTTTTTACGGTATGTTATTTATATATTTTCAAGGCCCCGCAGTCGCTACACAAATTCTATTACGTGCTTTGTTTTCTTGCCAAAAAGTTCCTTTGTCCCCTTGTACACGATCCGAGTTTTGTTCTCGATTAAAATAGATAGCTTCTCGTCCGATAACATGTTAGCGTATCGATCTGGTAAAAATAAACTGTATTGTGCGTTGAGCAACAGGCGTACCTTGGGACCATACTGGGTAGAAACGATTGAACCGGAAGTTATCGTGTAAGATTTGTCGACTTCCAATTCCCGAATTTTTACATACTCGACTGACAAATTTAGCATTTGTTTTAATGCTTGGAGATCACTTATTTTTTCAGTTGTCATATCGAAGAAGAGAAATTTTCAGTGTGTGTGTTAGGGAAATTTAATTGTTTTTTTTCACCATGTGTGTTATTTATATATACCGAAGATTATATTTTTCACGATGTGCGTTATTTATATATCAAGTTTTTTTGATGCGTATATATATTATTATTTTTTAACAGAGGAAGAAAGTTCGTGCTTCGGAGAACGCGATGATTTGCGTGATGATTTCTTCCGTCTCCTGCATAGACTTGTACCAATCTACTGTGTACCATCTTCTTCCCTGCCTTGCCTCGTGCAATTCGTCCAACCTCTCGTTTAATTTTTCCCCTGCAGCCGAAAGCAGAATATTGAGATCACCACACCTCAGGCCGCTGATCTCCCGAAGATGGTCCTTGAGAACCATTTCACAAGGGATGCGAAATTCCGGCGTTGTTCTTGCTATGATTACAAGTTTATTAACATCTCCGTTAACTACCTTTTTGAATATTTTAGATAGTAGTTCGTGCGGCAAATCAGTTATGCGAGACATGTTTATTTTTTACTGTATGTTATTTATATACCCCACCCCAATTTTTGTTTCGTGTTCATGGCGATGGTGGTGCCTAGTGCGGCGACCCGTTCACCCAACGAAGCATCTCTGCTCACGAACCTTTCGAAAGCTGCGTGCTCTAACTTTCTGTCTGCTTCGTGACGTGCGTCCAGATCCGTCTGCGTGGTGTTGTAAGCAATGTCGTGATCTTTGCATGCGGCATCCAACGGATTCACACCCTTGTCTCCTCTCTCCAATCTTTTCTCGAGTTTGGTACCCGGTCCGCAGTACTGGTAGCCAGGTAGATGCATCTCGAAAGGTAACTTGTTGATGATGTCGTTCACGAGTCCCTTTCCTTCGGCCACGTTCCAAAATTTCGGAGGCAGCGTGTTGATGATTTTGATCAGGTAACCTATGCCCTTGTCGTCGTTCACGATGAAGTTGGAAAGTTTCGTGCTGATCATGTCCACGATGCCAACCTTCTCGTTGTAGAAATTACGGTTGCCTGCATTCTCTTCGCCGGCTATCACCAACAATCGGTCCACGAGCTTCCTAACGTCGTCCACCCAAACGAATTCTTTGGGTAACGTGTTGTAGCGTTTGACGCCGCTGCCTGTTTTGACCTGGTTCCAAATCGGTTTGATGAGATTCCTGTACTTCTCGCCGCTGCTCGATTTCACCCTATTCTGCGAGGCGTCGTTGTTCTGGTACAAGGCATCCGTCATGATCAGAATTTCCTTGTAACTCTGGTAATCTTCGTCGGTGTAATCTTTCGGCTGCTTTTTGGCGACGAGTTCCCACAGTCCCACCGTACCCGGATACCTGTTCCAACTATCCTTGTCGCCTAAATTGACTTTAATGTCGTTGCCTTCGAAGGTCACCTTCGATTTCCCAATCTTCCACACCACACCGCCGCCTTCGCTGGTTTCCATGCTGGGATACAATCCGAACACTTCATCCTTGTCGAATTTCCCCGTGCTCAGGTAGTCTCGTGCCAAAGGTCCCAACTCGATTTTATCCGAAGACGAGGACGTGCTACCTATAGCTCGACGTCGTGCCGGTGCATCCTTCAGTTCGAACGGCGTCGAAGGAATGCTTGAAATAGGCGTGGGTACAGCGTAACTTTTAGCTGCGAGCGGTACGAGTTCATTAATCAAATTTTTATTTTGTTCCGTGACACTTTTAATTTCTTTACCTAGACCGCTGATGGCATCGATCACAGGTTGATCCTGACGTTTTTTCTCTTCGTAGAATCCACGATTCTCGGATTTCCAACCTTTGAAGCGTTTCGCAAGGTAATTGCGAAGCTTGAGATTTTCGTCTTCGATTTTTCGTTTCGTCATGACGTTATTTATACACGTCGTTTCTCACAACGTTGCAACGTTTAGAAAGTTGTTGATTTTGTTTCTGTATTTTCCGTTGTTGGGTTTCCTCGTCATGTCAATCGTAGCGAATCCGAAATCGTCACCGTTCCAGCAAGTAGAGCAGCAGCCTTCCGAAAATTGATTGTAGTTCATGTCTCCGCCTACGTAGTCATCGTACGCGTGCTTGAGGTTGGTGTGATCTTGACGAAACAAACATATGAAATTAGCGTTGTCGCGTACTAACTGTTTTGGAATTTTGGAAAACGTTTGAGCTAGGTAGAAACAGTCCATTCCTTTGTGACGGCCTTGCGTGAAAAAGTTGCGAATTTCATTTTGATTTTCCAGGATGGCGTCGTCGAACACAACGACTGAATTTTCACGACAATCGTCGAGTGGTTTTATTTCCGAGGCGAACGTTGCAATGTGCAGACCATCGTACAGTTTCATCAGTTGCTGGTATTTGGATTGCTCTAAACTTTTCGAGAACACGTACAGGTGCCTGTTCTTCCAATCTAACCAATTTGGTGCGAGGAGAAAATTGTCCACGAGCAGTGTCGTTTTTCCACACCCCGAAGGTCCTACGATCAGACAGCGGATGCTGTCGGGGAGCAATTCACCGTTTTTTTTCTTCGTTCCACTTTCCGAATTAGGTAAACGTTTCACAACATTCCACGTACTCATAAGATCACTTCGTTTGAATCGATCCAACTTGTTTCCGGAAGTCCCAGCCATTTCACCAAAAGTTTGTTGCCTTTCTTGCGCAAAACTTTTTCGATAAGGTACGTGTCAGGGTATTTAGTTTTAGAGAGTTCCTCCTCGTAGAAGCGCCCCAATAAAATTTCACCGCCACTGTCTTTTATTATATACGTGTGACGGTTCCCGGGTAGAACTCGAACCACGGTAAAAAGTTCAGTGCTCCAGTTTCGTGTGAAACCCCTGTCGAACGTTCGCTTCAATTTACTGACCCTCACCTGTTCTCCAATTTTGTATTTAGCTTTTTTTGTCGTGGGCGTGTACTTTGGACAGTAAACGCTAGAAATTAAACGTTGCTCGTCAGACTTGGTAACGTCAGCTGGCTTCATGCCTATCGTTCCGTGCCGTGTGTGATTATAGTCGTTAACGAGTTCCGGGAGAATAGTGACCCACTTGTAGCTTCCCTGAAGCGTGAAGCGTGACCACATGCGGGATTTCAGAGTGCGATTGAATCTTTCCACGATGCTGGCCTTGACGTCACTGAAGGTCGAGTAATGATGAACGTTGTGTTTCCGAATAAACTTTTGGAATACGGCATTGTAAAATTCCTTCCCTTTGTCCGTGTGCAGAAACCGAGGTCGTCTGCCGCCGCTTTCGCGAAAAATTGTCTTGAATGCTTCCGTGACGCACGTTCCCGTTTTCGCCTTCAAAGGTAGAGCCCATGCGAATTTCGAAAATGTGTCTATGACGGTGAGGAGGTATTTGTTGCCATTGTTCAATTTATGTACGTTTTTTAACTTGCCGCTACTCATCTCCACAAGGTCGCTTTCCCAGAGGTCGTCGATTCCCTTGGTTACCACAGCCAAACGTTCGTAGTTGCGGCGTGCAGGTTTATGCAATTCTTCGACGATGGCTTGCCTAGACATTTTTTATTATTTTTAGAGATTACGTTTCAAAAGAAGCACCAGCGTGATGGGATTCAAAGATGGTGGCACCTCGCTCGTGTTTTGAATGATCAGCTTATCGCCGGCACTCACGTCGAAAACGGTGAGATCTTCGTCTTCGTGTATTTCATATATGTTGCGCGTTTCGTTCCAACGTGCCAGAGGAATATTTCCCGCTTTCTGGACACCACGATTCGATATCAAAGTCATGGTGGGAACGCTAGCTTTTCTGCCGTGAGACCAGTACGAAAATTCGTTTACCTGAATCGTGCCATCGAGGAGAAACTTGTAGTACGGATGATAAGGATGCAGCATGTACAGTTTGTTACCTTCGACGAACGTGGAGATTCTCTGTTGATTGGGTACGCTGTTGATTTCGATGGCTTGCAGAAAATGCAGTTTAGCGAATTTAGTATCGATGCTAACGAGGTTGCTGTGAAGCTGACCCAGTGTGTTTTGTACGGGCACCAAATGCTCGACTATGGTATCTGTTACGGTAGAAAATGACGGTTTGATTTTCACTTCCACGTTCAACTGCTTGTAGCTTTCGTTGAGTTCTTGCAACTTGGCACCGAAAGAGGCCAGCGTTGATTCCTGCGTTGATTCCAGCACTCCAACTTGATCTCTGATGTTGACGACGATGTTCTGAAGGTTCTCGACTTGATTCAATTTCGAGCTCTTCTCGGTAAGATCGTTCACGATGATTCGCATCTCTGTAAACTGCGTGTGAAGGTCGGCGACGCTCTGCGAAGTGGGCAGCGTCGACACCAGCGAAGCAAGTTCGTCTCGAATCTGTTCCACGTTCGCCGTTTCTGTTTCCAGTCGTTTCAGCATACGTGATATGTTTCTTTTCAAAGCGTGTAATTCTTTGGAGGTGGGGAGATTGGCCACTCTACTCTCGAGATCGCTCAACGAACTTTTGATGTCACTCGAATCGGATAGTGCCGTCACCGCCGTTTTCAATTTTTCCAAATCTTCGCTCGAAGGCACGCTCGTTCGTAACAATTCCAAGTCACCCTGTATGTTGTCCAGTACGTGATGAAAATGAGTAAGATTGGATTCGACGTTCAAATTTTCTAAATATTTGATCTTCTGCTGAACCGTGCTCAACGTGTCTTGAATGCTCGTCAACACACTTGCTTCAGCGTGAATATTTTTAATTTCTTCGTTGATCAATTCCAATGACGCCTGAAGCGTGGCGATGGTGGTTTGAATGTGTTCGAAATCTTGATAGGCCTCCAATTGAATTTTTATGTTCGCGACGCTTTTACCGATGACCTGCAGTTCGTCCGACGATGGTAGGTTCGTCATTGTATCTTCCAAAGTCTGCAACTTGGATTTGATTTCTTCCAACGTACCGGTGAATTCTTCTTGTAATTTGGAAACAACAACCTGCAAGCGTTCTACATCAATATCATTCACCACGGTTTGAAGTTCAGAGAAATTCTTTTCTATTGCGGAAGTTCGCTCTTCGATTTCGAGTTTCAATTTTTCCAAATCTTCATTTTTCGATTGAAATTGCTGTAATTTGGCCAAATCATTTTGAAGCGAATCCATGCTCAACTGTATATTTTGAATGTTGTCGTAAGAAGGTACGTCGACATAATTTTTTATCAGTGTTTTCAGTTCGGAATCGATTTTCAGAATGGGATCGAGACATTGCGTTTGGAGCGTAGCGATCTCAGACTCTAAACTTTTGTTTAAGGTCTCCTGCAAAGCGATCAAATCAGTCCTCAACTTCTTAACACGAACGTCCAACATGAGAATCTCTTCTGCATGGTCTACACGCTTGGTGTTGCCGAAAATATCGTTAGGCATTTTTGGTTAACGGTTATTTATAATAGGATAGACGATTCGTAATTCTACGAAGAGAGGAATAAGTTTGTCGTAGTCTCCGAGGAGTTCCACGTAAAGATAATCTCCTGCAGACACATCGTACGACATGTTAGAAAGTATCTTGTCGTGCTTCATTCGAAAAATGTTCTTGCCGGTAGAAATTTTGATTTCGCCTGTGTTCTCCGGATTCACGGTGATTTGAAGTTTCCCGTCGATCGGAATTTCATAGAAATGTAAATTGTTATTAAAAACATAAAACATCTTGCCCACATCGCTATTTATTTCCGTCCATATACTATTAAGATGTACAATTAGTAGACCATTGAGTTTAGATAACACGGAAGGTAAGAGGTTATTGGAATTTGGTGATGCAGTGTCCATGTTGCTTTGTTTGCGAAAACCAAAGAGATTCATTGTCCTTGTTAGTTATTTAACACATCGTGCTTTTTGCTATTCTTCAAAACATACGGAGGAAAAGAATGAAAGGGAGAGCCCTCGGGCGATGAAAAGTTGCAACCTGTTATTATGTTGTTAAGCCCGCTCCAAACCGAGGCTCATTAAATTCAACTCTTATTTTTCATCGCCCGAGGGCTCCCCCTTTCATTCTTTTCCTCCGTCTGTTTTTGAAGAAGAATGGCAAAGACACAGCGGACTTCATGGCTATGAGGTTACGGTTAACACACGCCACATTTATCGCTTTTATTGTAGTGCCCCCACTCTCGCGTGTGGATTTGACAATCGAGAACACGTAACTTGTTGTCCGTTGCATCCAATGCGACCTTGGTTACGCGCGTCGTGTGCAAATCATGCAATTTACTTGCAATGCGATGATCGGTGCTGAGTTGCCTTTTACCATGAAAAAGGCATTCTTTGTAGTCTTGCATGCTAAATTTGCTGGTACTTATTTTTCCTACCCCCTTCGCCTTCTTGATCTCTTTTTCTTCTGTAATCTTTACACAGTACATTTTGGCACGAAGCCCCGCAAATTCCCTGCTGTAATTACCAGCCGCTTCATCTTTGAACTTTCCAATCGTCATTTTGTTTTCTGTCGAATGCAAGTGATGGCCTGATGGTAAGTTGCTAAAATCAAACAGATGCTTCATCCTAGTCAGATCATGTTCGAGGCTTGGTGTTTGGATTAGAAAAATGAAGCTATCCGTATCAATGTAACATATTTGGATGTTATCTCCATAAAAGGGTTGAAACTGATCGTAGTACGATTGGTACATGTGCAATTTTGATAGTTCAAGGACAGTGGCACCTATGGCAATCGGCTTGTTGAGCATCACTTGCTTCTTGTTCCTCTCAACAAATACTAGATTCTCGTCGAAAATAGTGAAGTTTTTGAAGTAGGGTGACGCGACGATCTTCTCAAATTTCTTTTCGTCCGTGACCAACGTTGCGTCGATGTAATTACGCACGTTCTCCATCGTCTTGCCGTAGATGGCGTTATTGAACAGTTTGTACAGATCCTTGTCTGCAGGCGATGTCGATTGCGCTCTGCGGCACGTGTTCTCGGCTATGTACGGTTCGAGCCACTTGCTCTGTCGGAACTTCAATCCTCTATGAACTTTCTTCAACTGCAAGCCGTGACTTATGTAAAATTGGAGGAGTCGGTAGTGCAGAACGTAATTCCGCTTGTTCTCCATGCTTAGTATGAGTTTTGGCTCCGATCCTCCAGGTGGCTTCTCCTTGGTGGGGGCCAGGGCCAATCCGTGATGTTTCTCGTGAAGCGTTTCGGGATAATCGAGATCCACTTCCAAGAAACAGCCCCATTCATTATCTTCGCTCCAGTTGAGAAAATCTTCGCAGGAGAGTTCCTCTTCGGTCATCCACCCGTAGTCGCTGATGGGAAGACACTGGGACATGGAGTGGCCGTACAGGTTGTTGACATCCCAGTAGACAATATAGGTGTTGGGCTTCGATGCATCGTAACCAGGCGTATGAGGATTGTTTGCCTGAGCATGGCGTCGGGGACATTGGACGATGCCACCCCGTATCGCACTCTCCATGAAAGCATACTGTTCCTTCTCTGCGATGAGGCCCAGTTCCACGTTGGTGTATTTCATCATCGATTCCCAAGTCAATCCCGGCGTGGTGAAGAAATACGCAGGATCCAACTTGTATATCGCGATGCATCTCTTACGAAACGATTCGAAAATATCCATCAGAAGTGTCACGTCCAATTTCAGATAAAGATCGTGATAATCGCGAAAAGTTTGGCAATTGAATGCCGTCCACACACTACGAGCGTGTTCGTAGTCCTCTTCGGAACAGACGTCCTCCGTGAGAGAAGAATAAAATACCTCCCGGGGTGGAAGTTCTGTCTCGTCAAATTTGTCGAAATTGTTGACGTACTCGTAGGGGTAGACACCCTTGCGACGCAACAGATTCAAATTCTCATCTCTCCCCGAAAAACATTTTTGCTTGGTGGCCACAAGATCTTCGTCGCCAAGTTGAGATGCAAGGCTTGCGAGGCTGGAGGACAGGAAATTGTAAGAGTCCAGGATTCGCACTTCCACACTTCCTCCTCCTTGGAGAGGGATCCACACTCTCACCACAATATATTTCTCGCTCGTTCTCGGGATGATGCTGATTCGAGAAGTTATGTTGTGGAGCTCTTTGACGAAGAGATGTGTGTCGTACTTCTCCGTGTAGTGCAGAAACACGGCAACAAAATGCGACTCCTTAATTTTAAGATTGCACGAATTACAGATGGTGCTTAGAAATAATCCATTCTGGTGGTTATGGTGGACGACCTTGTAATTTTCGGCGGTGAAAGCCTGGTTACACTCCTCGCATCTTGTCGCCGCGTCATGTCTCTGTTGTTGTTCTGTTGTGAGAGCAGGTGGAGAAACGTAAGAGCCTTTCAGGCTGGGTGCAAGTTCTCTCGCGCATTCCGCTATCTTCTCAACAAAATGTTTTGCCGCATCGGGTCCGCAATACAAGATGACATCATTCAATTTTTCTCCGTAGATGGAGAAACTGCAAGGCTCGTGGTGAAAAATTTGGGTCGTGCTTGAGGTAGAGGGATCAGGGTCGCAAAACGTCATGGGAACTTGGAAGCTTTCAAAGTCGGCATAAAGGACGACGGGATGGTGGAGAAGAGCCTGGTGTTTCTGAAATTTCATCTTGGTTCCGGGTTCCGGCATGACATCTTCGGGTTCTGCATTCACAGAGCCAAAACACTTGTGCTGTTCTCTCATCTTTTTACCTCCGTGAAAAATTCTCAAACACCGATCGCAAATTTCGATCTTATCGTGATGCTTGCTGATCTGTCTTCCTACTAATCCTGAGAAATTCCGTATCAAACTGTAACGACCATCTACAAGCAAGAGTCGAATTACATTATTCTGGCTTCTCGCAGGTCTTAACACACGAATGTTGTCGCAATCGTCAACCCCAAACACAGAAATATTGATATCTTTTCCTTTTTCCTCTCTATAGTTTTTTTCAAATTGATTGATCTTATTCAGGGGCACAGGATAGGAAATTCCTCTCATCATATTCTCGTATCTTCCCTCGTATTCTCTGTAATTGGACAGGCGTTGGGGGTTATTATTAGCTGGGTGTAATGCGGCGATGACAGACCATAGGAAACTCTTCTGATCATTACTTTGTATGTTCAACACTGCATTTTGCTTTTTTTGTTTTTTTGTTTTTTTTTGAGTGCTGCGTAATGGTTTGAAATTGCAGACTCGAAGTTCTAACATGTGGTTGTGACCGCAAAGACTCCATCCACTTCCTCTACCTTCAAACTCTTCTTGTTTTTGTGTCAAGTGCTCAAATAGCCGTGTCACTATCTCGTCAAGATCCTCGTTATTGTCATCGTGTAAGCCTTCACACCCTACGTAAAAGCTAAAAGTGCTTGACTCGGACGAGACAACTTTCTCATACAGCAGGGTCAAGACGAGATGAATTTTAATTGCAACATTGAGGAGGCAATCACGTAATTTATCGACTACCTGAGATTTCACATTGTTGAGGAAGGTGCTTGAGTCACATTTTTCATCCCTTCCAGATTTATACGTTATGATGCGCGCGCTTTTATTCAAAGCACCAACTTCATGCCCATCAGTGCGAGATTTCTTTGCCGGCGAGACTACGACATCATGATCCGGTAAACGACATTTTTTCAAATGCCTAGCAATATTAGGTTTAGAAATCAACTTTCCACAGTTGCGACATGTCACTTTCTCGCCAAGACCGGAGGGACCTGGTTGCGGTTCCATTTTTTCTCTCTGTTATTTATATATATATATACAGAGAAATTTTTTTTTGGGGGGGGGGGTTGTGGTGATGGTAGTGGAAAGCGCACTGAAACAGAAGGAAAAAAAGTTGAAAAATGCTAGATATTTTTTCCTTCCACATATATATATTAGACGCGAACAGTATGTATGTATGTATGTATGTGTGTGTGCACTGTTGTAGGAGGTTAAAAATATACGACATGTAAGTGTGTGTCAATTTTTTATGACTCCTCTGAATATGTGTGTGTCAGACGCAAAAACATAAAATATTAATATATCATGAAAATAAAAACTTACCTTTCAACAGAGATGGAGAGAAACTTCAAAATAAAAACTTGTAGCTCACTAAAACTTCCACGATGATATATATGTATACTGCCAGACAAACAATTAAGAATACTGAACTGCCACGATTGACGTTCACCTTTCAAGAGAGATAGAGAAACTTCAAAATAAAACTTGTAGCTCACTAAAACTCCCACGATGATATATATATATGTATACTGCCAGACAAACAAATTAAAAAATACTGAACTGCCACGATTGACGTTCACTATGATAATAATGTACAAAAGAAGAAACTAGTACGTTATATAGGAACTCCTCTCCTTTTTTCTCCTTCTCTCCTTCCTACTCCACGCGACTCTCTTTGGTGAAAACACAATAAGCAAATAAAACCCTTGTTGACTGATTCATTCATGCTATATTTTTTTCAACAAAAAACTTTTGTGATACGCACAATATCCTGTGGGGGACAAATAACAATAAACGGGACGTTGATAGTTCCACCCATGTATGTATTGTCGATCATTTCCCCTCGGCCTCTATTCCACGCCCCGTCAGGGTGTGGTGTGTGAAACAAACAATTCCCAGTATAAAACTCAAAAAGCGAAAGATGCTGTTGTGTTTGCTTCCGCCACATCCCCCTCTGATTCTATTGTTATCGGGGATGTGATAGATTCTTCATTCAGAACCGTGGGAAAGCTGAAAAAAAAATAGAATCTCTTCGGGCAAAAGAGGATGCAAGATGAATGGGTTCGGGGAGGGGTTGCTGTGGATAGTTTGGTCCGTGATGAAAATGTTACATTGGGCGACGAAACACAATTGCTCCACAGGGGACAGGAAAAATTCTACCGAGCGTCGCTATCTACGCGAACATTAGAAATTGCCTGAATGCCTTGGGGGCTTGGCATAGGATTATCGATTTTCGTTTTAGAGAATAATCTATGTAAGATTCTAGCATCGAGAATAAACAACATTGATTAAATTTTTGACAACATTCGCAGTACAAATCTAAACTCGTAATAATTTCGCCGCCACCACGCACCCTGGCGAAGTTAGGGGCCAGGTATCCTAAAAAACAACAATTATTATTTTGTTTGTTTGTTTGTTTGTGTTACAATACGGAAATAATAAGAGGTATACGCGCGAGCGCGCGCGCGGGTGTGTGTGTGTGTGTGTGTGTGTGTGTGTGTGTGTGTGTGTGTGTGTGTGTGTGTGTGTGTGTGTGTGTGTGTGGTACATCGTTCCCTCCCCGAGAGAAGAGGTTTACGAAGATCACGATATATATAAACATTTGGCCCCGTTGATTCCAGCACTCCAACTTCATCTCTAATGTTGACGACAATATTCTAAAGGTAGAGAGAATGAGAGAATGAGAGAATGAGAGATTGAGAGATTGAGAGATTGAGAGAATAAGAGGATAAGAGAAGAGGTTTACGTAGGTCACAATATATAAACATTTGGTCCCAAACTTGGAAAATTACGATAAAGTGCACTCATCTTTCAAAAAATAAGAGAATGAGAGAATGAGAGAATGAGAGGAGAGGTTTACGTAGGTCACGATATATAAACATTTGGTCCCAGACTTGGAAAATTACGATAAGGTGCACTCATCTTTCAAAAAATAAGAAAATAAGAGAATAAAAAAATGAGAGAATAAAAAAAAGATGAGAGGATGAGAGGAGAATAAAAAGAGAATGAGAGAACAATGAGAAAGGTGAGAAAGATGAGAAGGATGAGAGAATGAGAGCTCATCTTTTACTCATCACTGCCTTTTTGCCCCCGTGAAACATCGTCAGCGCAATAAATGAGGCGCGGAACGGGGAGAGAAAGTGAGTTTTTCAACTTTTTGTGGTCGTTTGGTCAAGAAATCAAAGTTGTTTTCAGAAGTACAAATACTATCTACTAACTATACAATAAAAAAATTGTGTATTGTGGACTTGTCGGAGATAAAGCATGAGAGCTTTTCTGCACAGCGCTGGACACGCAAAGGCAAGTATCTTTATTTTTATTCTATTTCTAACAGTGATTCGCTATTTTTTCTTGTCACTATAAAAAAACTAATTCAATTTTTTTTTGTCACATCTGTCGCCATTTTGCTTGTTTTTTGTTTAATTCTTTTTTATGCATTGAGGTTAATCGAAACATAACTTTAGACTTTTACATGGAATTGAAACATAGAATGTTGCCTCCTTTGATTGAATCGAACCTGTGACTCCTCTTTGATCACAAAACAATAGTGACGGCCATCTTGCTTATTTTACCTACTCTTTATGCATTTAAGCTAATCGGTACTGGGGGCCCCACACGGCAAAACAACAGATTCTAATTTATGTTTATACATTAGCGGTAAAGTCTTTGCGTTGTAATCAAAAGGCATTTTGTTTTGATTTTTAATATCTGTTCCTGCATAAATACTAATGGGGACTCAACACACTTCTTTTTTTTATTTTAAAAACAACATCATTATCAGCCAATTTAACATTGTGAATCGAACCCGGGGACCTTTTCATTACAGCATAAACATCCTATTTCCAATTAGTTCATTTTGTCTTTGTGCACAAAAAGCTAATCGGAACTTTTAAACAAATACAATTGATTATTCAATTTTCACCAACATTGGGAATCGAACATTCAACCACTTGGTTAAAACATCTCGCGGAATAAAAAACACCCCCCGCGCCGCGCCGCCCCGCTCCGCCGCCGCCGCCGCTGAACACACAACGCGGCCGCCATATTGATTTTATTCAAATACTATTTATGCACAGATGGACTAATCGGGACCTATAATGGCGGGACAAAACAATTGGCCTCATTTAACTACCTAGAAAATCGAACCCGCGACCTCTTCATTACCAGGCGACAACATTAACCACTAACCCAAGGCCGCCATATTGATTTTATTCAAACACTATTTATGCACAGATGGACTAATCGGGGACCTATAATGGCGGGACTAAACAATTGGCCTAATTTAACTACCTAGAGAATCGAACCCGCGACCTCTTCATTGCCATCTGACAACATTAACCACTAACCCAACTCGATTTTCGAACTCAACCATTTTGTTGGCTTTATGTACACACAGGCTAATCGAGACCATTCAATATTGACATCGTCGCCTTGTAATCAAAGGGTCCCAGGTTCGATACTCGGTGGAGGCACATAGTGGTCCGAATCACCACTTTTCAACTGTAGGTCCAATCCTGATTAGTTTTACCGTGCATAAAATGGACTTAAAAAAAACTAACTCAATCTATCAATCAATCAATATTGACTCTACCCTCGACGCCTCTTGTTTTACAGAGCAATAACCTTAGCCGCTAAGCTTTCGGGGTACAGCAAAATTCGGCGCCATCTTTAAATCATTTCTTCATGTGTTTGCATCATACGCAATGGTTGCGCGCGCATTTCCTCCACACACATACACACACAAACATACGCACGTGTTAGGTTAGCATACATCAAGAAACAACGTGACAAATCCATTGACCCCCCTCCCCCACCGCTTCCGATGCCTTCAACGTGATCAGACACGTTCTGCTGACTCAACAATAAAATCGCTCGTACCCCGCTACACCGGATGTAACATAACACCAGTCGCATCGAATTTTTGCTGACGCGTAAGAACGAAGTGCTGCCTCTCTACTAAGGGCTCCCTTAATCAGTTCTGCAGAAAGGCTCAAAGCTGTTGGTACATATTAATCGTTTATTAACATTATCGGCCTGTAAATATCAAGTAGATACAGTCCCTATTTGCCTATTTATGTTAAAATTTATATTCTTTGGCAATCTGGAAAGGCCATTATCGAAATATTGCTTTTTGATGTTGCTCGAACTTTTCTTGTTCGTTGGAGTTTCAAGATATCATTCCTTTTCTGTTACTTATCTCTTTTGGGGGGAGGGGCAAGTGCATCTGTGTACCCTGCTATATCTGCCAATACGACACAATATATTAAAAATTTGCCCCCTCTAGGATTGACTTTGCCCCCCCTACAAAGAATTCCTGGCTACGTGCCTGCTTCTGCTAATGACATGCCCTGCAAAGGAGGGGAAAGGCCACTTTCTGAAAATTCGAAGAAACATCGAAGCGGTCGGTTCATATGTTGATTTGGTGGACAATTGATATCTGCCAGATAGTTTGAAGTAGGATTTGTGGGCCGAGCGGTGGTAAACTTCTGTAATCAGGAGAAGATAGAATCGCGAAGTGTTTGTGATCTCGTTTTCCTACATCGCCAGTAAAATGTCGAATGAGAAGCTGCCAGATTGTCTTCCTCTCGAAACAATGGATCAGGATCGACCGATCGACCAAATATCTGACATATTGGCATTCTAAAAGAGAGTCTGACTACCACACAAGATCCTGGGTTCGATTCCCAGGTTAGTTGATCTCATGTATAATGAAGAATAACCCACGTTTCAATTATGGAAGGAAACTAGGTATGTAGCAATTGTTTTTACAGCCGTCTGCACGCTCTATAAGTATTATGTTACAAAATTTGTTTATCTTTCTGACTTTCTGTGATTTTTCTTCATTTAGCCTCCACCTGCAAATGCGGAACCTGCTGCTGCTTAGGTGGCTAGGTTGGTTAGACATACAAATATAATTAATCCCTAGTCACGCAGCGAAGAATACTTATAATATGATCATGAGTTATGGAGAAGCAAATAACTAATCAAGCATTTTCTGTTTCTATTTGTTGTGCAGTGGTTAACAAGGTGCATTACGATGCCAGGGGTCCTGGGTTCGAATCACGGACTGGGCGTTTGTGTTCTTTATGATGGTCCTCTCATCAATTTCACATCACTCATTTTTATCTTCATCTTCACTATTAGTTAAAAATGTGTCAGAAAAGCGAAGTAAAATAAACTATATATATATATATATATATATATATAATATATATATATATTTCTATATTACGCCGCTTTTCTACCTTTTGCGTTAAATGCGACGATGAGAATGAATGATGAGCCGAAGGAATGGCGATAGGACAGACATGATACAACCATACCTGTCCAATGCCCGAACCTTGGACCTGTGGTTTCGTAGCGTGTTATCCTCAGTGGAATTCTAAGGAAGAAAAACTGTAAAAGTAGGGTGAAAAGAAGCAAAGTTGTACAGTGGCTCTCAAAAGTATTAGGACAACAACATTTTAAACTAGGCAACCCAACTTACCCAAGGATTTGTTGGGTTGCGTGTAGAGTTAGGCTAAATTTCAGGGTTGCCACATGCACAATAGATATTTATAAAATACGCGAAAGAAAGAAATCCAAGTATTATTGTATAAAACTAGAAAAAAATATCAGTATTACATTTGTTGCAAATGAGAAATACTTTCTGAAAGAAAGAAAATCTATTTTCTGGTATTTCATAGCTGATGAGACTACACAAAGGAAAAAATGAGAGATGAAACAGAAGGAGACAACAGAGAGGAGAAGAGGGAAAGCAAAAGGAAAAGCAAAGGAGGGAAGAAAATGAAGGACAGAAGTGGATAGGAGAAGTAATGAGGAGAAAGGCAAAAGATGCGAGAAGAGATGAGGAAATTGGAGCAAAGAGGAGAGAAGAGAGGAAGGCAATCAGGATGAGAGAAGAGGAGTTTGAAGAGGAGAGAAGAAGACGAGAAGAGGGGAGTGGAGAATAGAGTGAAAGAGAGAAGAAGAGAAGAACGAAAAGAAGAGGAGGAGAGTGCAGTAGAGTCGGAAATATGAGACAAGAGAGGAGATAAGAGGATTCGAGAAGAGTGGGATGGAGACAAGAGGGGAGAAATGGAGGGAGGGCGATATGAGATAAAGGAGGGGAGAGAAGAAGGAGAAGGAGAAGAGAAGAACAGAAAAGACTGGAGACGAGAAGAGGGAAGATGTAGTTGCAGAAAATATCGTCTCGGCGTCAAGAATTGATACGTTGATCAAATTATCGACATGAAACATTCAATAACATTTTAAAATGTATTGGAGAATGTATTAGATGTGTGCGAAATGCCTTTTGATTGGGTCAGAGCAAGATAAAATCTTCCACATAAGATCTTTGATTTTACCTGCGATTATACCACTAAAAACATGAATGTAATTTTAATATTGATAAGAATTATCCAATTTTTCTCCACTTCTCGGTTCGTTGAAATGGAGATTTTGTTATTTCCCCTCCCCGCAATCGTTAATTCCAAACTGAATCATTCCGTTTCACACAGCGTGGACAATGAGCACAATGGGATATGTCTAAAACGTATGAAAATTTTCTGCCACCGGAGGGGTTTGAACTCACGACCGTGAGGTTGACGATCCTTAACGTTATCCACTACCCTACAAGCTTCCGCTCCTGAAAGCAGGTAGAAGCAGCTGACGAATGTGAAATGTAGATCAAACTCTCGTCCTACATGTAATGTGCAAAGAATACTTGTTTATAACAAAGAAAACGATGGTACTATGAATTGGCAAAAACATTGAATGGAGAATTGCACATGATGAAAATTGTTCATTCGATATTTAAGGAGGTATCCCTGCATTGAACTCGAGTGGGGAAAGAGATAAAATTAGTATGTCCTGAATTACCACAAACATAAATAGTTATTTCATTAATATTTGTCAATGCCTTTGAAGGAGTACACAATTATCGTTAGAGTATCATAATTCACGATCTTATACATGAAAATATTCCTTTGAACGTGTGTGAATTCATTTATTTGTTTATATATTTTTAGCAAATTCCTGATGCAGAACAATGTAGCCACCGTACACTGGTATTACAAATAATCTTACCATGTTCTTGTTTAATAGAAGGAATTTTATTATTATTATTATTATAAAGAAAGAACACCTCGTATTAAGGGTCAAACTTGGGACAGCTTACAATGCTATCAAGAACTCTGAATAATACACTACACCCTTGGTTTCCCTTGGAGCAATATATCTTAATTATTCTGTCGCCTCAATATTGTAAACTTATGACGCTTGTCTGGTTAAGGCAACTAACTAACCCGATAAGTTAATGATAGTTATTGGAAGCGCGTGGTAAATATATCCCTGTTAGTGCCTGCTCCAAACAAGGGTCACAAACACCTTTTTGACGCTACTTTTCTGTTGAGCAAATATGTTCTAAAACATGTAAACTATCAACAGAAAGGCAACGTCGCGTTCCGCTAAAATGCAGGAATCCGAGGAACGGTCGAAATCACGAAGATTCCGTTCCAACTACTACTTTGATTATTTATGTCGTCCACAGCAATGTTCCTGTAACAAAATGACGGCACAAAAATACTTAATCACAAATTAACCCTCTTAACACTAATTGATCAAACAGGATTGCACAATTTAATATTCCTCGTAATTTTTAAAAGAAGCAAAAAGGGGGAGGGGGAGAACAGTCAAAAAGACGTATAATGACTTTAACCATTCAAGGACATTATCCTGGTTCTTATTCAAAATACCTATTTATATGTATATACACTTATATTGCTTTTCTTTCAATGTGTTCAATTTACCTCTAATGGAATGAAGCAAGCAAGAAACAGATAAAGGAAAGAAAACTTCAATTTTAACCTCCTTTTATTTCAACAATTTTAAACTATCTTGACTTCCTAGTAACTCGTGAAATATTATTACATGGCCCTCGACCTCTCATTTTTAAGAGTGGGGAATATTCTTTACAAAGACGAGTACAAGGAACATAACTGCACCACTTAACAAAAGGCAACGCAATGCCAATAACAATCTACGGAGGCGTTCTTCAATAACAACGAATCCTTAACATCTACGTACAATCAAGCGTATGTACCCTACACATACCTATATTTATTGTGCATGGCTTTGAGGCTACTGCTTAAGGTGTTCGGGGGGACACGACGTATTAAAACGGGAATAAGGGGAAGAATTAGAAAAAGGCACTTTGTCGTTTGACAAACTTGATTTAAGTCGTCGCTTCCTGTCTTTCAACAGTGTCTGCACAGCAATTCCTTGCGTAAAGAAAAACAAATTTATTTTCTTTGTCACAATCGATTATTCAATCTCCAAAAAAAGCATGAGAATAGAGAGCTAGTCGCTCTTTCTTTGGGATTGGACTGTTGTACTAAATATAGGAGTAGAAATATCTACGGCTTTGTGTTGGACGTACTTTCACTTGGTATCATTATCAGTTCCAATAAATGCATGCATAAATTATTAGAGTTCACTCTCCGAAAGCACTGTACCAATATATTCGGCACGTAATTTACATCCAAGAGTCAAAAAGAAGGGGGAGGGGTAATGTGTTGGAGAAAAAACTCCGAACAAAGGTCGCTGAATAATCACACAAAAAGGGGAGAGTAATTGTACAGTTCAAACAGGGCAAGTCGGTAACAGGATCAAAAATCTATAATTGTCCACTTTACCTTGATGCAATCCTTCTGATGGTCCTTATCACAATCGCAAGCACATGGTATGGATCACGTAACTGCATTCGTACGCCTCTACACGAGTCTAGAAATCGTGGCTTCCAAAGTTGTATTCCCATCTCACCATTGCAATGCGTGGGCGAAGGAATTGCGTATAGGCAAGGCGATCCTGCTCCGCTGCTAGTCGACTGTATGAGGCTGTTATTTCTCCGAAATAAACTCTATAAACGTACAAAAGTACGAATAATATTCCCAAATTGAATATATAATATTTGGAATGTTACAAACTTTATCCTGCAAGAAAAAAAGTTTAATACTCTCATATAGCTCTTTACTTATATAATTATTTTATATACATACATTTGATATTGAACTCTGAATTTCTTTCTTCGTATTAGTATATCTAAACTTGTGGATATTTTATATGCAATTTTAGTGGAGTTACATGAACATCTACGAAATAATTCCTTATAACTTGGAATCTAGTAAATATATACTATCAAGTCTTGAAATGAATTTAGACCATTAATTTTTGGCAACAGAATTATGTATGATCAGTCATTCATTGCTGAAGCAAACGTTTTAATACTCTCTGGAAGTTTCATTCTGAGATAAGCTTGTTTACTTGCTACATGTATGTGAACTACACTCTGCCCCACTTATCTCTGGAGCAGGTGAACGAAAACAAGTATCTGAGCAGCGATGAACAAGTTAGAGGAACGGGATTGCGTGGAGGGAGAAAAGCCACAGCAGTTACCAACCATCCCATCAACGTGTACGGTTTCGCTCTGTCCACTCGATCCACCCCCCCCTTTCCCCCTCTCTTTCTCTTCCACTATGCGCGGCTTTGCACCAGAGAGGCTCGTTCAGGGTATAGTTAACTGATTTTGCAAAGAGTATCTCTGTGTGCCACACATTTAATTGTTACTCACATGAAAAAAATATTGTCAATTCGCATTCAGGGGGTAGTTTCACAGTTACAAACTATTTTGGCCTTGATGAGAAGTTTAGTGTAAATAGACATTTTGTTTATAATTTTGAAATTGAGGTCTAAGGTTTAAATCCTCATATTTAGGGCTTGAACTCGTCACCTAAGAGGCTGAAGACCCGTCCTGTTCTTTGTGCGTGACTTTCTATATATTTTTTTAAAATTCATTATTCATTCTCATCATCGCGATTAGCGAAAAGTAAAATAAGAGAAGACCTCCTCCGTGACCGTGCGGTCTAAGGCACTGTGCTTTGGACTCCGACTGCGAGACTGCATGTGTTCGAGTCCGCCTGGGTTCAGTCACTATGTTTTCGGCCTGCGTATAGGATCGGTGGCAACCCACCATCCTAAAGAAATTGGGGAGCTACGGGTGAGTAGCGTAAACCCGGTCTCGGAAATCTCCTATGGGGGATGTTCTTGGGTAAACGAAAAATAATCGATCAGACAATTCGATTATCGAAGGCGATGAAAGAATTTCCGGTTTGACCAAGTTTCCAATATAAGCAAATGGAATACAGATTGTCTTCGAGCTTACTTTGTTAAAAAGGAGCGGATACAATATGAATAACTTGTAATTTTTAAGTGACATAGAGAAACAAAAATACCTCGAAGAAATGGTCAGTTCCCGGAGCCTTGGTTGAAGATTTATGGAACAATAGTAATCTTCTCGGAGACAATGTTGATCCTCTACCAAAGGTTTCGTTTGTATATTAAACAAGAAAGTTCATTCGCTTATAGATTAAAATGTTTTTTTACAATAAAAATGAAATAAATAAGAATAAATTCTTAAAGGTAAAAAGAAGATTAAATACACCAACGCAAAACAAAGATATTCTACATAATAGTTATAAAGTGCACATTTAATTTCTCATTAGTAAAACTACAGATCAATTTTTACATAAACGAGTATTTTAAGTTGGTTCTAATTTTTTCATTTATCATTCTTCATAATTATCATTCCAATTAATCATTAACATATATATGTGCCTTGCATTCAAGAAAACGAAAAAAAGAGGCACTTCCACGCATACTATGCAGGTAGTTTACTAAAATTTAGTAAAAAAAAATAATTGACACACGTTCAAAGGGATATTTTCATGAATATCATATATCATGAATTATGATACTCTAACGATAATTGTGTACTCCTTCAAAGGCATTGACAAATATTAATGAAATAACTATTTATGTTTGTGGTAATTCAGGACATACTAATTTTATCTCTTTCCCCACTCGAGTTCAATGCAGGGATACCTCCTTAAATATCGAATGAACAATTTTCATCATGTGCAATTCTCCATTCAATGTTTTTGCCAATTCATAGTACCATCGTTTTCTTTGTTATAAACAAGTATTCTTTGCACATTACATGTAGGACGAGAGTTTGATCTACATTTCACATTCGTCAGCTGCTTCTACCTGCTTTCAGGAGCGGAAGCTTGTAGGGTAGTGGATAACGTTAAGGATCGTCAACCTCACGGTCGTGAGTTCAAACCCCTCCGGTGGCAGAAAATTTTCATACGTTTTAGACATATCCCATTGTGCTCATTGTCCACGCCGTGTGAAACGGAATGATTCAGTTTGGAATTAACGATTGCGGGGAGGGGAAATAACAAAATCTCCATTTCAACGAACCGAGAAGTGGAGAAAAATTGGATAATTCTTATCAATATTAAAATTACATTCATGTTTTTAGTGGTATAATCGCAGGTAAAATCAAAGATCTTATGTGGAAGATTTTATCTTGCTCTGACCCAATCAAAAGGCATTTCGCACACATCTAATACATTCTCCAATACATTTTAAAATGTTATTGAATGTTTCATGTCGATAATTTGATCAACGTATCAATTCTTGACGCCGAGACGATATTTTCTGCAACTACATCTTCCCTCTTCTCGTCTCCAGTCTTTTCTGTTCTTCTCTTCTCCTTCTTCTCTCCCCTCCTTTATCTCATATCGCCCTCCCTCCATTTCTCCCCTCTTGTCTCCATCCCACTCTTCTCGAATCCTCTTATCTCCTCTCTTGTCTTATATTTCCGACTCTACTGCACTCTCCTCCTCTTCTTTTCGTTCTTCTCTTCTTCTCTCTTTCACTCTATTCTCCACTCCCCTCTTCTCGTCTCCTTCTCTCCTCTTCAAACTCTTCTTCTCTCATCCTGATTGCCTTCCTCTCTTCTCTCCTCTTTGCTCCAATTTCCTCATCTCTTCTCGCCAGTAGCGTACGCAGGATTTTATCAAGGGGGGTGTTATTTCGAAAACTTTCTACAAATTCACATTACCATTGTTTTATTATACTTTAATTAATAATAATAAATTAATTAATAATTCTTATAATTAATTAATTAGTTTAATTACTAATAATAATTACTACTAATGCAGCTGCTATTTATGAAAGAAATAGAACAAGATTACATTTCTTTTGTTTCTTTGTTACAAAATAATTGTATAGTCAACGGTTATTTGTATATGTTAAGTGAGACATTTTAAGTGTGAAGAAAATCCATAAAAACAAGCAAATATATTAAATTTATTGAAATAATCGAAATATGAAACTGATTCAAAGAGCCGCGCTGGTCTAGTCTGACAACTTCGTGGGATATCCGGGTTCGATTCCCGGAATTCGTTGGAATTTATCCAGCCTTGTCTCCGCACCCAGCCTCATAGCAATGGGTACCTGAGAGCAACCCTGGGGATGAAGGCTCCCGGAGCATGGTGTTGATCACATCACCTGCAAAATAGTTCGAGATCGAGAATCTTTGGGGCCCACCACTACGTGTGCCTTCGTGACACGGTGCTATATGCACGGGGGAATTTACATTACCTTTACCTATGGAGCTCGCCCAGGATGATGATGAAGCGCGAGAATCACATGTTGCTAAATTCCACTGAGTCTATGTTTTTGCTGAAAAGTAAGTTTCTAGACATTCCAACACATTTATCACTTCTAGGTGATTCACAAAGCACTTCTTCAACATTATTTAATGATGTGGATGTAGACTCATCATTACTTGAGAGTTCACAAGGGGATGTGAAATCAGTACCGGGAAGAACGTTTGCAATCAGGTCGGCACACTGCGACGAAGCAAGGAATTTTCACAATTCTCGCGAGAGTCACTGCGCGACTTTTTGCAAAAAAAATTGCAAAATTGAACTTTGCAGCCGCTTAGATTGTGTTTGGAATGTTGTGTTTTTCTTCATGCTGCATGGGAATAATAATTCAAAATTATTATTATTATTATTATTATTATTATTACTGTCGCAGATCTTTGACTGTGATAAATTAGACATTTTTATTTTTTTCTACAGCATTTTCCATAATATTCCAAAAGCTCAAGGGGGGGGTTTAAACCCGGTAACCCCCCCCTTGCGTACGCCACTGCTTCTCGCATCTTTTGCCTTTCTCCTCATTACTTCTCCTATCCACTTCTGTCCTTCATTTTCTTCCCTCCTTTGTTTTTCCTTTTGTTTTCCCTCTTCTCCTCTCTGTTGTCTCCTTCTGTTTCATCTCTCATCTTTTCCTTTGTGTAGTCTCATCAGCTATGAAATACCAGAAAATAGATTTTCTTTCTTTCAGAAAGTATTTCTCATTTGCAACAAATGTAATACTGATATTTTTTCTAGTTTTATACAATAATACTTGGATTTCTTTCTTTCGCGTATTTTATAAATATCTATTGTGCATGTGGCAACCCTGAAATTTAGCCTAACTCTACACGCAACCCAACAAATCCTTGGGTAAGTTGGGTTGCCTAGTTTAAAATGTCGTTGTCCTAAAACTTTTGAGAGCCACTGTACAATGCATAAAAAGCTATGTTTAGTTCTTCTAAAGTTTTCCAAGTATCGAGTTCGTGTTTTAAGTCCACTGTATGCACAGTTAGGCTAATCGGGGATTCGAACCACTATGTGCCTCCACCGGGTATCGAACCCGGGACCCCTTGATTACAAGGCGACGATTCT